>NC_092858.1:108849601-108857043 GCF_032062135.1 Pyxicephalus adspersus
GATACCTGTTCCTATTTATCAAAGAAGACTGTCTGGTACAGTTAAATTTCTTTGCTACGGTAAAATAAATACAGATATTTTAGTGTTTGATACCTGTTCCTATTTACCAAAAAAGACGGTTTGGTACAGTGAAATTTCTGTGCGACTGTGACATAAATACAGATATTTTAGTGTTTGATACCTTGTTCAATTTACAAAAGAAGACTGTTTGGTACAGTGAAATTTCTGTAGTCCTTTAAAATAAATACAGATATTTTAGTGTTTGATACATGTTCCTATTTAGCAAAGAAGACTGGTACAGGTAAATTTCTGGCCTACTGTAAAATAAAAACAGATATTTTAGTGTTTCATACCTGTTCCTATTTATCAAAGAAGACTTCTTGGTAAAGTGAAAATTCTGTCGTCCTTTAAAATAAATACAGATATTTTAGTGTTTGATACCTGTTCCTATTTACCAAAGAAGACTTCTTGGTACAGTGAAATTTCTGTCCTACTTTAAAATAAATAGAGATATTTTAATGTTTGATACCTGTTAATATCTACCAAAAAGATAGTTTGGTACAGTGAAATTTCTGCCTAATGTAAAGTAAATACAGATATTTTAGTGTTTGATACTTGTTCCTATTTATTAAAGAAGACAGTTTGGTTCAGTTAAATTTCTTTGCGACTGTAAAATAAGTACAAATATTTTAGTGTTTGATACCTGTTCCTATTTACCAAAGAAAACTGGTACAGTGAAATGTCTTGCCTTCTATAAATTAAATACAGATATTTTAATGTTTGATATCTGTTTCTTTTGGGCTCTCCCTCTACTATTAATTACCTCAGATGTGTTATTAAGTGACTGTTACAATACTATGCTTTTGCCCAAACTCACAGATTCTCCAATTGGCTCGTAAGGGTGACTACTGCTGGCCCAAGTTCCACACACCTCCCAAGCAATTGGTGGAACTCATGGTCCAACATGTGTTCAAGCGGCACTTTACCAACTGAGCTACCAGAAAAGCTGCTTGTGAGATAGTCTAAAAGATATGGCCCTATTAGGCATACAAACTGGACTTCATGTGCCTGCTTTGACTGTATTATAAGACCTTTTGTTTTTTAAATGGTTGTTGAAAGTGTAGGGGATGTGGGGAGGTACAAAGAGTGGTTCAGCTGGTATGGAGATGCCAATTAAGATGGAAGGGTTGTGTGAGCCTGAAATGGGAAGGTTGACGGATGTGAGGATGCTTGGGGAGTGGGTGGTAAAGAAGAGGGAAAACTGGGTGATAGAGGTGGTCAAGAAAGTGTAGGACATTGTATGAGCCTCAAAATGGAAGGAGGGGTGGAGTAATGGATCATGTAAACAGTGTGGTGTAAAGGGCAATCTGTTCCCACTGCAAAAACAAAAGCAAGACAGAGGCTTGAACATTTTTTCATTTTTGCTTTGAACACCTTCACTCCAGCCCTTGAGACACCCCAACTTTTCCAACACATGCTAATTAACACCACAGCTTCCTCCACTAACCCATCCAAACTGCTTAACACCAATCCTTCCTACGGGCCACCACAACCTATTCCTTACACCTCTAGCCATTCATCCCACTATGCTGCCCTTTCCTCCACACCCGCACTGATATGAACCACTATAAAAGCTTGGCTTGGATTTTTGAAAGCCTGCATGCATGACACCCTGTACTCTACTCCCCTAAATTCGTGTATCTGAGTACTGCAACTACACTTTGTTGGGACCTTCTCACAGGGTTGATATACTGTAAGTCTGAAGCTTCCACCAGCTTCCTCTACTGCAATTATTAAGTTTGTGAGACTTTAGAGAGGTCATTATGTGCTGCTGCATCGTTGCTGGGCCTTTCACATGGATGTACAATAAGCTACTGTACTGGGGTAACATACCTGCTTAAACTCCACTCGCTACATCCTTTGGTACAACTTTATTTGCATGTTCCTCCCTCCTATGTAACATGGGCAAGGGGAAGCCGAATAGCCAATCCTCTCAAAAACGGGAAAAAGGAACTTTTTTTGCCCGTTCCAAAACTCCTCGTTCTAGTGGAGGGGGCCCTAACACTAGATTCAACACTGCACAGTCCGCCATGTCTAGTTTGGAACCCCCTGACTTCACTCAAGAGGACTCTGCTTCTAACTTTCCTTCCTTACTGGGTGAATATAAGCACCCCTCATGTCCAGCAAGCCCTCCACAAACTTCCATGGACCCCACTGAGGCATGGAATAGAGATGCCTACCTGAAGTCTCTGTCCACCAAAGCAGACTTTGAATCTTATCTTGTGCGCATCCAAAACTCTCTACGTTCTGAAGTAGCCACACTCAGATCGGACCTCGGCTCTAGAATAGAGGAGGTTGAACTCACGGCGGAAGATCTCCGTAACCACATACAGACCCATACCCATACTCCTAATGAACACTCAATGCTACTGCAACAAATTATGTATCAACAGGATGACCTGGAGAATCAGAGACGCCGTAACAACATAAGGATTCGGGGACTTCTAGAATCGATAGAACCAAAGGACCTCCATGCAGCAGTGACGACTTTGTTTAATGAACTCCTTTAGAGACCTAGGGACAATACTATAGAAATTGACCGCATTTATCGAACTCTGGGCCCAAAAAGCCAGGATCCAGACAGACCGAGAGATGTGATTTGCCGAGTCCACTCTTTCCAGCTTAAAGAACTTATCAGGAAGCCAGGTCACAGGAGGAGTTCACCTTCAACAAATGCCCCAATATATTCCTAACCGATCTCTCCCGCAACACTTTGGCACTGCGCCGAGCACTGAAACCGCTGCTACATCTGTTGAAAGACAACAACATTAAACATAGATGGGGCTTCCCATTTCAACTTTTCGCCCACAGCGGTAGCAAATCTGCCACCTTTCGCCATCTGGGGGACTTGGCTACCTTCTTGGCGACGTTTGAGCTTCCCCAAGTCAACCTCCCTGATCAGCCTACGCTCCCCAGGATTTTCACCCCTCCAGCAAATTCTGAATGGCAGCAGGTACAGAGGAAGTCCAACAGTGATCAAGTGCGCAACATCTCACAGGCCCCTCCGTGATTGTGGACCAATCGGCCAGGGGGGTTTTGCTGTTACTTCGATACATGAGGACTGGTTGTCCTCCTCCCTGATGGGTTTGGATTGCTTGCCCACGAAGGCAATTTGTGTGTGAAGTTTTGGTTTGTTATAGTTTTTGATAATGTTTTGCTTTTGGAGATTGAGGATGTATATTGGACCCTCCCCCGTACAGCTTACATTTGCTATATCTTTCAATACTTTCATTGGTGTATAACGAGAGGCCCGGCCCGTGTGGTGGGAGTCTTGTCCTGACCACCTGAGCTACCCCCTTCAAGGGAATTTGCGCAGCTGATCTGTGCTTATTATTTATTGTTTTTTTGTATTGATTGTTTGTCTTTTTGTTCTACACATTGTTCCATCCCCCTGTCTATCCGCCCCCCCACCTTGTCTGACCCACCCCCGTAATCTTACCTTCGGCCCTTGAGAACACCACTATTACTGGGATACTTTGAAAAGTCGCCCTTTTTTTACCACGATGGGTAGGTCAAAGTAGTTACGTATAATGTTAAAGGGTTGAATACCCCTGAAAAACACTCTTCTATTTTGGCAGAATTATACCGGCTGAAGGCACAAGTAGCTTTAATACAGGAAACCCACTTCTGGGCAGACAGGGTTCTGAGATTAGGCAATAAGAGGTATCCAATAGCATACCATAACTGTACCGATGCATCTAAATCTTAAGGGGTGAGTATCTTGATAGCCTCCTCTGTTACATGGCATCTCAAGAAGCAACAAAGTTGCCCAGACGGCAGGTTTCTTTTTGCTAAGGGGTCTTTAGAAGGCTCTACAGTTACTTTAGCTGCCATTTATCTTCCTAATACCGGTCAGGCCTCCTTTTTATCTGAATTGCTCGAAAAATTGGAAAACTCCAAGGAATATATAGGAATATATTGATCTTGGGAGGAGACTTTAATTTTTCGCCTGAGGGGGCAGTAGATACTTTTGGCAGCAGTCACACTTGTGTTCCAAATCGTTCCAATGGTAGAATCTTAAAAGTTTTATGCCAATATAGGCTCCTCGACTTTTGGCATGTTCTGCACCCCCAGGCTAGAGATTATACGTTCTTCTCTTCCCCCCATAGCTCGTACTCGAGGATCGATCACTTTTGGATCCCACATTCTGAATTACACAGGGTATGATCTTGTTCTATTGGCTCCATCACCATATCTGATCACGCTCCTGTATCCATTTCCATTGAACTCTCTTATCTCTGCCCCAAATCGTGGAATTGGAGCCTGAACGAATCCCTTCCCCAAGACGCAGTGGTCTTGGCGGATGTCAATTTGGAACTGTCCAGTTACTTTCAGACCAATGCCACCCCTGAGATCAGCCCTCTTTTGCTATGGGAAGCCCATAAAGCAGTTATTCGGGGTATATTCATCAAACAAGGGACGAGACTTAAGCGAGCCCGCCAGAAGGAGATTGGGGACACTCTCCAGCGTATTTCGACTCTCGAGTCTTTACACAAATCTTCCCTAGATCCTACAGTGGGTAATGAACTCCGAGTTCTTCGTGAGAAGCTTTCTCTGACAAAATGAAGGAGAATGTTCTATGAGCATGGTAATAAGAGTGGCCGTTTGCTAGCCAATGCTCTCCGTGTTCATGAAACTCGCTCATTTATCCCCTTTCTCACGGACAACTGCGAACGGAAAATGTACTATACCAAAGATATAGCAGAATCTTTCCGCCAGTACTACTCCACTTCATATAATATATCGAAGTCCTCCTGTTCTTTGGCGCCCAAGGAAAGGACAAATGAATTTCAGAACTATCTCTCGGCAAGTGGGATGCCCTCCCTTTCTTCTTCTGAGAGGGAGATATTAGAGACCCCTATCACGGCAGAGATAGTGCAGCTATTAAAGATACCCCCACAGGTAAAACTCCTGGACTGGATGGGCTTCCTTACTATACTATACGTACTATAAAATTTTTCAAACTTCCTTGGCGTCTCATTTTCTGGCAGAGTTTAATTTTATTACTGAAGAAGGTCGGTTCTCCTTGGACTCACTACGAGCCACCATTACGGGTATACCCAAGGGGGTAAAGATCCCTCCTCATGTGCGAGTTACACACCAATTTTCCCTTCTTAATCAAGACCTCAAACTTTTTACAAAAATCCTTGCCTCCAGAATGATCACTGTCATGTATAAACTCGTCCATTTTGATCAGGTTGGCTTTATGCCCGGAAGGGAGGCCAGGGACAACACGACCAGAGTACTGAACTGGATTTATTATGCTGAATCCAGAAGTGTGCCGCTTATGTTGCTGTCCACGGACGCTGAAAAGGCTTTTGATAGAGTTGATTGGCTTTACATGGACTGTACTTTATTACATATAGGCCTAGGCCCGAAGATGTTATCGTGGATGCGGGCCATTTACCCTGAGCCCACGGCTAGGGTCAGGGTGAATGGACTGCTCTCTGACTCATTACCCATCTCTAATGGCACGAGAGCAGGGCTGCCCTCTATCCCCCATGATTTTTATCCTATCCCTGGAACCGCTTCTGCGCGTGATTTGTACTTTCCCCACTTTCTTGGGTCTGGATATGGGAGGTCCGGTCCAGAAAGTAGTGGCTTATGCCGATGATTTATTGTTTGCCATAACCAACCCAACTGTTTCATTGTCTATTCTCCAGACAATCCTGATTGAATTTACCACCCTTTCCAACTTTAAAATTAACTATTCCAAATCAGCAGCTTTGGATGTGACACCCCTACTGGAACCCGCTCCCATCTCCAGCAATCATTTGCTTTCCGATGGGAACCCAATGCAATCACATACTTAGGCACGAAAATACCCAAAACACTCTCAGAGTTATTTGATAGGAACTTTGTCCCACTGCTCTCCACAGTAAACTCTGATTTGGATAAATGGGATAAATTGACTTTTTCTTGGATGAGACGAATAAATGTTATCAAAATGAATATTCTCCCTCGGTTTTTTTACCTTTTTCAAACGCTGCCCATTAAAATTTCTGGGTCCTTTTTTAGGAACCTCAACTCCAAACTTTTTTGCTTTATTTGGCGTAATGAAGCTCCAAGGCTTTGCAGATCCTTACTTATGAGGTCCAAACTGGAAGGGGGTCTGGGAGTTCCGAACCTATTCCATTACTATTTGTCGGCCCACCTGACACGGGTATTGGATTGGTGCAGAAACAGGAGATTAAAACAATGGAAATATTTTTGGAACAATGTTTCTGCCCAACACCTCTGCACCTCCTTCCCTGGCTGCCAATTCCGCCTTTCCGAGTCTTAAATCCCATCCTACGGTGGGATATACATGGAAGCTGACTGTAGGGAACTTTACATCTTTCACCCTCCCCATCACCTCTATTTCCGGTACTGGGCAACCCGTCCTTCCCTCCTGGGATGGATGACGGGAGATTTAAAGAACTGCTTTCTGCCAGGGTATGCAGAGCGATACACTTTATTAGATCAAACAGATGGATTGACCCAGGGGGCCTTAGAGAGGCCATGGGTGACTTTCATTTGGACTTCAGGAAAACTATGCAGATTATCCACTTCCTGGCTGATCTTCACCCGGCCCTGTCGTACTGTAGGTCTCTTACTCCTTTTGAACAGCTATGTATGGGTGAGGGGGGTGTTGGACACACTTTATCTGTAGTTTATGGGCTGTTGCAAACTCCCCCTCCTGACCACACACCTACATTCCTAGGTTTTTGGGAGGCGGATTTGGGTCTCTCACTCTCTCTGGAGCAGAAAGAAAATATCCTCTATTGGACCCATAAAGCTTCCATTGCTAGTAAATACCAGGAAATTTCCTTCAAAGTGGTCTCGAGATGGTACCGCACCCCTGAGAAACCGCATCGCATTTTCCCAGAGGTTTCAGACTGTTGTTGGTGGTGTCAGATGGAGAAAGGCACGCTGCTTCATATTTTTTGGCTTTGCCCACTACTGCGGAATTACTGGACCACTATTCGAACCATTGTTCAACAGATGACAGACAAAGACATTCCTGATGACCCGGCTTTTTTCCTTCTCCAACATAACAAATTTTCAAGGAAGGCATACAAAAGCTCGGTCGTCAGGCATCTTATTGTGGCTGCCCTTTCTTGCATTGCTGCTAACTGGCGAAATCCGACTCCACCCACGATTGGATTGTGGTTGAGTAAAGTTCATGAAATTTATCGTATGGAGGATCCACTGTGAGGGGCACTGGCAGGAAGGTGGCCTATACTCTGTATTACTGATCACAATTTATGCTTACTACCGAATACCGAGACCTTGCTTCCTCTAACTGAATTCTAAGTTTGGTTCTCATACTTATAGTTTTTCCTTTAGGAGAGACCCCTCATCCGGTGTACTTTTCCTCTTACTCTCTCCCCCGCCCCCTT
>NC_092858.1:108857189-108979329 GCF_032062135.1 Pyxicephalus adspersus
TATGGTTGTTATGTCAATATGTGCCTGTTTATGTGATTTAGGTCCGATCCGGCGATATTTTGCATCCCTTCCCCTATTTTTATTGTACCCTGTTTTTAAAATTTTAAATAAAGTATGTTTAAAAAAAACATGAGGTGGCCCATAGGATGGGTTGATGTCAGGCAGCCTGGGTCAGTAGAAGTTAGGGTGGTAGTTAGTGATTGAACGCAAAGTCTGAGGTTATTAGTAGTAAGGGACAGCAGTTAAAGTTGTGCATATTGGGGTGTGGCTTGGCTGGCGCAAGAGATGGCCGCATAGATGTTGTGCTCTGTGCTGGCCATGATCTACAGCAATACGGGCTTCTCCTGCACCATCCATGGGCAAGGCTCACAAGGGGAGATTGGGGAAACTTTCCCCCACCCCAGCATTGCAGCACCTGAAGGACCAACCCTCCATTAGGGATTACATTGTGGATGTCAGATCCCTCACAGGCCTTGATGATGCCGGCACGCTCCTCTACCACGTGGCAACGGAGCGAGCAGATGAGCAGATTGCTCCCTAGAACAGATGGATGCTTACCCTCATAAGCAGAGGGGGATCCAGGATCTCCACGGTCCCCGAGATCTCCTGCGGCGGGTGCTTGGAGTCAGGAGACTATATTGGAGGATTACCCCCCCCCTGCAGCATCTCCACAGCGGGCCCCTTCCTGGTCCCTGGATCCAATACCCACTCAGTTGGATGCACTGACACCAACAGCATTTAGGCAGGGGGTTTCCTTCCCTGTAGCCCAGGGTTCTTGTTGGTATCCTGCTTCAGGCCCCCCCCCCTTTATGCCACAGTGGTCTACTCTCCAGTAGGATCCTCAGCACCATTAGTTGATACAAGAAGAGCAGAATTCACCCCCATGAACTTGGCGACCCCAGGACCCTCCGCAATCTTGAGTTTGATGGTGCTCCTCTTCAGCTGTTCCAGGACTTATCGTGGCATACCCTGCAACAACATCCCTTGCTAAAACCGTTGCTGACTGTGCTCCGGGATAACTGTCTTCCTTATAGATGGGGCTTCCCTTTTAGCCTATTTGCATGCCGAGATTGAAGAAGATCCACACTTCGTTGCCCAGAGGATCTTACCGCCTTTTGTAAGGATCTGGGCGTTGATCGCCTAAAATTTCCCAGATGGGAACCTGAGGCCCCCCCACGCAACATCCAAGCGACGCCATCCAAGCGACGCTATGCATATCCTCCACTGGACTCTTCATCTCCACCGGAGGCCCCCACTAGAATGAGACGCTAGTACCCTTTTATAGGACTGGCTGGTCCTTGCACTAGAACTTTATACAGGCTCATGCTTGAAATGGTATTTTGACTGTGCACTACTTTATAATTGCCCTACAGCTGTTTTCAAGATGTTCCACTGCTGCTATCCTGGATGGACATTTTTTGTGGGAAGACTATACTGTTTTACACCTGAAAGGAGATTTTGATAGTGCACTGCATTTGCCTTAATGCTGTCACCCAGCTATTACTGAACAACTGATTTCTAGGCTGTGCATTGTTTTATATCTACCCCACTACTGTTTGTCAGAATGTTACTACATGACTGCGATCCTGGATGGCTATTGATAGAAAAAGTATGCTGTTTTACACTTGAAATGTGATTCTGACTGTGTACTGTTTTACACTTACCTTATTGCTGTTTCTCGATATATTGCTATGTTCCCGGTTTATCTAGTGGCCCCAGAGGGACCTACTGCTGCGCTCAGTTTGCGCTGGGCTTTCCCAAGTGCTATCATGCCTTAAGCAGACAGCGCTGACCGTTGAGATAATGATGACTTGCATCTGGCCTAATTGCCCCTCTGTTGTGGCCCTCCGGGTCTTTTGCCCCTCTAGGAGGGTATGTTCACCCACCAGACTCAGGGATAGGGGGTGTCAGACCTCCCGTGGTTGCCGATGTGTGACAACATTCACTGGTTACCTTTTTTTGTTTGGTTCTTTTTTCTGTTGCTCCCCTTTTGGGAATTCCTGCTCTAATCCTGTATTCTGGTTTCCTTTGGAAGTGTGACCTATTGCTTGACTATACCTGGGCCAATGCTACTCTTAGACCACCCACAACTGATTGTCCTGTCTTGCTGAAGGGGAAAGCTGTTGTCTTTGGACTCCTCCATATCTACTATGGCTGCTTAAATATTGTCCCTTAATGTTAAGGGTCTGAACTGAACTGAGCCTTTCTGTACTCTCTGTACTCTCAGGAGTACATGTGAATTAACCTAGTAAAAAAAGGGCTGGTGTTGCCAACCTTATAAAATCCTCCTTTAAGTTCTTATTGTCCTGTTCTATTGTAGATCCAGAAGGCAGATTCCTCATTTTACATGGAACCCTACAGGGGTAACCCATCACTCTATGCAACCTATATGCCCCAATTGTGGGGCAAATTCAATTCCTCTCTAAAACACTATCATACTTGGAGGAATTTGACAATACCTTTTTGGTAGTTGGCGGGGACTTTATTTTATTGTTCTCCCCGGCACAGGATAGGCTTACTCTCTATGATGCCACTCCCCACTTGCAATTACTGCAGCATTCTATAGCTTTTAGATGGTTGATTTGCAAACACCAGCTTTATGATAACCAGCATAAACCCCACTGGGAAGCAGTTTTCTTTTTACTCCCCTTCTCACTGCACCCATACGCGAATAGATTATATCTTCACAAATCTCCCGCTGCTGCAGAACAGTGTGTCCTCTGAGATCCACCCCATAACCTGGTCGGATCATGCCCCTATTACACTAGATGTTGTTTTTTCCACAGTTCAGTGGTGCATACATCTACAGTTTGAGAAGCCCATAACAGTTTTTAGGGGACACTGTATTTCTTTAAACTCCTGGCTTAAGCGGGACTCTAATTTACAGCGCGCAAATTCTACACATGCTCTACGCACTGCGGAAGCGAGTTATGCTCGCAAACCATCGCTTTCTTTGTGATTTAACTACACTTCGGTCTAAACTGCGGGCCCCAGAATTACGGAAGGTTAGTTGGATGATGCAGAGAACCCATCAACTGTGCTATTACAATGGTAACAAAGCTCACACACTATTGAGAGACCTGCAGGCTAATGCCTCTCCAGTGGCTATTAGGAATAAAAGTGGGGTGGTGAGATATGACCACCTACACCTTTGCATTTAGGGACCTAACACTTTGATACTTGGGGGTTCAGATCACCCCTATATATAATCAGTTATACTCCCACGATATTCCACTATTGATTTGAGAGCTTCAGTCTCTCCTAAGTAAATCGAAAAACTACTCCTTGTCTCTAATGGAACGGAATGGAGCTCTAATGGAGCTGCCTTAAAGATGATGCTCCTACCAACATTACTATATTTTTTTGGGACCCTGCCACTTGGTGTACCATCAGGAGTGCTAAAGAAACTACAGTCTGATTTCCTGAAATTTATTTGAGCATACAAGAGGCATAGACTTGCTAAACACATTGTTCGCAATCCTAGAGAGTTGGGGGGTATGGGGGCTCCTGACCTACACAAGTATTATCTAGCGGCACATTTACACTATATTCTGTTGTGTACATCACCCCATCCCCTCAGTGTTTGTAGGGATTTGGAGGAAAATCGGATCGCTCTGCCCAAAATAATGCTCTGGAGGTCATCCCTGTCCCTGAATGACAATGACCTTCCTGCACAAATGGTTTTTACAAGGAACCTTTGGAGGTCTTGAAAGGGTAGTCATATCCTTTCATCTAAAGCCTCAAGGCTAACATCGGTTACTAGCACCCCACAAATCCCAGATAGTTTGTCGGGGTCATGTCGGGGCTATGTAAGGAGAGAGGTCTTTTTCAAATCAGACATCTGTTACACCCCTTACCTCCCTCTTACTTCATTTTATGCCTACTTTACAAATTAGGCATTTTATCATAGCCCTCCAGCCCTCTGCCATGTTCCAGCACATGACTTCTTTTGGGAGAATATGCGCGAAAGGCCCCAAGGGTGTTGTTCCCTCTATATACCACCTCCTGCACGTCAGTTTGTGAAACCTTAGGGAAGTTCAAATATATGCTAAAATGGGAGGAGGTCTTGGGGCAGACCCTGGATTTTGATGATTGGCAGGAGATTTGAGAGGCTGCTAATAAGAGCTCCATTTGTACGTTATATAAGGAAAACTTATATAAAATCATTTTCAGATGGTACCATACCACTAACTGTTGGCGTTGCAGGGCACCCTGGATCAAATCTTCTGGTTTTGTCCTAAAAACTAAGGTTATTGTTCTCGAGTTAATTCATTGCTTTCAGAGGTAATTCAAATTCAGTTATCTCTGGATCCTCTGACCCACCTTTTGGGCCAACCATTTAAGATATTACCCAAGTTCACTCACAAACTAGTATTGCATATTTTGGTAGCTGCACAGACTACTCTGCCTCCCTTTATGGAGGACCTATAGAAGAGGATTCAGGAAGTGCGGCTTATGGAGTTCCTTACTGCTCTCCTTAGATAATTATGAGAAAAAACTTGCAAAAGCTGGGAAAAATATTATGATCAATTATCCAGTTGAGTCTATGTGGTGGCAGCCTCTGTTGGCGCTAGATCTTGCTAAGCACGGCAGAGGCAGTAGCGGATCCGCGGACATGTCTCAGTAAATCCTGCAGTCCTGGGTAAGTGCGGAGTAACCTCTGCACCACCATATTTTAGTACGTGCACAAAGCAGGGCACATGTGTCATGCAGCCCATGCGCAAGCGCGGCCACCAGGTTGGCACTGTTGTCACACACTCATTGCCTGTTGGGAGCCGGGGGGTGTCAGCCAAGCCTCAACCCCTCTGTGCAAAGCAGACAAGAGTTCTCTGGCGGTGTGACTTTTCTACCCAAGGACTTTTCTACCCCAGTTTCAGCACTGGCTTGCAACACTTGTGCCGTACTGGTCGCTTTAACCACAGTGTCCTCTGCTGCTGGCTTTATAAGAGGAGTGTCAAAAAGAGAGAGGTTTACAGTAGAAGTAATGCAGGACAGAACTGGGGTGTCCTATGCTATCCCACCACACCCCTTGGCCCCCACCAAGGTGCTGTATTGCCTCTTTCAGACTACTGCTCACTGAACCTATGCAAGGCCACCCAGTAAACAGTGAAGGACAGGTAACGTCCCACTCCGTGCCTGCTTTTTCAGCTGTCAATGGAGATGTGGATTTGTCTTGACACCGAGAATGTCAGTGTCCAGTTGCCTGCTTGATAAAAAAAAAAAAACAGCTTATGTTACGCCACAGCAAAACACATATCTGTTTAACCCATTCATACAATAAAGTGTATGAGGTGTGCATACTGAGAAGGTGCCATTTTGTTAACTAGGCCAATGTTTTGAACAAAGGAGACATCCAGAACTTCTAACCTTGATTTAACTCACAAAATGGCTTTCTACTCTCTATGCATGGCTGACAGGTACACTTTAAAGGATTGCACATTCTAAAAACGCCACGAGACTGGCCTCGGCCAGGATGCGGTTCACGTCAAGCAGATTACCATATGATCAAGAACTCATCTTGAAATATCTGGATCAAGTTAGAGAACACAATTTTTGCTTTAAAGATATTAACACAACTAAAAATACAAATAGAAATATATAGATTTCTTGGAGAAAAAAAAATAAAGCTTTTTTTTAGATATTGGGAAACTCCTTCAGACTTTGCTGTCTTTTCTAATACACTACATTTCTAATACACTTTATATCACTACTGTTTACTCACAGTTTAGGTCTTGTTTGCCCACTAGCTTTTCTGGGCTCCTTTCCCAGCCTAAAACACATTTCCTCTTAACCTGGAACCCTCTGGCTGCCTTCACTGCCAGGAATCCCCTGGTTGCCGTCTCAGCCTGAAAATCTCTGGCTGCCTTCTCAGCCTGAAACTCTATAACTTTCTTCCCAGACTGGAAGCCTCTCGCTGCCTTTTATTCATACTCCAGCCTCTGACTGCTCACTCCAGCCTCTGACTGATCACACTACAGCCTACAACACACTGGCTGATCATCTCCCCCTCTTGCACCTTAGTGCTAAAACTCCGATTTGGGTTGAACTGGGGAACCCAACCTTTCACGCCCTATAGAATATTGCATTTGGAGATGTCAAGCACAGAAAACACGTTTTATTTTATTTTTTTCGTCATTATCTTAAAACAAACCTTTTTCTCCTTTTTTAATTTCAACTATTAAGATTTGATTAAAGAAACCTGAATTATAAATATATATACAATCCTATATACAAGCACATATAGTTTTCTTTGGAGATTCAATCACAACCTCTATTTTTTGACATTTATTTTTTAGAATTTCATGACTTGTTAAAGAGATTGCAAATAGCCGCCCAAGGCGTCTGGTGAACCTTTGCTAATGCTACATAAAAAACACATATAGTAATGTGTAAAAGCTAGTAGAAACACTTGGAAAAACATTTTCTGGTTCTAGAACGTAAATGCAAACTTATTTTGACATTTCTTACTTAATAGAATAGAGAATGGCAATTTGGAGATATCAAACACACGTTCTTACTCTTAGTTTTGTCAACAAAAAGATGTCAATAAAAACAAAATGTTTTTTCCAATTACAACTCCATATAAAACGTCTGGTAAACCCTTGTTGATTCCAGATAAAACCACATGCACTAATGCGAAGAAATAAAAAAAAAAAAACATTGAAAACCCATGTGGCTGTTTCTAGAAAGTAAATGCAAACTTTTATTAACAACTGGTAGTTAAAGAGGATTTAAACATTGTAATTGCAAATAAAAGCCTAGAAAACATGTTTTCTCCCTGAAATTTATCATTATCTTAAAACAAACATTCTTCAATTTAAGTTCTGTGATAAATTTTGAATATGGAAACAGAAATGGTAAACATATACACGCTTTTTATATACAAATACATATCGTTTTTGAAAGAGATTTTATAACAACCTTTGCTGGTATATGGTATAATGCAGATTTTCATGGCATGTTAAAGAGATTGCAAAAAGTCTTTTGAAAGCATCGCGTAAGCTAGATGAAAAAAACATGCATTAATGTGTAAAAACTAGAGAAAACCTTTGTAAAAACATTTTATGGTTCTGAAACGTTAATGTTTTACATTTTATAGGTAATGGGTTAAATCATTGCAATTTATTTCATCATTAGCTACAAACAAACTATTTTCTTTAATTACAACTCAATAGAAAGTTTCTGCTTGTTCATTTTAAATAAAAGCTCATGCATTAATGTGTAAACAATTTAGGAAAACAATGTAAGCACATTTTCCTCTTTCTAAAAAGTAAAAAAAAACTCATTGCTTACTCCTAGTTAACGGTACAGAACATTGCAATTGGAGATATAATTTTTAGCGGAAGTTCAATCACAAACTCTGTTTTACTACATTTACTGTTTACATTTTCACAGCATGTTGAAGAGTTCGCAAAGCCCCTAGCAAAGCATTGCTAACGCTAGATGAAAAACACGTGCAGTAAAGTATAAAAGCTAGTAGAAACCTTTGTAAACACATTTTCTGGTTCTGGAACATAAATGCATACCTATTTTGACATTTCTTACCTAATAGGATATAACATTGCAATTTAGACATGTCAAGCACAGAAAACTTGTTGTCACTCTTAATTTCGTCATTATCTAAAATCAAACACTTTTCTCCAATACAACGCCAGATGTTCTGGAACATGGCAGAGAGCTAGAGGGCTAGGATAAAATGCCTAATTTGTAAGGCATAAAATGGTCAACCTTTTAACAGAGCTCTTTAAAGGTATGTAAACGTTTTTCCACAGGGTGTAACAGATGTCTGATGTGAAAAAGGCCTCTCTCCGTCCATGGCCATGACATGACCCCCGACAAACTATTCGGGATTTGTGGGGTGCTAAAACCCGATGTTAGCCTTAAAGCCTTAGATGAAAGGCCATAACTATTTTTGCAAGACCTCTATAGGTTCCTTGTAAAAACCATGGGTGGAGGAAGGTCATTGTCATTCATGGACAGGTATGAGCTCCAGAGTATTATGTTAGGGTGTGCAGAAGTGATCCAAATTTCCTCCAAATCCCTATAAACACTGGAGGGATGAGGTGATATTTACAATGTAATGAACTGTAAATGAGCTGCTAGATAATACTTGTGTAGGTCAGGAGTATGCAAAGGTGGAGGAGGACCACAGAGCCGATACTTGGGTGGGGGACATATAAAAAGTTAAGGCCTCTGATTTGGATGCATTGACTTTGTAACCCAATACTTCACCATAAGTACGTAGTTCTCTCCACAAATACGGAAGTGGTCGGCTGAGTAAAAGTCAAGAGAACATCATCTGCATACAACAAAATTTAAAGGATTTTCCCCCTAACTGATACACACTTGATGTCAGGGTTAGATCGGATGTAGGCTGCCAGGAGTTCAAAACGTATAGCAAGGAGGAGAAGGGACAAAGGGCACCCCTGCCTAGTACCATTTCTAATTGAGAATGATGAAGAAAGGGGATTTATAAAACGATTTAAGTGCCTTCATAAAGGGTCCACAACAACCGTTGAAATGATTTTTCACCATCTAGGGTATCTAGCGTAACAAATAGGTATGAAACCAGTCTGGTCACCATGGATGAGATAGGGAAGAGATATTTGATAGCGGGGTAGCCAGTATATTTGTGAAAACCTTCAGGGCTCAGTTTAAAAGTGCAATGGGCATTTGAACAATCCATAGGGTCTTTGCTCGTCTTAGGTACTACGGTAATGTAATGTGGGAAGCCAGCATAGACGGAGGAATGGGCTTACCTTTCAAAAACTCATTAAACAAGGCCAGAAGATGTGGAAGAAATTCCCTCATTTTTTAGCAAAAAATCGTTTAACCTCCAGTGACAGACTCTGGCTGTGGCCGGGAAGAAAACAGCATCTAGTGTAAACAGAGCATGATCCGACAAGGTTATGGGGTGGATCTCAGAGGACACACTTCTCCGCAGCAGCGGGAGATTAGTGTAGATATAATCTTTTCGAGTATGGGTGCAGTGAGGGGGGAAGTAAAAAGAAAATTGCTTCTCAGTGGGGTGATGAATCTGCCAGTTATCATAAAGCTGGTGTTTGCGAATCAACCATCCAAAAGATTTAAAATTCTTTCATAATTGCGAGTGGGGGGTGGCACCATGGAGAGTAAGCCTATCATGTGCTTGGGAGAACAATAAAATAAAGTCCTGGCCAACTACCAAAAAGGTATTGTCAAATTCCTCGAAGTATGATAGTGTTTTAGAGAGGAATTGAGTTTGGCCCATGTCTGAGGCATATAGGTTACATAAAGTGATGGGTATACCATTGAAAATGAGGAATCTGCCGTCATGATCTACAATCGAACAGGACAATAAGAACTTAAAGGTTTCATAAGAATAGCAACACCAGGCCTTTTTTACTAGATGAATTAGCCATGTACACCTGGAAATAAAGTTTTGAGGCAAGGTTAGAGGAGCCTAAACTGTCAAGATGTGTTTCTTGCAGGTAAACAACCTCAGGAGAAAGAATTCTCTAAAGGCCAGTTTCTGCTTCCTGTGGAGTTCAGACCCTTAACATTAAAGGACAATATTTAAGCAGCTATAGAAGTTATGGAGGAGTCAAAAGGCAGCAGCTTTCCTCTTCAGCAAGACAGGATAATCAGTTGTGAGTGGGGTCTAAGAATAGCATTAGCCCAGGTATAGTCACACTTCCAATGGAAACCAAGATCCCATAACAGAGGGGCAATTAAGCCAGAAACAAGTCATCATTATCTCAATGGTCAGCGCCAACCATTTGAGGCGTTATAGCACCTGGGAAAGCCCACCACCAACCGAGCGCAGCAGTAGGTCCCCCCAGGGCAGTTAGATAAACCGGGAACATAGCAATATATCTAAATTACCATCTAGAATAGCAGCTGTTTAGTGAAAGCCATAGAAACAGCAGTAAGGTAAGTGTAAAACAGTACACAGTCAGAATCACGTTTCAAGTGTAAAACAGCATAACATTCAAACAATAGCCATGCAGGATAGGGGTCATGTAGTAACATTCTGAGAAACAGTAGTGGCGTAGATATAAAACAATGCACAGCCTAGATATCAGTTGTTCAGTGACAGCAATAAGGCAAATGTAGAGCAGTGCACTCCTTTCAAGTGTAAAGCAGTATAGTCTTCCCACAAAAAATGTCCATCCAGGATAGCAGCAGGAACATCTTTAAAACTGCATTAGGGCAAGTATAAATTAGTGCACAGTCAAAATAACATTTCAAGCATGAACCTGTATTAAGTTCTTGTGCAAGGACCAGCCGGTCCCATAAAAGGATTCTAGCGTCTCAGTCTAGTGGGGGCCTCCGGTGGAGATAAAGAGTCCAGTGGAGGACGTGCATGGTGTCACTTGGATGTCACCACTTGCAATAAGACATGTGGGCGTGGGGGGGCCCCAGGTTCCCTTCCGGGAATTTTCGAGCAATCAACACCCAGATCTCTACAAAAGGCAGTAGAATTCCCTGGGCAACGAAGTGTGGATGTTCTTCTATCTCGGCGTGCAGATAGGCTAAAAGGGAAGCCCTATCTATAAGGAAGGTTATCCTATAGGGCACAGTCAGCAACGGTTGTAGCAAGCGATGTTGTTGAAGGGTATGCCACGATAAGTCCTGGAAAAGCTGAAGAGGAGCATCAAACTCAAGATTGTGGATATTCCTAACAGTGGCCATGATCCCATGCCTGCCCATGCTCTAAAATTGCACGCCTGGCAACCCCCACAATCCATTATGCCACTCGCATCACCTAGAAAATGTCACATCTTCCAGGGTGATGAGATAAGGGATGTCCCGCCCTCCCTCATCCCCTGAATCCACCAATGCTGCTGCTTACATTACCAGGAAGATGTGATGCTCCGGGAGGCATGCAAAAGCAGAATATACGTTAATTCGCTTTTAAGTTTCCCAACCACGCCCCCTAACAGATAGACGGCCCGATATCAGAGTGGGATCGCTGGATCACGGTTAGCAGGTAACAGAGGCTTTTTTTCTTACCTCGAATGTGACTCAGGGTTACAGCTTTTACATTAAAAATCCACCCCCAGTCACACTCGGGATTACCGCTATATATTCTAAAAAAAATTTGTTAGAAGAACTTGTTTCCTGTGCTTGACATCTCCAATTGCAATGTTCTATACCATTAACTGAGTTGTCAATATAAGTTAGTATTTACTTTCTAGAAAGAGTAAAACAAGGGTTTTTCTAAAATTTCTACACATTAGTGCATGTGCATTTATCTGAATTACCAAAGGTTTACCAGACTATTTATATGGAGTTGTAATTGGAAAAAAAAGTTTGTTTAGATAATGATGATATTAAGAGTAAGAACGTGTTTTTTGTGCTTGATAGCTCCAAAATGCAATGTTCTTTTCCATTATGTAAGAAATGTCAAAATAAGTTTGCATTTACGTTCCAGAACCAGAAAATGTGTTTACAAGGGTTTCCACTAATTTGTACACATTACCTAATGTTTTTTTAATCTAACATTAGAATTGGTTTACCAGACTATTTCTAAGGCAATTTCTAATCTCTTTAACATGTCGTGGAAATCTGCAGAGCAAATGTTTTGTTGTTATTAGCGTTGGTCGAAAAATGCATAATTTTTGGGGTGATCGACCGTCGAAATCGAACTCATTTAAAGTCAATGGGGGGAAAATTTGGGTTGTTTTTCGGGACTGTGTAGAGCTTCTACAGCCTATAAATACATTTAAAAGACATGTCAAGACTCCCCCAGCTCTGCACATCACTGTACAAGTAAAAAAAAATATGGAAGTCTTTTTTCTTTTGCCGGCAAGGCCATTTTATCGGGCGGTCGAGGGAACATGCCAGATTTTTTCGGTCTCCGAGTAGAGGCAGAGAGGGACACGAGGGGGTTACTCTGGTCCAAAAATTAGCCACCAGGTTTCACCGCTCCGTTACAAGCCATACACAGGCTTCAGAGTGCAGGCAGAGGTCTCTAAGGGGGATATTTAAGTAAAAAAATTAGCCAGCTAGACAGCCTTGTTATAAGTTACAAGTGACAGGTGGCAGCAGCAGGAGGAGGTGGTGGGCCCTGAGAAGTGTGGATGGCATTGTTTACTGGCATCTAGAGCTGGGTACTGGGCATTAGTGGTTGAGGCCATCACCTATATGGACAGTGTAGAAGCTTTAGCTACTGGAGACATTGCTGTGTATGCCTTTTTCTATCTGCTATCTGTAACTTTGTAAAATGCGGCATTGACAGCATTGTTAACTGACATCTACAGCTGGCTACTGGGCAGGCGGCAGCAGTAACAGCAGGAGGAAGAGGTGGTGTGGACAGCATTAGTTACTGGCATCTAGAGTAGGGTACTGGGCAGGTGGCAGCATCAGTAAAATCAGGAGGAGGAAGCTGTGGGCCCTGAGAAGTGTGGATGGCATTGTTAACTGGCATCTAGAGCTGGGTACTGGGAAGAGGAGGCAGTGGGCCCTGAGACGGAGCAAGGATGGCATTATTGGTTGAGACCCTCAGCTATATGGACAGTGTAGAAGCTGTAGCTTGTGGAGACATTGCTTTATAGGGAACTGCCTTTTCCTATCTGCTAACTGTAACTTTCTAAAATGCGGCATGGATAGCCTTGTTAACTGGCATCTACAGCTGGGTACTGGGTACTGGGCAAGGCGGCAGCAGTAGCAGGAAGACGAGGAAGACGAGTTGAGTCCTGAGCAGCAGCAATAACAGCATGAGGAGGAGGCATTTAGCACTGAGACAGAGTGTGGACGACATTAGTAATTGGCATCTAGAGTTGGGTACTAGGCAGGCAGCAGCAGTAACAGCATGAGTCTAAGGCGGTGGGCGGTGGTCCCTGAGATGAAGTTTGGACGGCATTAGTAATTGGCATCTAGAGTTGGGAACTGGGGAGTCGGCAGCATCATTTACAGCAGGAGGAGGCGGTGGGCTCTGAGACAGAACGTAGACGGAATTAGTATCTGGAATCTAAAGTCGGGTACTGGGCAGCAGTAACAGGCAGTAGTAGGCGGTGGGCCCCGTGACGGAGCGTGGACCGCATTGGAGGTTGAGGCCATCACCTCTATGGACAGTGTAGAAGCTCTAGCTAATTGAGACATTAATTGATAAACGAAAATCACACTTTCCATACCTAGTATCTAGTGAAACCACATAAAAAGGAACGGACTTGGTAGAATCCGCAGGGAAACCCATACATTTTTTATCATTTGTGGATATCTAGCAAGTGCTCTCACAGTTAAATATCTGTATTTGTTTCACATAAATACATAAACTTTTATGGGTTTTAGGATACATGCCAAGTGCTATCAGAATTAAATATCTGTATTTTTTGGAGAAAAATATATAATTTTTTATGGCCTTTTGGATAGATACCAACTACCAATTGCTATCAGAATTAAATATCTGTATTGTTTGTAGTGTAATACATCAATTTGAATGGCTTTAGGGATATATAGCAAAGTGGGATCAGAACTAAAGAACTATATTTTCAGTAAAGAAATATAGCATTTTTATGTTCTTTTGGATCAATACCAAGTGCTATCAGAATTAAAGCAGTTGTTTGGCTCCCATGGTTGGTGGAACTGCCATAGGGATCCGTGCTGCTGCTGCTGCAGGCAGCCGGAAAGGCTGAGCACAAGTCCCTTACAAGCACTTCTTGGTAGTGCTGCATTTTAGGTCCCCTGTATTGGGGCTAGAACTGTTGTTTCTCAGGTTTGTAACGTGGATCCAGTAATGTAGCAATCCAATAGTCGTAATCTGCGTTGGAGCTCCTGCTCACCGCTGGTGGAGCCTGAAAAAGGTAATGCTCGGCTACATGCCCCACTCAAATTGCTGGCAGTAGCACGGGTAACTTTGGTGGCAGAAGGAGGAAAGGCAGCGGAGGAAGATCCAGTAGTTTGAGCTTGCTTCTTGGGTGGAGGTGTTTGCAAAGAGCTCTGTGCTTTGACCAGGTGTTCCCGCCAGTTTACTGGGTGGTGGCTTTTTAAATGAGTGCTCATGCAACTTGTGCCAAGTTTGGGTTTTTGCCTCATTTCAACTGTTGTCATCACTATGGACATTAAAAAAATGCCCACATTGGCAAACATCTAACTGGGCCGAAAGGTGTTCTGGAGCTGGTGCTCGTGGTGGCGGTCTGTGGTTGTTGAGCCATAGCTGTGGTGATTTACGTCTATGACTTGCCTCACTGGTCTTTGAAGAATGCAGAGAGTGGGCAGCTTTTACCATCTTCCTCCCTCTCCCCCTTTGAGGGCGCTCTGCAACCTCCTCCTCCTCTTCTTCCTCCTCCTCCTCTTCTTCCTGCCTATGATGATCTCCTTGTTCGTCCTATGTCGGATCAAGGACATCATCATCAGGAGAGACAGTTTCCCTATATGTGCCGAAAGGAAGCCTTTTAGCGCCAGGTTGAATTGGCTCGTTTGGCTCAGAGTGTTCTGGTGAAAAGTATGTGGGGGGAAAGCCTGTGAACTGACTCTTCGTCAGATGACTGAAACTACTGAGCATCTTGAAGGAATGCTTGTAGCTCCACCTCTCCAACTCCTCGGTGGGACTCTACATACTGCTGTACACGTGACTTTCCAGCCACTGATGAAGAACTAGGAGGAACAGGTATATCATGGACTGTTTGGGACACCTGTAAGGCCTGTGTCTGGGACTGGGATGAAGAGGGGTACAATCACTTGACCAAGGCTGGGTCATGTTCTCCACCAACAGCAGCGCTTCTTGATCATGGGTCTGCAGCTAAAAACAATTCATGCTGCTTTGCTTGCCACCCCTGCCACAGCTGCCCTTTCCTCTTTGGCCAGACATTGTAGAATATTTTTTGTGGCTTGAAACCCTGCAAATTCGGGCTACAAATCCAGCAAAATTCGGGTCGGGTCCACCCAAATTCGAACAGACATATTCGGGTGGAACATTAGGACGATCCGAATTCGAACAACAACACCAGTCTTGACATGTCTTTTTAAATGTATTTATAGGCTGTAGAAGCTCTCCAATGACCCGAATAACAACCTAAATTTTTCCCCACATTGACTTTAATCTCCATTCGAGATTCGACCACCCGAAAAATTATGCATTATTTAGCTGAATAGCGATCGAATCGAATAGCGACCTATTCGACCAATACTAGTGTTTGATACCTGTTCCTATTTACTAAAGAAAATGGTTTGGTACAGCAAAATTTCTGCATACTGTAAAAGATATTTACAGATATTTTAGTGTTTGATAACTTTTCTTTTTAACCAAATAAGACAGTTTGGTACAGTGAAATTTCTGTGCGTTTTTAAAGTAAGTAGAAATGTTTTAGTGTTTTTGATACCTGTTCCTATATACCATAGAAGATTGGTACAGTGAAACACTGCCTACTATAAAATAAATACAGATATTTTAGTGTTTGATACCTGTTCTTATATGCTAAAGAAGACCATTGGGTATAGGGAAAAATCTGCCTACTGTAAAATAAATAGAGATATTTTAGTGTTTGTTACCTGTTACTTTTTACCAAAGAAGTCTGTTTGGTACACAGAAATTTCTGTGTTACTGTAAAATAAATACAGATATTTCAGTGTTTGATACCTTTCCCTATTTACCAAAGAAGACTCTTTGGTTCAGTAAAAAATTTCTGACCTACATTAAAATAAATGCAGATATTTTAGTGTTTGATATCTTTTTCTAATAACCAAAGAAGACTGGTACAGTGAAATTTCTGTTCTTCTTTAAACTAAATACAGATATCTTAATGTTTAATACCTTTTCCTATTTACCAAAGAAGACGGTCTGGTACAGTGAAATTTCGGTTTACTGTAAATAAAATACAGATATTTTAGTGTTTGATACCTCTTCCTATTTACCAAAGAAGACGTTTTGGTATAGGTAAATTTCTGTCCTACTTTAAAATAAATACAGATTTTTAAGTGTTTGATACCTGTTCTTATTTACCAAAGAATACAGTTTGGTACAGTTAAATAATAGAAATGTAGCCTGTAATGCTGTGAACATATCAGACATCTTTGCCATAACTTTTTTGTATCCCTGCAAACTCTGATTCCGCAAGATCACAAAGCCAGGTTGAATCTGGCAGTTAAGACCAAAGCGCTCCCTGAGCTCCAAAAATCGTTTGAGGACTAGGTACCGGCACAGCCACTTTACTTCTGTGGGGTTTAGCACGTCCCCATGCTCTGCACCCACCTCCTGTAAAAAAAAGCTAGAATTGGAGATAATTCCAGGGCACAGTCACTGGGAGCCACGTGTTTGACATCTGTTATCTTAGGGAAAAAGACAAACTAGAAAGGGCATCCAAATGCCCTCAATTAGGAACTGCTTCCTTTGGATAGCATTTGAAACTAAAACTCCAGCAATTGTTTTTGAAACAAAAATTAGCATTTAACGAGACAATAAAACTGAAAATGATTGCATGCACATTAAGCTCCATGTGCCTGTTTGACTTAATTTGTAAGACCCTCCCCTTTTTGGAGCCGTTTGCAAACACTTCAGTTGGTAGAATGGTCCTGTCCTAGGATAGCTGGGCGGTGGTTGCCCATAGTGGAGGACCTAGCAAAAGGGAGGGTGTAAAGTTGGTGGGGGAGATTGACAGTGCAGGTGTTGTAAAACATCGGTGGGATGTTAGGGTGCCTGGGTGGTAGGTGGTAAAAAAGATGGTAAACTAGGATTAACTTGAAAAAGGCCTCAGAAAGGGATTTTAGACGTTAGACCTTTTTTACTACTGCCACTTTAAGACACCACAATGTTTCTTCCATGTGCTAACTTTCACCAACTCAAACTCTCAGACATCAACCTTTTTCTAATACTTTTATATCTATTGTTCCCACTGGGCTACCCTTTCTACTACTTTAATTTTTCTCCCACTGACCCAAGCCCATTCTATTTGCCACCCCAACCTCCATACCTTACCATACCTCTAGCGCTTCATTCCACAGGGCTCCCTTTCCCACCACGCCAACACTAATATGCACCAAATTAACTGATCGCCCTTACTTCTAATGACCTCAGGCCTTGCTTTCAAGCTCTTCTTTCAACACTAATTACTACCCTAACATCCACTGACACCATGGGCTACTTCATCTTTTTTTTACACTTCTGGTCAATCATCATTGCTGAAAAGTTTTGAAAGATATGGCCTTACAAACCAGACACTCATGATAAAGCAGGTTAGACTCCATGTGCCTGCTTTGACTCTAAGACCCTATTTAAGACCCTTCTTTTTGAAGACATTTGCAAGCAGTTCATGTGTTGCCTCAGCTGTAGAGCACTGGTCCTACAGGCAGAAAATTCTAAGTTTGAATCCTGTTAGCACCATGTCAGTTGTCTGCATGTGATATATGCTTTGGTCATGGAACATCAAAGAATTAGCACTTAGGACAAAATGTCAATGGTATACAGCTGGGTGACACCCAACATAAATTGTCTCAATATGCTGACAACCTTGTGCTTTATGTCTCCACATATATCCCGTCCATAATTAACTTTGAAAGCTTCAGCACCTTTAGGAATTTTAAAGTGAATTTTTCTAAACCCAAAGTTTTGAATGTATTCCTTAAACCTGTTACCTGTGTAAACTGCATAGGTTATTTCGGACCCTAAATGGAAAGCGAAACGCCCACTCATCGCTTACCGAAACATTAGCCACTGCTATGTCCAGGGGTGGGATGGGTTTCCTGATTTGACATTGTATTACAAACCTCTGTACTAGTTTGCATGATTGACTGGTTTCATATTGGGGAATTGAAAACCTGGGTTCTTCTGGAAGAACATCTTTCTCATATATGGGATCTCCGTTCATTCCCTTGAATAAACCGTTTACTTCTACATTTACCCACCCCTTTCTCACAACTCACAACTAATCTCTTACAGATAGGGGACAATTTTCCCTCTGCCATAGGGAAACTACATTTTTTTATCTGGTCTTTACTAAAGGATCGATTGCTAGGGGGTATTCGTCTTTCTCCCTCCTAAGTCTCCCGACAGGAAGCAGAATGGCTTTAATGGTTTCAATAGGGCCAAATTGTATCTTACTTATCCTCTATCTCAGATATCACTGGGTTAATTAGAAATTTGATAGGATTTAAGGAATTGTTAAGGTCTCCTGATCGCCCTAGACATGTAATTTTTCAATTTTACAGTCTCCTGATTTAGGCCACTGTATCTAACACTCCAGTCTAAAAGAAGTACTCGGATGGGGAGGAGGGTTTGTAAGTTCTATTAAATCATTGTCTATCCAGGGTTTAACATTCTTTCTTTTTGTAATCCATTTTTTTTGTATTACACAAACTTTTTCTAATACTTTCTAATTGTATTGTTTTTGTCATGCCTTCCTTGCCTGCTTGTGGTGATTCTCTTCAAGATGATACTGTCACTCTTTTCAGGACCTGCAACAGGAAACAAAATTATGCTCAAAATGAAGAGGGCATTATGATGCAAATAACATACAAATTTCAAGTACGGTATGGATAAAATATTGGTATTTTATCACATTTTTTGGAAAGCCTATTTGAAGCCAGTTGTCTTTAGGCTTCATATCAAGTAAAAAATGTTTTCTCTTGTTTATATCATTATGTGATAGTACTTTCAACTATATAAAATCCCCAATGGCTTGGGGTGGGGTGGAAATGTTAAAGATGGGGGGTTCTATGTGCCTGCTTTGACAGTTATTATAAGACCCTCCTTTTTGCAGCAATTAGCAAGCACTTAGGGTGGTGGCTCAGAAGGGGAGCAACGTTCCTGCAAGTAGTAAGTTGTAAGTTTGTTTCCCAGGAAACTATCTTACGTGTCAGATGGTCGTGTGTATTGACGAGGAACTCCTGAGGCTTACGACTGATTGATGAGATATGTGCCTTGGCGTAAGTCTTAAAGTAGAGCAATGAGTGTAGTGGGTGGGGTTGGCATGATAGCCAGGGCTACATGGAGGTTCCATTTGAATGAAATGTTGGAGAGTGGTTAAAGTAAGCAACCCTAATGGACGACATTGATGGAAGAGAAGGTTGTGTTAGGCAACAGTGCTTCAACAGCCCTCTTGGGGGAGTGGGTTGGGACGTCCCCCTGATGTTGATGAGGGATACAGCAAGGTTTGTTGTGAAATGTAGGTTGCCTGTGGGTTGTAAACTGCCTTCAGGTAATGTGGAATGCGGGTTGTGGAATGTTAAGGTGCTAGAGCAGTGAGCAGTGGGTGGTATAGAACTGGTTGTGGCTAGGTAATGGGGGTGGTCTTGCAAGTGCAGGGGGTTGTGAGATGGATGTTATTGGTGGCCACAGCAGATGTTGTAATTATGGCCCTGCAGGGTGTGATTGCAGGACAGCATGTGGTGGCTGATCTGTGTATTCTGGGACCACATGTGTATACCTTAGATGACTATTAATTTTAATAAAATGGCCAATGCCGGACCACCCCCTTCTTGGAATTATGCACCACAAACACCATAGCCTTATCCTCTTTAGGATCGCTTTCTGGTTCTAAAACGTAAATGCAAACTTATTTTGACATTTATTGGATAATGGGATAGAACATTGCAATTTAGAGATGTGAAGCACAGAAAAACAGGTCCTTACTCTTAATTTTGTCATTATAAAAAAAAAAAAAAACTTTTTTTCCACAATTACAACTCTACATAAAGCGTCTGATAAACGTGATAATTTCAGGTACAAACATTTATATTATTGTGTAGAAACTAGAAAAACCTTTGTAAAAACAAAAGTTTTGTGATTTCGCTTTTTCTAGAAAGTAAAAGCAAACTTTTATTGACAACGCTTGCAAAACGCTTGACAAAATATTGCAGAGATGTCAAGCACTGAAAACACCTTTTTTCGTTTTATCTGAATTTAAACTTTTTACTACAATTAGATCTTCATGTAAAGTGTCAGTTAAAACCTTTGTAAATTCCAGATTAAATCAATGCACTAAATATTAGAAACTTGAGAAAACCATTTTTAACACATTTTGCTCTTCTGAGAAAATAAATGCAAACATAATAACAACTTTTAATTAAAGTACATTGCAATTGCAGATGTCAAGCACAGAAAACACGTTCTTAATCTAAATTAAGGAGATTCTGAATAAATTCGTTTTCTGGTTCTAAAACGTAAATGGAAATTTATTTTGACATTTCTTAGCTAATGGGATAGAACGTTGCAATTTAGAGAGGTCAATCAAAACAAAACACGTTTCTGCTCCTAATTTCGTCATTTTCAAAAAATTACCTTTTGCATTTACTTCTCCATATAAAGTTTTTCGGTAAACTTTTGTTAATGCCAGATGAAAACAATTCACTAATGTGTTGAAACTTAAGAAAAACGCTTGTTAACACAACCTGCTCTTTCTGAAAAGTAAATCAAAATTTATATTGAGAACGTTTACTTAATTTCAGATTAAAACAAATGCAAAAAAGCAATGTGTAAAAAATGAAACAAAAATGCGTGTAATCACATTTTGCTTTTCAAAAAGTAAATAAAAACATATTCAAAACTTTTAGTGATAGTAAAGCACATTGCAATTTGAGAACACATGCTCTTTTCTCTTAATTTGTCATTATATAAACTTGAAAATACTCTTGTAAGCACATTTTGATACAAGAGGTAATCAAACATATATTGATAACAGGTAATGCTAACAAAATTTTGTAAATTAAGATGTTAAGCACAGAAAACACGATTTTTACTCCTTATTTCGTCAGTATCCAAAATCAAACTTTTTTTAATTACCACTTTATTTAAAGTGCCTTTCCTAATTCTAGATGAAAACAATGTACTAATGTGTAGAAACTTAAGGATAACTCTTGTAAACACATTTTGCACTTTCTAGAAAATCAATGCAAACTTGCTCAAGTCAAACATAGGAAACGTTCTTTCTTTAAATTTCCTAATAAACATGTTTCTGGTTCTAAACACGTAAATGTGAACTTATTTATACATTTTTTAGATAATTAGACAGAATATTGTAATTAAGAGATGTCAAGCACAGAAAAACGCGTTCTTGTATAAATAAAAATAAACTTTTTTTTTTTCTGAAATACAACTCCATATAAAGCGTAAAACCTTATTAATTTCTAATCAAAATATATACATTAATGTGTAAAAATGGGAAAAAACACATTTTGCCTTTTCTAGAAAGTAAATGTAAACTGTTGTTAATTCCAGATTAAAACAATGCACTTATATGTAGATAAATGAGGAAAACTTTTTTTGCTCATTTAAGAAGGTAAATGCAAACTTGTATTAGTAATTCTTAATTAAACGTATAGTACATTGGAATTTGAGATGTCAAGCAGCAAAAACGCTCTTTCTCTTACGTCGTCATTATATTATTTTTACATTTCTTAGATAATGGGATAGAACATTGCAATTTAGAGATGTCGAGAACAAAAAGCAGGTTCCTGCTCCTAATTTCTTCATTATGAATAAAAACCTTTTTTCTACAATTTAAACTCTATATAAAGCGTCCAGCAAACCTCTCATAATTCCAGCTAACATTTCCATTTATGTGTAAAAACCGGAGAAAAAAATTTTTAAACAAATTTTGCTTTTTCTAGAAGTAAAAGCAAAACTTTTATTGACAACGCTTAGTTGAATTTACAAAACAATTCAATTTGAGATGTCAAGCACAGAAAACACGTTCTTAGTCTTAATGTCGTCTTATCTAAAAATAAGCTCTTTCGAGAAAATAAATGCAAACCTATTATTTCTAGTTGAAGGTATAGTACATTGCATTTGCAGATGTCAAGCACAGAAAACACGTTCTTAGTCTTAATGTCGTCTTATCTAAAAATAAGCTCTTTCGAGAAAATAAATGCAAACCTATTATTTCTAGTTGAAGGTATAGTACATTGCATTTGCAGATGTCAAGCACAGAAAACAGGCTACTTCTCTAAATTTCCAAATAAACACGCTTTCTGGTTCTGAAACGTAAATGCAAACTTATTTGGCATTTTCTTAATAATTGGATAAAACTGCAATTTAAAGATGTCAAGCACAAAAAACACGTTCCTGCTAACAATTTCGTTATCAAAAAAACATACTTTTTCTACAAATACAATTCCATACAAAGCGTCCGGACTAACCCTTGTTAATTCCGCATGAAAACCTGTGCATTAATCTGTAAAAATTTGAAAAAACCCTTGTAAAGACATTTATCTCTTTCTAGAAGGTAAATGCAAACTTGTATTAACAATTATTAGTTAAAGGTATAGTATGTTGCAATTTGAGATGTCAAGCAGAGAAATACTTCTCTTTCTCTCTTACGTTCTTACCCTTAACTTCGTCATTAATAAAAATCAAACTATTTTCTACAAATACAACTGTATTTAAAGCGTCTTGTAAACCATTGTTAATTTTAAAAGAAAACTGCACCAATGTGTAAAAACTTGAAAACCCTTCCTAACAAATTTTGCTTTTTCTAGAAAATAAATGCAAACATGTATTAACAACTCTTAGTTAAAGATATGTAGTACATAGAAAACATGTTCTTTCTTTAAATTTTCTAATAAACACATTTTGTGGTTCTCAAACGAAAATGCAAACTTATTTTTGCATTTTTTAGATAATAGGATAGAACATTGCTATTTAGATGTGAAGCACAAAAAAACGTTTTTACTCCTAATTTCGTCTTTATTAAATAACAGTTAAAAACAATGCACTAATGTGTAGAAACTTAAGGAAAACCCTTGTTAACACACATTGCTCTTTCTGGAAAGTAAATGCAAACTTGTATTAACTACTTATAGTTAAAGGTATTTTGCAATGCGAAATATCAAGCACGGAAAACTATTTCTTACTCTTAATTTTGTTATTATTAATAAACAAGTTTTTTTCTGCAATTACAACTCTATATAAAGCGTCTGTTAAACCCTTAATAATTCCGGATGAAAATATTTGCATTAATGTGTGGAAACCCGAGAAAAACCTTAATAGAAAGTAAAAGCAAACTTATACTGACAACGTTATTAGACTAAGTTTAATGGTACAAATCATTGCAATTTGAAATAGCAAGCAATGAAAACACGCTTTTCTAATTTTTACAATTGCAATTAAAAGCGTCTGGTAAACAATAGAAACCCCTTGTTAACACATTTTGCTCTTTCTAGCAAAAAATGCAAACTTGTAATAACGACTCAATTATAGGAGATATCAAACATAGAAAACACGATTTTACTATGAATTTTGTCATTCAAAATCTAACTTTTTTTCTACAATTACAACTCCCTTTATAGCATCTGGTTGTTAATTTCAGATAAAAACAATGCATTAATGTGTAAAACTTGGGGATAACCCTTGTAAAACACATTTATTTTTTTCTAGAAGGTAAATGCAAACTTGTTCTAACAATTTTTAGTTAAATGTATAGTACGTTGCAATTTGAGATGTCAAGCAGAGAAATACTTTCTCTATTACGTTCTTACTCTTAATTTCGTCATTAATAAAAATCAAACTATTTTCTACAATTACAACTCTATTTAAAGCGTCTAGTAAACCATTGTTAATTTTAAAAGAAAACACTGCACTAATGTGTAAAAACGTAAAAACCCTTTCTAACAAATTTTGCTTTTTCTAGAAAATAAATGCAAACATGTATTAACAACTCTTAGTTAAAGATATGTAGTACATAGAAAACATGTTTTTTCTCTAAAGTTTTTAATAAACACATTTTGAGGTTCTAAAACGTAAATGCAAACTTATTTTTACATTTTTTTGGTAATAGGATAGAACTGCAATTTAAAGATGTCAAGCACAAAAAAAAAACGTTTTTACTCCTAATTTCGTCTTTATCAAATAACAGTTGAAAACAATTCACTAATGTGTAGAAACTTAAGGAAAACCCCTGTTAACACATATTGTTAACAATATTGTTAACAATAACACAATATTGCTCTTTCTGGAAAGTAAATCCAAACTTGTATTAACAACTTATATGTAAAGGTACTTTGCAATTTGAAATATCAAGCACGAAAAACTATTTCTTACTCTTAATTTTGTTATTAATAAACAAGTTTTTTTTGCAATTACAACCCTATATAAAGCGTCTGTTAAACCCTTAATAATTCCGGATGAAAATAGTTGCATTATTGTGTGGAAACCCGAGAAAAACCTTTGTAAAAACATTTTGCACTTAACCACCTGAGCGTTACACTGATTTCTAGATTTCTGTTCCAAAAGCGTCACAGGTTTTCATGAAATTTTTTTTTTTGACGCTGGAACACGGAACCGACGCTGGATTAGCACAGCGGGACCAGGTAAGTGGGGATTTTAGTGTAGGCGAAAAAATACGGGGTTAACCAAAAGAGCAAAAATATTTAGTGCAAGAAATTACGGGCTTAGCGGTTAGGGGGTTAATAGACTAAGTTTATTGGTACAAAACATTGCAATTTGAAATGTCAAGCAATGAAAACACGCTTTTCTAATTTTCACAATTGCAACTCTATTGAAAGCGTCTGGTAAACGAGGGAAACCCCTTGTTAACACATTTTGCTCTTTCTAGGGAAAAAGGAGGTATCAAAAAACAAATTTATTTCACAATAACAACTCTATTTGAAGCTTATTGTATAACCTTTGTTAATTCTAGATAAAAACAACACACCAATGTGTAGAAACTTGAGGAAAACCCTTGAAAGCTCTTTCTAAAAAGACAATGGAAACTTGTACCCCGGTTTAAACAATTTATAGTTAAAAGTACATTGCAACTTGAAATACCATGCACGAAAAGAACGTTCTTTCCTCTAATTTCGTCATCTAAAATTAAAATTTTTTCTACTATTAAAACTGCATTTAAAGCGTCTTTAAAAACTTCGATAATTGCCAGATGAAAACAATGCACTAATGTGTAAAAACTTAAAGAAAACCCTTGTTAAAACACATGGTCCTTTCTGGAAAGTAATAAACATCAAACTATTTTCTACAATTACAACTCTATTTAAAGCGTCTTGTAAATTATTGCTACTTTCAGAATAAAACACTGCACTAATGTGTAGAAACTTAAAAAAACTTCTTAACACTTCTAGAAAACAAATGCAAACTTGTATTAACTAACAACTTATAGTAAAAGGTATAGAACATTGCAATTTGAAATACCATGCACGGAGAGCACGTTCTTACTTTTAATTTCGTCATTGTAAAAAAACAAACTTTTTTTTACAATTACAGGTCTATTTTAAACGTTAAACCTTTTCGTAATTCCAGATGAACACAATGCACTAATGTGTGTAAAACTTGAGGAAAACACTTGTTAACAAGTTTTACTCTTTCTAGAAAATAAATCGAAATGTATTCACAACATCTAATTAAAGTTATAGTACATTGCAATTGCAGTCAAGCACAGAAAACCAGTTCTTTCTCTAAATTTACTAATAAACACGTTTTCTCGATGAAATAATGGGATAGAACATTCCAATTTAGACATGTCAAACACAAAAAAAAAATTTAAAAAAACAAACTTATCTCTACAATTACAACTCCATAGAGTGCAACTTCATAGCGACTAGTAATCCCTTGTTAATTACGAATGAAAAAATATGCACTTGTGTAGAAACCTAAGAAAAAACTTTGTAAACACATTTTTCTCTATCTGGAAAGTAATTTTCAAATTTATATTGACAATTTATAATTTATGGTACAAAACATTGCAATTTAAATGGTAAACACAGAAAACACGTTCTTACTATTAATTTTGTCATTAAAATCAAATCGAACTTTTTTCTACAATTATAAAACCATTTAAACCTTTGTTAATTGCTGATGAAAACAATACACTAATGTAAAGAAACTTGAGGAAAATCCTTGTTAACGCATTTTGCTTCTTAAAGAAAGTAAAAGCAAACTTATATTGACTACTCTTAGTTATTAGTATAGAACATTACAACTGGAGATGTCAAGCACAGAATACACCACCAGGTTCATTATCAAAATACAAACATTCTTTTCCTTTTTAAGTACTAGCTGATGATATCTTCTTGTATATAAAAAGCGTGTATATGTTTACCATTATTAGCAACCTTTGTTTTACGGTATAATGCAGATTTTCACAGCATGTTAAAGAGATTGCGAATAGCCTTAGAAGGCAGCTGGTAAACCATTGCTAAAGCTAGATGAACAAAACATGCACTAATGAGTAAAAACTAGGGGGAACCTTTTGTGACAGTGTCATTAAAAATGTCAAGAAATGTAAAGATAATGTTGTAGAGGCTTCAGAGAAAGGGAGTATGATTATGTTTATATAGGTTTTTAGGAAGAAACCAGGGACTATAGAGCCCTTGAGCTGGCCAAGTGAGTGAAAGGGTAGTTTCCCTGGCCCAAATCAAATCAGAGGCTATATGCATCAGAGGCTGAAGTGTGAGGAGAAGGCAGGGGGTTCCAGGCTATTAATACTAGTTGAGAGCACGTGTATTCCAGGCTGGGAAAGGAGCCAGAGTCTGTTCCAGGCTACATGCACCTTCACTCAGGTGCAATAGGGGAGATGATCAGTGTGTTGCAGGCAGTAGTGTGATCTATCAGAGGCTGGAGTGAGCAATCAGAGGCTGGAGTGTGAGGGGAAGGCAGCCAGAGGGTTCCAGGCTGAGAAGGCAACCAGAGGGTTCAAGGTTTAGAAGAAGTGTGGTCAAGGCTGAAAAAGGAGCCAGAGTCTGTTCCAGGCTGCAGGAATAGGGGACAGAGCTGTGAGTAAACAGTGATATAGTGTGTGTTAGAAAGAGGGTTCACGCATTTTGGTTGCCCACTGTGGCATGTTTGGTTGCCCAAAGAGGCATTTTGGTTGCCCAGTGAGTCATTGTGTCAGTCAATCAGTGACATCTGCAGTGGGGATATGATGTTTGTTAGTAACCAACCTTTCATTTTCAAAAAGTTGAGGCGATTTACATTTTCTTGCGACAGTCGTGATTGGTTGTCTGTGACCACTCCGCCAGTGGCACTGAAGGTTCTTTCAGACAGAACACTGGATGCCTGGCATGAAAGAAATTGATGGCATACTGTGCCAACTGCTGGCAGATTTCAAGCCAGTTGACCCAAAAATGAATGGGGTCAGTACTGTCAGGACTGGCATCCTCCTCATAACTACTCAAAACCATCAGCACCACCAGCCAGAAAAGAGCCAACGTAATCGTGCACCATGCGCTTCATCCGTTCTCGATGGTTATGGCCCCGCACTTCACTTGTTTGAGGTGGCCGCATCAGGTTAGGCCAGGCATGCAGATAATCCCTCTTCCTTGGCCTAGACTTTTGGATGTGTGCAGCCTGCTGCCACTACTGCTGCTGCGACCGCTACAGGAGGATAAGTTGCAGGCAGTGTCCGCCTAAACTCCCTGTGTGGAATGTGGTGTGCGGAACGCCCCACACAGCTGGTCGCATAGTATTCTGCCACCTTTTTCTTGCACTGGATTGGATAGAAACTGTGACATTTTGTCTTTGTAGCGGTGTTCCAGAAGGGGTTGCCAGCCAGTAATCGTCCCATTTTTTAATGCTGCAAATGTGGGCATCCCAAAATGTTGACACACATGTGAGGGGCTCAGCCTCCTCCTGTCCCTCAGTAGGCGCCAAAAAATCTATCTTCTAGTACGGGTTCTGTCCAGCAGCCTGAACATGGTCTCCCTCATCATCATCATCATCAACATTTTTAGGTGCCCCGCTCAATTGTGTGACTGTACCAAGGGCCCTGCTGTCTGCATGCACCACGATGACCAAGTATTGGTGGATGGCTAGCTTTTGCTCACACAGACACTGGAGCATGTGCAGGGTGGAGTTCCATCTAGTCACAGTGTCACAAATCAGTCTATGCCATGGCAGCTTCCGTTGGCGCTTGATCTTGCTAAGCGCTGCAGCGGCAGTAAAGGCTGCAGATGGAGCAAGCCTGTCTCAGTAAGTTCTCCAGTCCCAGGTACATACAGAGGAACTTCTGCACCACCAGGTTCAGTAGGTGGGTGAAGCAGGGCACATGTAGTTTGCGCCCCATTGCCTGTTATGAGCTGGGAGGTCGTCAGCCAAGCCTCAACCTTTCTGTGCAAAGCGGACAAGCGTTCTTTGGCAGTGTTTCTTTCCTCCCCCAAGGACACCAGTTTAAGCACTGCCACAGTGTCCTCCGATGCTGGCCTCTCAGTAGGAGTGTCGAAAAGACAGGGTTGACGGTAGAAGGAATGGAGCCCACTGAGCTATGGAAGGCCACCCAGTGAGCGGTTAAGGATAGGTAAGCGTCCCACTCTGTGCCTGGTTGTCCAGCTGTCCATGGTGACTTGAATTTGGCTAGACACCGAGAATGCCAAAACCCGGGAGAGGTTTTCCAATACATGTGCATGCAAACTGGGTAAGGATTTGCGGGAGAAGTAATGCCTTCTTGGTATATTCCACCCTTGCTCGGCAAAGGCTATTAGGTCATGGACGAGAGCCATGACAATGCTGTACGGCAGTGGCTGCAAGGCCAATAGTTTGGAGTTCCGTTAAATTGTCTCTCTTGTTGGTTGGGCCCATAGCCTGATGTCTAGGCATTGTGCGGCCCATTGAACAACAGGAACTGCTGCATCTTGAAGAGGAGGAGGTGGGTGATGAGAAGATAGATGTTTTAGCACCTACTGAGGGACTGGAGGAGGATGAGCCAAGGGAACCCATCTTTCATATGTAGTCTGAGCAGACTACTATGCGACCATAATATAAAGTAGGAATGTTAGTGGTGGCTGAAGTTCACGTATATTGGATGTCCTAACTATGCGACCGGATTTGTGAGGAGTTCCGCGCACCACATTCCACACAGGGGAGCTCAGGCAGATGCCAGTTACCAATGCAGTCCCCACTCCCTCCCTGGGTGCCAGTCACCAATGCAGTCTACGCTCCCTCTCTGGGCCCACCGCCTCCTCCTCCTACTGTTGCTGCCGCCTGTATTGTATTGTATTGCACATTTCTGGGTGACATTGACGATGCACTACACAAAGCTCTATATGCCAGTTACCAATGTGATCCACGCTCCTTCTCAGGGCCCACCGCCTCCTCCTGCCATACCATTCACTATAATTGTATTACACATGTCTGGGTGGCATTGTCGATGCGTTACACATAGCTCTTGATGCCAGTTACAAATGCAGTCCATGCTCCCTCTTGGGGCCCACTGCCTTCTTTGTGGCATTGACAATACAGGACACCCAGCTCTAGATGCCAGTTACCAATGTAGTCCACGCTCCTTCTCAGGGCCCACTTCCTCCTCCTGCTGCTGCCCCCTGTCAGTACTCCATTCAATATATTTGTATTACACACTTTTGGGTGGCATTGACGATGCACTACACCCACCTCTAGATGCCAGTTAGTAATGCGGTCCCCACTCCCTTTCAGGGCCCACCGCCTCCTCCTGCTGCTGCTGCTGCCCCCTGTCAGTACTCCATTTACTATAAGTGTATTACACACTTCTGGGTGGCATTTTCAATACACCACACCAAGCTCTAGATGCCAGTTATCGATGTGGTCCATGCTCTGTCACAGGGCCCACTACCTCCTACTGCTGATGCTGGTGTTGCCGCCTGTCAGTACTCCATTCACTAAAATTGTATTACACACTTCTGGGTGGCATTGTTGATGCACTACACCCAGCTCTAAATGCCAGTTACCAATTAGGTCCACGCTTTGTCTCAGGGCCCACCGCCTGCTGCTGCCGCCTGTCAGTACTCCATTCACTAAAATTGTATTACACACATCTGGGGGGCATTAACAATGCACTACACCCAGCTGTAGATGCCAGTTACCAATGCGCTCTCTCTCAGGGCCCACTGCATCCTGCTCTTGCTGCCGCCTGTCAGTACTCTATTCACTATAATTATATTACATACTTCTGGGAGGCATTGACGATGCACTACACCCAGCTCTATATGCCAGTTACCAATGCGGTCCATGTTCCTTCTCAAGGCCCACTGCCTCCTGCTGCTTCTGCTGCCTGTAAGTACTCTATTCACTATAATTGTATTACACACTTCTGGATGGCATTAACGATGCACTACACCCAGCTCTAGATGCCAGTTACCAATGCGGTCCCCACTCCTTCTCAGGGCCCACTGCCTCCTCCTCCTTGCTGTTGCTGCTGCCTGTCAGTACTCCATTCACTCAAATTGTATTACACACTTCTGGGTGGCATTAACAATGCACTACACCCAGATCTAGAATCTAGATGCCAGTTACCAATGCAGTCACCCTGGCAAAAACAACCTTTTATTTACTTATATAATTCACTTGAGGTTTATTTTACCATATTTGTTTTATTAACAAGATGTATGCTATCAAAAAAAAAGGCCAAGGGAATAACGCCAAAAATATTAAAACCAATCTTTTCATGGGTAAGGAGGCCTAACAAGGTAACCAAGAGATAAGAAATAAATAGGATAAAAAATAATTGTTTTTAAGGTATTTAATTGATATAAATGTTATTTGAAGGACTCAATAACATCATGGATAGTAACAGTAAGCTACATAAATAGGAAAGTTAACAGATTTTCGTGTTTTTGTATTTAAAGTTTATCAATAAATGTATTAAATTTAATAAATATTGGACATATTTTGGTCAATTATGCCTAAGAATTATAGCCTACAATGTAAAATAAATTTCCATGCAACAAAATGTAACGCTTTTTTGCATAGAAATTTGGACAGAATTAGAATGCATGGTCCTTTTTTCATGCTGAAAGACGATGACGAGTGCGTAGCAATTTGCATTCTGTGCCACAGGCAGATCCGCAGAGGACAGGCTGGATCACAAATTCTTCGCTGTTTGCAAAGTGCAGGTACTTCATGATGAGGGAAAATCGGTATTCTGGCATGACTGTACCAAAGAATGTAGTGGCAATGATTTTATTCTTGGACCATTACCACTTCTGCACGGGTTTTCCCACAACTCCCTGCAGGATTACCAAGCCCAAAAACAGCCAAATGTCATCCTTGGTCACAGCTTCCCACTTTCTTTCTTTTGTAAACCCTCAGGTGTGGAGAACCTAAATGTTGTCCAGCGTACCTGCATCAAAAAAAAAAAATAAAAAAGGTCTTTTAGGATATATTATTTTATATTGTAGTGAAAAAAAACATAAAATTTAAAAAATTTAAAAAAGTTAGCAAACAGCATACATAGTATGTGGCAGGGTGACATAGTATGGAGATGGCAGCAGCAGCATCAGGAGACCAGAAAGTGACCCGGTGACAGAGTGGGGCAGTGGAAGGCAATACCAGCACCCGCTGACGAAGGTGGGTGAAAGAAGGAGCACTTGGCATCTGATGTGTGGCATCAGGCGGGTGGCAGCATCAGAGTAGTAGCTGAGGCAGATAACCAGAAGAAACCAGTCTCTTTTGTCAACGTTTGGGTCAGGCAGCATGGATCATGTAATCAGATGCATCAGGCATTGGTGGGTGGAAACCCTGGCTGATTCATCTTGACAAAGGTCAGTCTCTCCACATTTTGGGTGGACAGGCGAGTTCTTCTTAGGGTAACTATTTCCCCCTCCTCACTAAATACTCACTCTGATGCCACACTACTGGCCAGGCAGCACAGCTTTTCCAGGGCAAACCCAGCCACTTGCGGCCACAAATCCAGTTTGGCTGCCCAGTAGTCCAGTGGATCTTCAATGACGGCTGGCAGGGTGCAATCCAAGTATGCCACCACCTGCTGGTTCAGGTTTTGCTCTATGTCTAGCTGCTAGTCAGTAGTTTCTTCACTATGCAGGTGAAGAAAGCTGCTCATCAGCGACTCTAGACACAGGCTGCTGCTGATGAAGCTGGTACTGGTCCTGCCACCCCACCCCTCCCCAGCAGCCATGGCAGTGGAACGTGAGTGCAGAGGGCCCCCCTGCTCAGACCTGTGAGAGGATGGACGATGGCGCAGATAGGCAGCGGCCAACTGACTATCTCTGTAGTAGCTCAGTTTGTCCTCCCTCTCAGCGGGTGTAAAAAATGCCCCCATTTTGGACCAGTAGCGAGGGTCCAACAAGGTGGAGAGCCAGAAGTCATCCCTCTGCCGAATGGTGACAATTCAGCTGTCACTGCGCAAGCAAGCGAGCATGCAGCGGGCTATTTCTGCAAGTGACTCGGAGGGACTCCCTACTTCCATCTCCGCTGCATACTGCCATGGTGTGTCTGGGTCCTCTGCCTCATCTTCCTCATCTCCCTCTTGCTCCTCTGGCTGCTCCTGCTCCTCCTCTCCTGTCACCTGAGTGTAAAAACCACCCATTTTGCTATACATTGGCCTTTGCTCCAATGTCCTCCTCCTCCTCCAGTTCAGCCCCCACAGGGCTCCTGTGGCCATGAGATCTAGGGGCCACGTCTCCAGTCCCCTGACCAGCCAGATTTACCAGCATCTGTTCCAGGAAATGAAGCAGTGGAATGACGTTGTTCATCCCGTAGTCCTGGCGACTGACAAATAACGTGGCCTCCTCAAAGAGCCTGAGCAAACGGCAGGTGTCATGCATGAGCTGCCACTGGCTGACATCGAAGTTACACATGGGAGTACTCCTATCCACTTAGATCATCAGGAATTAGTTGATGGCTTTTCTCTGTTTGTATTGTCGGTCCAACGGAATTCCAACGGGTGGAAACGTCGCATATCAGCCTATGTTGGGGGATGCAGTTCTGCTGCTGCAGCTCAAGGAGGGTGTGCTTTGCATTGTACGAGTGGCTAAAGTGCATGCAAAGTTTCCTGGCCATTTTTATGATGTCTTGCAGATGTGTGGAAGACTTCAGGAACCACTTGACAACCAGATTGAAGACGTGTGACATGCAGGGCGCATGGCTCAGCCTTCCTTGATGCAGCGCCGACACAATGTTCTTCCTGTTGTCGGTCACCATGGTTCCCATTTTGAGTTGTCGCGGAGAAAGCCATGATTCGATTTCTTGATGAATCACACGGAGCAGTTCCTCCCCTGTGTGACTCTGTTCGCCCAGGCAAACAGCGTGACACCACCGTGCCCTGCACATGTGGTATGCTGGAGGAGCACTGTGAATTGTCCCTGCAGTGGAGGCTGAGGACACAGTGGGGGATGAGGAGGCAATGGCAGAGGTTGTCACAGGACCAGCAGCGTGAGAACACGGAGGCAGAACCGGTGTCACTGGCAGTAAAGGACATGTATTGTCCCTGACCGTAGTTACAGCTCCACACGACGGCGTTGCCTTGCACTTTGGCAGACACTGACAGGCTCAAGGACTGGCCCACCTTCTGTTCTACATATTTGTGCACGGCTGGTACTGCCTTTTTCGCAAAGAAATGACGGCTTGGGACTCTCCACCTCTGCTCGGCACAAGCCATCAGTTCTCTGAAAGGTGCAGAGTCCACCACTTGGAAACGGAGGGACTGCAAGCACCAGCAACAGGAGCACATTAAGCTTCTGCGCCGTTGGATGAGTGCACGCATACTGTTGTCTCTTGGCAATCGCTTTGGTGATCGATTGCTGACGGAATGACTGACGAGGAGTAGGAGGAGCAGGAGCATCTGGACCAGGAGAAGATGGAAATGACATACAGCAACTTGGACAGGAGCACATTCAGCTTCTATGCCGTTGGATGAGTGCACGCATACTGTTGTCTCTTGGCAATTGCTTCGGTGATCGATTGCTGATTGAATGACTGACGAGGAATAGGAGGAGGAGGAGCAGACCATCTGGACCAGCAGAAGATGGAAATGACATACAGCTCCCTTTGGCTGAGGTGGTGGAGCCTTGACTGCCTAAAAAATGGTGCATGCCACTGGGTAATGCAGCGGTTGCTGCGGCAGGCTGTACCACCATATCGGAGCAACGGTTCTCCTAGGTCACTTTATAGTGACACTGCATATGTTGACGCAGGGCCGTGGTGCCAACATTGGCACCCTGGCCACGCTTAACCTTCTGCCCACATATTCTACATGTGGCCATGTTAACCTCCTACGGCGGCTTAACAAAAACTGCCTAACCGCCGAGTAGGTGATTTTCCCCCAACCCTCCACACTGACTTTACTGGTACCGCTGATGCCTCCGTGAACCCCTGCACCACTACTTCCCGAGCAGGTAGGCAAAGCAGGTGGTCTACCCTGGCACGTTTGGCTCCCGACCTCCCACTGCTGCCACCCTGCTGACTACCAGACATGCTACCACCTTGCTGGCTCAGCCGCTGCCTCACGGGCAAGCTGCCACCCTCTTCTCCTGATTATGATGAAGCTCTTCTTCACCCGGCTCTCAAGTGCAATCGGCTTCATCATGTCTGCATGTCACTGATGTCCTCCTCAACAGTCTCTGGGTCAGGAGCCTGACCGCTCGCAACACCACCTCCAACGCCACTCTCCTCATCACTACTTGCTCGCCTAGCGGAGGAAGCGGCGGATGTCTACTCCAGATCTTGGCTGGGCAGTAGCTGCTGACTGTCCTCTACTAGCTCGTTCTGGCTGTATAGAGGAGCTGAGCCCACAGCATACAATACTTCTGTGGCTGAGGGAACAGCAATGGACAGAGTCCAGGTTGAGGACAGGTGAGGGCACAGGGCCTGCTCCCGGGCCATGTAATCAAATACGTCACTAAATGCTTTCACCACAAATAACTGCAACAGTGAAGTGCGTATATATTTTTCTTTTTGTACAGAAATAGGCCAATAAACGCTTTCACCACAAATAACTGCAACAGTGAAGTGCGTATATATTTTTCTTTTTGTACAGAAATAAGCCAATAAACACTTTCACCACAAATAACTGCAACAGTGAAGTTTGTATATATTTTTCTTTTTGTACTGAAATAGGCCACTAAACGCTTTCACCACAAATACCTGCAACAGTGAAGTGTGTATATATTTTTCTTTTTGTACTGAAATAGGTCATTAAACGCTTTCACCACAAATAACTGCAACAGTGAACTGCGTATATATTTTTCTGGATATTTAAATTGCAGGAATGACAGAGCTGTATAATAGCTATTTGGATCCCCAAAAAATCTTTCCCTGCACTTGTAAATCACTTTTCTAGCACTGTCCCTAGCGCCTTCCGATGTCCCTCCCTGCACTAAGATGCTGTGAAATGATTCCTCCCTATCCTTTCCCTGCACTTATAAATCGTTTTTTGAGTTTTTTTCTCACAATTAGGTTTTTGCCATCACTCTCCCTAGAGCCTGCACACATCTCTCCCTGCACTCAGAATGCTGTAAAATGTCTTAATCCAAGATGGCTGAGGCTATTTTTAGGGCTGTGAGATCACAGGGCTGGCTGGCTGCTGATTGGCTGGCATCCCAGGTGTGAAAGATTTTGAAGTTCAAAATCACAGTCAGGGCAGTACCCTGGTTTCCTTGCGGATCTTTCTTCCTCTGTCATCAGTCTTTGAGCAGCAAACCACGCACATCCTTCTTAGGTGCTGCCTTTCTCTGGGTTGGTGGGATGAATTCAGTGAAGTGACGACCAGTCAGGCGTTCTGGATTGACAACAGTAGCAGCATGACGTCCAGGTCTATTCATAGCCACCTCCAATTGACTCCTTGTTCACCTCCAACTGTCATTGCTACTAAATCTCAGGAGGTTGGTGCCAGCCAGACTTCTAGCGGCGATGAAGTATCAGCTTCTGCCCGCAGGTGTCGTGGCATCAGACGATGTTTGTTGCTGCAAGATGAGTACTCCAGTGACCCCTTGAGCTCCCCTAGCTCTCAGTCCTTTCAGCCTACTCAACCAGAGTTCTGCGCAAGGCATCAGGCTTTGGGCCCAACCAACAAAGGAGTCATTGAACTCAATTCTCATCTAGCCAAACTTTTGGCCTTGCAGCTACTGCTGTACACCATTGTGGACTAGTCTCCCTTCTGTGACCTGATGGCCTGGGTCGAGCGGTGGTGGAATATACCAAGCAGCCTTTACTTCTCCCGCACATCTGTACCCAGTTTACATGCACATGTAATAAAAAAACTTCTCATGGGCATTGGCATTCTCGGTGTCTAGCCAAATCCACGTCTCTATTGACAGCTGGAAAACCAGGCACAGAGAGGGGCGCTACCTGTCCTTCACTGCTCACTGGGCGGTAGTCTGCAAGAGGCATTACAGCACCTGGTACTCCCGCCAAGGGATATGGTGGGAAAGCATGGACCACCCCAGTCCTCTCCCTCCTCCTGCATTACGTCCACCATAAACCACTCTCTTTTCGACACTTTCGACACTGAAGGGCCAGCAACAGAGGACACTGTGGTTAAGCGGGCACGCCACTATGGCTCCCTCAAGCACACGTGTTGCCAGGCATTGCTAAAAACTTGTGTCCTTGGGGGAGAAAAAGTCACACCGCAAGAGAACTCTTGTCTGCTTTGCACAGAGAGGTTGAGGCTTGGCTCATGCCCTCCCGGCTCACAACAGGCAACGTAGTGTGCAACAACCGGGCCAACCTTGTGGCCGCCCTGCGCATGGGCCACATAACACATGCGCCCTGCTTTGTGCACGTACTGAACATGGTGGTGCAGAAGTTCCTCCCCAGGACTGCAAGATTTACTGAGACAGGCTCCATCTGCAGGCATGTCCGCCAATGCCCTACTGCCACTGCGGCACTTAGCAAGATCCAGCATCAACAGAGGCTGCCACTGCATAGACTCATTTGTGACATTGTGACTAGATGGAACTCCCCCCTGCACATGCTCCAGCATCTGTGTGAGCAAAGCTAGCCATCCGCCATTACATGTGAGGGTGCATGAAGGCAGCGGGGCCCTTGGTACAGCCACACAACTGAAATATTTTACCAGTGACCAGTGGCTGCAGATGAAGACGCTGTGCAAGGTACTGGCCCCCTTTGAGCAAGCCACAAATGTTAGTCGGGAGCGGTCAGGCTGGAACGACATCATACCCATCATCTTTCTGCTTTATAATACCCTGTCTGCCCTGATGGAATGTGGCGATGGGAGAGGAGGGGAAGAAATGGGGGAGGAGGATGAGGGTGACATTAAACTCCATAGTGCACAGCCAGCATCAGGAAGAGCAAGGAGGGAACTTGCCAGCATCAGGAGTTCCAAAAGGAGAAGGAGGAGGAAAATGATGATGATGATGAGGGAGACCATGTTGGGGCTGCTGGACAGAACCCGTCCAACCTGCATTTGTGATGTCACGTCCCAGGCATTGTGTGGGCCATGGAACAACAGGAACTGCTGCAGCATGAAGAGGAGGAGGTGGGTGATAAGAAGATTGATGTTTTGGGGCCTACTGAGGGACAGAAGGAGGTTGAGCCCAGGGAACATGTTGCGATGTCTACAGAGGGACGCCCACATTTTGCAGCATCAAAAAATGGGATGATTACTGGCTGCTCACTCTTCTGGAACACTGCTAGAAAGACAAAATGTCACAGTTTCTACCCAGCCCGGCGCAAGATAAAGAAAAAGTGGCCTGCCTCAGCAGAATACTATGCGACCAGCTGTGTGTTAAGATAATAACGAAAGTAAGTGAAAGAACATGTTTTCTGTGCTTGACATCCTAAATTGCAATGTTTTGTACAATTAACTAAGAGTAGTCAATATGAGTTTGCATTTAATTTCTTGAAAGAGCATCTAGAGCTGGGTGTAGTGCATCGTCAATGCCACCCAGAAGTGTACAATTGTACTGAATGGAGGACTGACAGGTGGCGGCAGCAGCAGCAGGAGGAGGGGGAGGTGGTGGGCCCTTGGACGGAGCGGGGACCACATTGGTTACTGGAATCTAGAGCTGGGTGTAGTCCCTCATAAATGCCACCCAGGAGTGTTCAATATAAATATCTGAATTTTGTGATTAAATGTAGAAGGGCCAGACTAAGATGTTTTGTGCGCCATATTGCGCATATTGCTACTTTGCATCATGAAGTGGATGACATGAATGCCAACCCTCAATCTTAAAATACTTAGCTGAAAAATTAGGCAAAGGCAATGGTACCTATCAGTGTGGCAGTACTGGGGGTTTTCATCTGCAGTTTGTTAGCCTCCCTGAAGCAGCAAAAATGTAAAGTATGTTGGTAGCTGGCATAAGAGCAAGCATGACATTGACGATGAATGGACGTCACGATAACTAGCAGAAAAATTATACCAAGGCAGGCTCAGCTGACAGGGTGTTAGTGATAGCCAGCCACAGACTCAGGAGCAGTGTGGGTTCAAAGAGGGATTTTGGTTGCACAGTGAGTCCTTGTGTCAATCAGTGACATCTGCAGTGAGGATATGATAGTTGTTAGTAACCAACCTTCCGTTCATTTTCAAAAAGGTAAGGTGATTTACATTTTCTGGCGACAGTCGTGATTGGTTGTCAGCGCCAGCGGCACTGAAGGTTCTTTCGGACAGAACACTGGATACCGGGCATGAAAGAAATTGATGGCATACTGTGCCAACTGCGGGCAGATTTCAAGCCAGTTGACCCAAAAATGAATGGGGTCAGTACTGTCAGGACTGGCATCCTCCTAACCACTGTCGTCAAAACCATCACCACCACCAGCCAGAAATAAGCCAACGTAATCGTGCACCATGCGCTTCATCCGTTCTCGATGGTTATCGCCCCGCACTTCACTTGTTTTAGGTGGCCGCATCAGGTTTCAGGAAAATCCCCCTGCCTTGGCCTAGACTTTTGGATGTGTGCGGCCTGCTGCCACTACTGCTGCTGCGGCCGCTACAGAAGGATACGCTGCAGGCAGTGTCCGCCTAAACGCCCTGTGTAGAATGTGGTGTGCGGAACGTCTCACACAGCTGGTCGCATAGTATTCTGCCACCTTTTCTTTCTCTTTGGGTAGAAACTGTGTCATTTTGTCTTTGTAGCTGTGTTCCTGAAGGGAGGCCAGCCAGTAATCATCCCATTTTTTGATGCTGCAAATGTGGGGGTCCCTCCGTAGGCATCCCAACATGTGGACACACATATGAGGGACACATATCCTGTTCCTCAGTAGGCGCCAAAACATCTATCTTCTATCACCCACCCCCTCCTCTTCAAGCTGTTGTTCGATGGCCTGCACAATGCCTGGGACGTGACAACACAAATGCAGGTTGGACGGGTTCTGTCCAGCAGCCCGAACATGGTCTCCCCCATCATCATCATCATCAACATTTTTAGGGGCCTTCATGCACCACGATGACCAAGTATTGGCAGATGGCTAGCTTTTGCTCACACAGACACTGGAGCATGTGCAGGGTGGACTTCCATCTAGTCATAGTGTCACAAATCAGTCTATGCCGTGGCAGCTTCTGTTGGCGCTTGATCTTGCTAAGCGCTGCAGCTGCAGTACTGGATCGGTGGACATGGCTGCAGATGGAGCAAGCCTGTCTCAGTAAGTCCTCCAGTCCTGGGTACATACAAGAGGAACTTCTGCACCACCAGGTTCAGTAGGTGGGCAAAGCAGGGCACATGTGGTTTGTGGCCCATGCACAATGAGGCCACAAGGTTGGCCCCGTTGTCGCACACTACATTGCCTGTTGTGAGCCGGGAGGGCATCAGCCAAGCCTCAACCTTTGTATGCAAAGCGGACAAGCGTTCTCTGGCGGTGTGACTTTCCTTCCCCAAGGACACCAAGTTTAAGCACTGCCTGGCACTGCATGTGCTTGAGGGTGCCGTAGTGGCGTGCCCGCTTAACCACAGTGTCCTCCGCTGCTGGCCTCTCAGTAGGAGTGTCAAAAAGACAGGGGTTGAAGGTAGAATGAATGGAATAGCAGGAATAGGAGGACTGCGGTGGCCCATGCTTTCCCACCACACCCCTCAGTGGGGGTACCAGGTGCTGTAATGCCTCTTGCAGACTACAGCCCACTGAGCTATGCAAGGCCACCCAGTGAGCGGTTAAGGACAGGTAGCCTCCCACTCTGTGCCTGGTTGTCCAGCTGTTCATGGTGACGTGGATTTGGCTAGACACCGAGAATGCCAATGCCTGGGAGAGGTTTTCCATTACATGTGCATGGGTACAGCTGTGTGGGAGAAGTAAAGTCTTCTTGGTATATTCCAGCCCTGCTCGGCATAGGCCATTGAGTCACGGACGAGAGCCGAGTCCACAATGCTGTACGGCAGTGGCTGCAAGGCCAATAGTTTGGATTTCAGTTTATTGTCTCTTTTGTTGGTTGCGCCCATAGCCTGATGTCTTGCGCAGAACTCCGGTAGAGTGGGCTGAAGGGACTCGGTGCTAGGGGAGCTGAGGTACCCAGAGTACCCAGAGTATGTTTGCAGTGACAAACATCGTCTGACGCCACGGAACCTGCGGGCAGAAGCTGATACTTCATCGCCGCTAGAAGTTTGGCTGGCACCACGACAGTTGGAGGTAGAGAAGGAGTCAGTGGAGGTGGAAGAAGAGACGATGATGTGGTTGCACCTCCTCCGAATTTGGTTTGTGGTTTTAGCGCATGTGGGAAAGCTGAAAAGTTGTACGAAATGTGATCCAGCTCGTCCTTTGTGGCACAGAATGCAGATTGCTACGCACTCGTCATCGTCTTTCAGCGTCAAAAAGGACCACACTGGAGAGGTGCGTGCAACCACTTAGCTGCTCTTTTTCTTTACCTTTGTCTTCTGGGTGTCCTGCGTCTGCTCCAGCTCCTTCTCCCCTACGGTAACATCGTCTCTGACTGTTTGGGACTCACATGGGACAGATTCGCGGCCGATTTCATCCCCAGTCTGTTGCCACTGCTGCTGCTGTCTGTTTTAGAACTGCTGCTAGCCCTTACATGCATCGGTGGTTCCCCGGTGACATCACGGTCATCAACATCCTCATTTTTGTGTAAGCCAACCTCTGCAAATGCAGCCACTGATCCAGAACCCCTGCCCAGGAAGTCCTGACCACATTTTCCAAGGGTCTCAAAGTCTGCCTCCTGTTCTGAACTTCGCACTGACAGATACTCAGGCTGTTCGTCAAACAACATGGGAGAGTCACATTAGCCACACTAACATCTGTGTTTGCTCCTGTCACGGCTGTGCTGGTCCCTGTTGCTGCTACAGAAGAAGAGCCTGCTTCACTTCAGCACCGTGAGACCCAGTTGACAATCCTCTAAACATGACGTGGCTGTATGATTGTATTCCGCCCTTCCAATACATGTACCAGTGTACTCGTACTCCGCACACATCTCACACCTGTTTGAAAACTTGTGCTGCTGCCTGCAACAGTTTGCTGTTGCTGTGGACTCCCGGTTAGTATGCCTGCTGCCAGATGCGGCAGGTCTCCCAACGCCATGCCTTCCCCTGGGTCTACCTTTCATCTTTTACTTATTCGGGCAAAAATACACCTGTACCAAACGGTTTCTTTGGTAAATATCAAAATATCTGTATTTATTTTAAAGTACGACAGAAATTTCACTGTACAAAACGGTCTTCTTTGGTAAATAGGAAAAGGTATCAACCACTAAAATATCTGTATTTATTTTAAAGTAGGCCAGAAATTTACCTGTACCAAACGGTCTTCTTTGGAAAATAGGATCAGATATCAAACACTAAAATATCTGTCTTTATTTTACAGTAGGACAGAAATTTCACTCTACCAGTCTTCTTTGGAAAATAGTAACAGTTATCAAACACTAAAATATATGTATTTATTTTAAAGTAGAACTGAAATTTCACTGTAGCAAAAAGTCTTCTTTGGTAAGTAGGAAAAGGTATCAAACACTAAAATATCTGTAATTATTTTACAATAGCACACAAATTAAACTGTACCAAATGGTCTTCTTTGGTAAATAGAAAAAGGGTATCAAACACTAAAATATCTATTTATTTTAAAGTAGGCAGAAATTTTACTGTACAAAACAGTCCTCTTTGGTAATGGGAACAGGTATCAAACACTAAAATATCTGTATTTATTTTAGAGTAGCACAGAAATTTAACTGTACCAAACGGTCTTCTTTGGTAAATAGGAACAGGCAAAAAACATTAAAATATCTGTATTTATTTTACAGTAGGCCAGAAATTTCACTGTACCAAACCATCTTCTTTGGTAAATAGGAACAGGTATCAAACATTAAAATATCTGTATTTATTTTAAAGTAGGACAGAAATTTAACAGTACGAAACAGTCTTCTTTGGTAAATAGGAACAAGTATCAAACACTGAAATATCTGTATTTATTTTACTGTAGCTCAGAAATTTCAATGTACCAAACAGTCTTCTTTGGTAAATAGGAACTGCAATTGTTTGTGAATGTACAGTGTGAAAAAAAAGTTGACTAACAGTGTCTTCACTAATACACAATACAGATTACACTAAATGTGCTGACTGCTGACAATTTAACAAAACTGAATAGCTTTTCGTGGCACTACATGTAGCAGCAACCACAATTGTACCTTTAGTTCATGTGCACTCAGTGAACAGCACCTAAGAGTGTAATAAACACAATAAAACTTGCACTAAATCACTGACTAGCTAGTAGCTCATGTAATAGTAAAGATACTTGATAGTAGAAGTAATGCAGGAGGAGGGAGAGGACTGGGGTGGCCCATGCTTTCCCACCACACCCCTCGGCCGCCCACTGAGCGGTAGCCTGCAAGAGGCATTGGCCACCCAGTGAGTGGTGAAGGACAGGTAGCGTCCAATTCCATGCCTGGTTGTCTAGCTGTCAAAGATTTATTTTATAGTAGGCCAGAAATTTCACTGTACCAAACAGTCTTGTTTGGTAAATAGAAACAGGTATCAAACACTAAAATATCTGTATTTAATTTACAGTGGGCAGAAATATCACTTTACCAAACCATCTGCTTTGGTAAATAGGAAAAGGTATCAAACAATAAAATATCTGTATTTATTTTAAAGTAGGACAGAAATTTCACTGTACAAAATGGTAAATAGGAACTGCAATTGATTGCGAATGTACAGTGTGAAAAAAGTTGACTAACAGTGTCTTCACCTATAAACAATATGGATTCCAATAAATGTGCTGAATGCTGACAATTTAACAAAACTGACTAGCTATGCGTGGCACTACAAATAGCAGCAACCACATTTGTACTTTCAGTGCATGTGAAGTCAGTGATTAACAACTAAGAGTGTAATACACACAATAGAACTTGGACGAAATTCTGCTGAAAATTTAACAAAACTGACTAGCTAGTAGCTCATGTAAAAGTATAGATGTCTGCCTAACCTATTCTACTAGGTTAGGCAACGTTCAACAAGCCTACCTGAAGCCACCCAGGATGCTGATTTGATATTGGTTCTGAAGGCCTTTTTCAGCCGTGTGCTGGGATGCCCTGCTGCTAGAGAAATTAAAATGACCAGGGTCTTTCGCACCTCCAGATAACCTGGCACGGCATCCAGATCACGTGATGTTCTCTGTCATCCAGATTGCGCTAACTTGAAGGATGAGATCATGGCCACTGTTAGGAATATCCGCAATCTTGAGTTTGATCTTGCTCCTCTTCAGCTGTTCCAGGACTTATCGTGGCATTCTCTGCAACAACGTCGCTTGCTACAACCGTTGCTCACTGTGCTCCGGGGTAATCGTCTTCCTTATAGATGAGGCTAAAAGCCTATCTTCACACCGGGATGGAAGAACATCCATATTTCGTTGCCCAGAGCATCTTACCGCCTTTTCCCGGAAAGGTCCTTGAGGCCCCCCCATGCCCACGCTCTCCCCCGGTGACATCCAAGTGACGCCATGCACGTCCCCCACTGGACTTTTCATCTCCACCGGAGGCCCCCGCTAGTATCCTTTTTATGGGACCAGCTGGTTCTTGCACTAGAACTTTATACACGTTCATGAGTTTTTGAAAGGTAAGCCCATTCTTTTGTCTATGCTGGCTTCCCACATTACTGTAGTACCTAAGCTGAGCAAAGACCCCATGGATTGTTCAAGATATAGGTCCATAGTACTTTTAAACTGAGACCTGAAGATTTTCACAAAAATACTTACTACCCTGGTTTGACCAGACTAGTTTCATACCTATTCGTCATGCTAGTGACAATACTAGCAGGGTTGTTACTATTATTGACATTATTAACAAGAGGAAAACACCATCAATAGTGCTTAGCCTAGACGCTGAAAAAGCATTTGACCGGATTTTGTGGACCCTTTGTGAAGGCGGTCAAATCGCTTTATAAACTACCCCACTCTTCCACTTCATCATTCCCAATTAGAAATGGTATCAGGCAGGGGTGCCCTTTTACCCCCCCCCCTTCTCTTTGCTATATGTATTGAACCCCTGGCAGCCTACATCAGATTTAACCCTGACATCAAGGGCGTATCAGTTAAGGGAAAATCCTTTAAAATATCGTTGTATGCAGATGATGTTCTTTTGACTTTTATCAGCAGACCCCTTCCGAATTTGTGGAGAGAACTACGTACTTATTTATGGTGAGGTATCCGGTTACAAAGTCATTGCATCCAAATCAGAGGCCTTATCTTTTTATATGTCCGCCACACAAGTTGTGGCTCTTGTGGTCCTCCTACACCTTTGCATGGAGGGACCTAGCCCTTCGATACTTGGGGGTTCGGATCACCCCAATGTATAATCAGTTATACTCCCACAATATTCCACCATTGATCCGAGAGTTTCAGTCTCTCCTAAGTAAATGGAAAAACTACTCTTTGTACAAGGAACCTATGGAGGTCTTGCGGTAGTTATGGCCTTTCATCTAAGGCCTCAAGGCTAACTCCGGGTTATTAGCACCCCACAAATCCCGGATAGTTTTTGGGGGGTCATACTTCATTTTATGCCTACTTACAAATTAGGCATTTTATCCTAGCCCTCCAGCCCTCTGCCATGTTCCAGCACATGACCTCTTTTAAGAGATTATGCACGGAAGGCCCATACTCCAAGGGTGTTGTCTCCCCTATATACCACCTCCTGCACATGTCAGTTCGTGAAACCTCAGGCAAGTTCAAATTTAATGCTAAAATAGGAGAAGGTCTTGGGGCGGACCCTGGATTTGGATGATTTGCAGGAGATTTGGGAGGCTGCTAATAAGAGCTCCATTTGTACGTTTTATAAGAAAAACTTATATAAAATAATTTTCAAATGGTACCATACCCCGATTGTTGCACCTCAAGATTGTTTATAGATATTTATAAATATATATGGATAGATATAGATGTATATATATATGCATATATAATGTATATGTGTGGGGATGTTGGTGGTCTGTTTCTCTTTGTCAGACCACCTAGGGTTTCCAAGCAGTTCCATTGACACTAGGGACATTAGACAAACAGATTAAATTCCCATAATATGAAGCCTGAGTCAGCAGGAGTTGGATGACTAGCTTGACAGATGGGTGCGGGTCATGGCCCATCCAGACCTTTTGGTGACACCTAAAATTAGATGATCCCGCATGGCTTTCTCTCCAGCTTCCCATATCAACTTAGCTAGGAGGCCTAGTAAATTCCTGAAGGTACAGTAACCAATCCCAGTCTAGGGGGGATGCATCAACCAATAGTCATCTTACAGATCACATCCAGTAACCAATCCCAGAGCCTCAAGGATACCTAATGGGAATTAACTATATAAAAATGGGAACTGAGAGAATTTAGGGTCTCCTTAGGTAAGCTGGTATGGAGTCTTCTTCTGAAGGATGTAGGCTCTTGAGGTACCCATTAACCCCTTAGCAGGTAGCTATAAGATATTCCTGATTGTAGGCTTATGGGTGTCTATGGAATCTTTGCATTACTTTGCCATTTTGTATTTACTGTATTGTGTACTAACCATAGTTACATTATTAAAGGGGCTTTTCCTAAAAAAAACCTTATTATCATGTACTGTATATCTTATTAATTGAAGTTCCTATATCTTGATATCAAACAACATTGCTGTGTACTTTATGTTTCACCTTTTTTTCTTAATTAAACTGTTTGAGTTACTAGCTATCATTTGTGCATGAACCTTATTTTATTGAATATCTATATGCATTGATAGGGGATATAACATCGATATTTATTCAGATAAATATTCCACATCAACACCGGTTGTACTGCTGCGGCTATTCCCGTGTACTGACCCTTACTGTTGGCATTGCAGGGACCCCCAAGGTACCCTGGAGCACATCTTTTGGTTCTGTCCTAATATTAAAGGTTATTGGTCTCGAGTTAACTCATTGCTTTCAGAGGTGGTTCAAATGCAGTTATCCCTGTATCCTCTGACCCACCTTTTGGGCCAACCAAAGATGGAAGAACATCCACACTCCGTTGCCCAGAGGATCTTACTGCCATTTGTAAGGATACTGGATGGGAACCTGAGGCCTCTCCACGACCACGCTCTCCCCCATGGCAAGCGGTGACATCCAAACGATCCCATGCATGTCCTCCACTGGACTCCACTGGAGGCCCCCACTAGACTGATACTAATTCTTTTATGGGACCGGCTGGTCCTTGCACTAGAACTTCATACAGGTCCATGCTTGAAAAGTTAATTTGACTGTGCACTACTTAATACTTGCCCTAATGCTGGTTTCAAGATGTTGTTCCACTGCATAGACTTGCTAAACACATTGTTCGCACGCCTAGAGAATTGGGGGGTATGGGGGCCCCCGACCTACACAAGTATTATCTAGTGGCTCATTTATTGTACATTCCCTTGTGGACATCACCCCATCCCTCCAGTGTTTGTAGCAATTTGGAGGAAAGTTGGATCGCTTCTGCACACCCTAATGTAATGCTCATCCCTGTCCCTGAATGACAATGACCTTCCTGCACCCATGGTTTTTACAAGGAACCTATGGTGGTTTTGCAAGGGTAGTTATGGTCTTTCATCTAGGGCCTCAAGGCTAGCATCGATTATTAGCACCCCACAAATCCCAGATAGTTTGTCGGGGGTCATGTCTGGGCCATGGAGGGAGAGACCTTTTTTCAAATCAGACATCTGTTACACCCTGTGGAGAAACGTTTACTTACCTTTGAAGAGCTCTGTGATAAGGTTGACCACCCTCATACTTCATTTTATGCCTATGCCCTATGCCATGTTCCAGCACATGATCTCTTTTGAAAGATTATGCGCGGAAGGCTCGTATTCCAGGGGTGTTGTCTCCTCTATATACCACCTCCTGCACATGTGAGTTCGTGAAACCTCAGGCAAATTCAAATATATACTAAAATGGGAGAAGGTCTTGGGGCAGACCCTGGATTTGGATGATTTGCAGGAGGTTTGGGAGGCTGCTAATACAAGCTCTATTTGTACGGTATATAAGGAAAACTTATAAAACTTATAAAATCATTTTCAGATGGTACCATACCCCAGTTGTACTCCAGCGGCTAATCCCAGGTACTGACCCCAATGGTTGGCATTTCAGGGACCCTCAAGACACCCTGGAGCACATCTTCTGGTTCTGTCCTAATTTTCAAGGTTATTGTTCAAATGCAGTTATCCCTGTATCCTCTGAACCACCTTTTGGGCCAACCATTTAAGATGTTACCAAAATTCACTTGAAAACTGGTATTGCATATTTTGGTAGCTGCACGGACACGGATCCCTGCTAAATGGAAGGCTACTCTGCTGTCATCCATGGAGGACCTATATAGGAGGATTCAGGAAGTGCGGCTTATGGAAAACCTTACTGCTCTCCTTGGAAACACTATGCGGTGGCAGCCTCTGTTGGTGCTGTATCTTGCTAAGCGCAGCAGTGGCAGTAGGGGTTCAGCGGACATGGCTGCAGATGGAGCGAGCCTGTCTCAGTAAATCCTGTAGTCCTGGGTAATTGCAGAGGAACTCCTGCATCACCATATCACGCTGTTCATCATGTGTTATGGGGCCCATGCGCAGCATGGCCACCAGGTTGTCCCCATTGTCGCACACTACGTTGCCTGTTGTGAGCCGGGAGGGCGTCAGCCAAGCCTCAACCTCTCTGTGCAAAAGTTCTCTGGCGGTGTGACTTTTCTCCTCCAAGGACACTCTCAATCTTAACACTGCCTGGCAACGTGTGTGCTTTGAAGGAGCCGTAGTCGTGTGCCCGCATAACCCACTGAGCGGTAGTCTAGAGGAGGCATTGGCCACCCAGTGAGCAGTGAAGGATTGGTAGCATCCCACTCCATGCATGGTTGTCCAGCTGTCAAATGGAGACGTGGATTTTGCTAGACAGCGAGAATGTCAATGCCGGGGAGAGGATTTTTATTACATGTGTATGTAAACTGGGTACAGAAGTAAAGCCGGTTGGCATATTCCCCCACAGCTTCAGCACAGACTATCAGGTCACAGAAGTGAGCCAAATTCACAATGCTGTACGGCAGTAGCTGCAGGGCCAATAGTTTGACTAGATGAGAATTGAGTTTATTGACTTTTGTTGGTTGGGCCCATAGCCTGATGCCTTGTTAAGAACTCCGGTAGAGTGGGCTAAAAGGACTTGGAGCTAAGGGAGCTTAAGGGATCACTAGAGTACTCATCTTGCAGTGACAAACATCATGTAAGGCCACAACAGATGACCTGCGGGCAGAAGCTGATAATTCAGAAGTCTGGCTGACACCAACCTCCTGAGACGTAGTAGCAATGACAGTTGGCGTGGGAGTAAATGGAGGTGGAAGAACAGACGATGATGTGGTTGAACCTCCTTCAAGAGAGTGCAAGTACTGCTCCCACTTTTGTTTGTGGTTCTTGCACATGTGAAAAAGCAGAAATGTTGTACCAAAATGTGATCCAGCATGTCCTCTGCAGATCTGCCTGTTGCACAGCATACAGATTGCTACGCACCTGTCATCGCCTTTTAGTGTGAAAAAGGACCACACTGGAGAGGTGAGTGCAAACACATTAGCAATCACTAGCTGCTTCTAGACTTTTCTATTTTGCTGCCCCTCGTTACACCACCGCAAATGCACTGCTGCAATCTTCGCTGCCTTATTTGCCCGCATCCTCCATCAAATTGTGGTATATTGGTTGTTCATGGTAATGAGATGCTTACCATGCAGACAAGAGGCAGCAGACTCCAAAAGTCCAATTTAATAGCAGTATTTATTTCCTTAGCCAAGTGTTACAGCACACTGCACAGCTTTAAACAAAATAATAAACAGTAACCCGGCTGGGCATCTGTCTACCACACTGTCTGCCCTCTCTTTCTATCACACACTATATCACCACTGTTCACTCACAGTTTGTCTTGTTTGCCCACTGGCTTTCCTGGAGCGTTTTCCCCTTTCCATGTAGCCTGGAACAGACTCTGGCTCCTTTTCCAGGTTGGAACACACATCTTCTTAACCTGGAACCCTCTGGCTGCCTTCCCAGCCTGGAACCCTCTCGCTGCCTTTTCCTCACACTCCAGCCTCTGACTGATAACACTACAGCCTGCAACACACTGAGTGCAGGTGCATATAACTCAAACTAATACTTGGGTTTGGCCAGGGAACCCACCCCTTCACTCCCTTGGCTGGCACTTATACAAGCATAATCATACTTTCTTTACCTGGAGCCTTTACAACATTATCTAAACATTTCATGGCTTTTCTGGACACTCTGTCACAAAGGGTTTCCACTAGTTTCTACACATTACTGCATGTTTTTTCATCTATCATTATCAATGGTTTACTGGACGCTTGCTAAGGCTATTTGCAAACTCTTTAACATGCCGTAAAAATCTGCATTATAATGTATAACAACAAAGGTTGTTATTGGATCTTTATCGAAAACGATATGTATTTGTATATGGAAAGCGTGTATTTGTTTACCGTTCATGTTTCCATAATTAAAATTTATCATTTAAAACAAATTGGAGAAGAATGTTTGTTTTAAGATAATGACGAATATCAGAGAAAGAACGTGTTTCTGTGCTTGACATTTGCAATTGCAATCTTATATGCCTTTAACTACGAGTTGTTAATACAAGATTTTATTCATGTTTCTACACATTAGTGCATGTGTTTTCACCTGAAATCGACAAGGGTTTACCAGACTTTTTATATGGAGTTGTAATTGGAGAAAGCTGAAATTAAGAGTAAGAGTAAAACGAAATTAAGAGTAAGAATGACTTTTTTGTGCTTGACATTTACAAATAGCAATGTTCTATCTTTTTAACTAAGAAATGTCAAAATAAATTTGCATCTACGTTCCAAAACCAGGAAATGTGTTTACAAGGGTTTCCTCTAGCTTTTACACATTACTGCATATGTTTTTCATCTTACATTAGAAACAGTTTACTGGACGCTTTGTAAGGCTCTCTTCAACATGCCGAGAAAATCTAATAAGTAAATGTGGAAAAACAGAGGTTGTGATTAAATCTCCTACAAAGACTATATCTGCTAGTATGTAAGAATGTATCTATGTTTTTAATACAAGTTTCTATAATCAAACCTTAGATAAAATTGAAGAAAGTTTATTTTAATAATGACGAAAGAACGAAAAAAGTGTTTTCTGTGCTTGACATCTCTAATTGCAATTTTCCGTACCGTTAACTAAGAGTTGACAAAATACGTTTTTATTTACTTTTAAAAACCAGCAAAATGTGTTTATAAGGGTTTTCCTAAAGTTTTTACACGTTAATGCATGTGTCTTTATTTAGAATGAACAAGGGTTTACCAAGGAGAAAACTGTTTGTTTTTAGATAATGACGAATTTAAGAGTAAGAACGAGTTCTCTGTGCTTAACATATACAACATACAATCCTCTGTTCTATTAACTAAGACATGTTAAATGAAGTTTGCAATTACGACCCAGAAAATTTTTTTATAAGAGATTAGATAATGACGAAATTATGAATAAGAAGTTTTCTGGGCATGACATCTCCAAATTGCAATGTTCTATCCTTTTAAACATATTTTCTGGTTCTGGAACGTAAATAAAGTCTTATTTTAACAAATGTAACAACTAATGTTTTTCCACATTTACTATTTAGATTTTCAAGGCATGTTGAAGTTTGCAACTAGCCTTACAAAGCGTCTGGAAAATCATTGCTAATGCTAGATAAAAAAAAACACATGCTGTAAAGTGTAAAAGCTAGTGGAAACCCTTGTAAAAACATTTTCTTGTTCTGGAACGTAAATGCAAACTTATTTTGACATTTCTTAGTTATTAGGATAGAACATTGCAATTTGGAGATGTAAACCCCAGTAAACTTGTTCTGACTTAATTTCGTCATTAAATATAAACAGTAAACTGTTTCTAACGTAAGATGAAAAACATATGCAGTAATGTGTAAAAGCTAGAGGAAACCCTTGTAAACACATTTCCTGGTTTTGGAACGTGAATGCAAATTTATTTTGACATTTCTTAGTTAAAGAGATAGAACATTGCTATTTGTATATGTCAAGCACAAAAAAAGTCGTTCTTACTCTTAATTTCGTTTTACTCTTACTCTTAATTTCAGCTTTCTCCAATTACAACTCCATATAAAACGTCTCATAAACCCTTGTTTATTCCAGAGGAAAACACATACTAATGTGTAGTAACCTAAATGAAATCCTTGTTTAAAATTAGATGCATACTTGAATTAACAACTAGTATTTATGGCATAAAACATTGCAATTGCAGATGTCAAGCATCTGCATAATGACGAAGAAATTCGTCATTATCTTAAAACAAAGATTCTTCTCCAATTTAAGTTCTAACTGATAAATTGTAATTATGAAAACAAAAATAGTAAACATATACACGGTTGTTTATACATATAGTTTTCCAAAAAGATGAAATACCAACTTTATACTTTATACGTTATTATGCAGATTTTTACGGCATGTTATAGAGATTGCAAATAGCCTTGGAAAGCGTCTAGTAAACCATTGATAATGATAAATGAAAAAACATGCAGTAATATATAAAAACTATTGGAAACCCTTGTGAACACATTTTCTTGTTCTGGAACGTAAATGCAAAATTATTCTTACATTTCTTAGACAATGGGATTAAACATTGCAATTTAGAGATGTCAAGCACAGAAAACACCTTCTAACTCCTAATTTCATCATTATCTAAAAAACAAACTGTTTTCTATAATTCCAACTCTATATAAAGCGTCTGGTAATCCTTGATAATTCCAGAATAAAACAATAAACTGATGTGAAGAACCCTGAGGAAAACCCTTGCAATCAGATTTTGCTCTTTCTGAAAAGTAAATGCAAACTTGTAGTAGCACAGAAAACACGTCCTTTTTCTAAATTTCATTATAAACACATTTTCTGGTTCTAAAACATAAATGCGAATTTATTTTTACTTTCTTAGACGATGGGATTAAACATTGCAATTTAGAGATGTCAAGAACAGAAAACACGTTCTTACTTTTAATTTTGTCATCATGAAAAACAAACTTTTTTACAATTACAGCTTCATAAAAAGCGTCGGATTTTCTTAATTTCCTAGATGAAAACAAATGCACTAATGTGTAGAAATATAAAAGGTCAATACTTGTAAACACATTGTGCTCTTTCTAGAATGTAAATGCAGACTTATATTGACAACTTTTAGATAATGTTACAAAACATTGCTATTTGAGAAGTCAAGAACAGAAAACAGGTTCTTTCTCCTACTTTGGTCATTATCCTAAAACAAACTTTCTTCTCCATTCTCAATTTTAGCTGATGAGGTTTGATAATAGAAAACTGAGTTATAAACATATATGCATTCACTTAGATATAGCTTTCAGCAGAGATTCAATCACAGCCTTTGTTTTTTCCTATTTACTTAGATTTTCACGGCATGTTAAAGTGATTGTATAAATACATTTAGAAAGCGTCTGGTTATGAAGCAAATGTGTCATTTTGTTTTAATGATTGTATGGCCTCTACCTTTATTTACTCATCTTTCAAGCAGTCGATAATTGCTGCACACGTCTCGAGGATGATATGACCCATTGCTTGTGGTGAGATCCCAGTGGCAAGGTTTTTCAGCGTGGTGATCAACCTCTGCTCAGGTGTAATGGACTTCCTCATGAAGGTATCTTGTTTCTGCAGAAAAGGTCCAACTGCAGAAAGTAATTGCTGGAAACAGACATCTGACATACGAAGATAATTCTTGTAGTCATCTGGGAATGAGTGGTGCAGTTCCCGTAGCAGATTCTCATGTGAAATGTTGTCTTGGTCCAACAACCAATCCTTACACCACATTCGCCGCTTCTTCTCAATGTCCTCCTCTTCAGCACTAAGCAGACACATCAAAACAAGAGCTGCTTTCTTCTTCCTTGAGAAGACTTTGAAGGGCATATTGCACAGAGGGACAAAGGAACAAGTGTGGTGAATGTCGTTCGTTTGTCGTTCATTCATTTTGAAGTAGTTGCAACCACGTCATCATCTTTTCTGTCACCTCCACTGACTCTCCACCTCCAACTGTCATTGCTACTACATCTTATGAGGTTGGTGCCAGCCAGACTTCTGGTGGCGATGAATTATCAGCTTCTGCCAGCAGGTCCGTCTGTCGTGGCGTCAGAAGACGTTTGTCCCCTTAAGCTCCCCTAGCTCCCAGTCCTTTCAGCCCACTTTACAGGAGTTCTGCGCAAGGCATCAGGCTATGGGCCCAACAAAAGAGTTATTGAACTCAATTCTTATCTTGCAAAACTATTGGCCTTGCAGCTACTGCCGTACACCATTGTGGACTCGGCTCCCTTCTGTGACCTGAAGGCCTTTGCCGAGCGGTGGTGGAATATACCAAGCAAACATTACTTCTCCCGGACAGCTGTACCCAGTTTACATGCACATGTAATAAAAATCCTCTCCCAGGCATTGACATTCTCGGTTTCTAGCCAAATCCACATCTCCATTGACAACTGGACAAGCAGGCACGGAGTGGGAAGCTGCCTGTCCTTCACGCGCACTTAGTAGCCTTGCATAGCTCAGTGGGTGGTAGTCTTCAAGAGGCTTTACAGCACATGGTACCCTCGCTGAGGGATGTGGTGGGAAAGCATGGTCCACAACAGTCCTATCCCTCCTCCTGCATTACTTCTACCATCAACCTCTCTTTTTTAAAAAACTCCTAAAAGGCCAGCAGCAGAGGACACTGTGGTTAAGCGGGCACGCCACTACGGCTCTCTCAAGCACACGCGTTGCCAGGCAGTGCTAAAACTAAGTAGGAGGGGGATATGGAGTGGTGGAAAGTAGTGTTTGATACTAGTTCCCAATAAAATTTCTGAACTACTGTAAACACAGGTACAGTAAATTTCTGTGCTACTTTAAAATAAATACAGATAATTTAGTGTTTGATACCTGTTCCAATTTACCAAAGAAGACAGTTTGGTGTGGTGAAATTTCTGCCAATTGTAAAATAAATACAGATATTTTAGTGTTTGATACCTGTTCCTATTTACCAAAGAAGACTGGTTCAGTGAACTTTCTGTTCTACTTTAAAATAAATACAGATATTTTAGTGTTTGATACCTGTTCCTAGTTAGCAAAGAAGAGGGTTTGGTACAGTGAAATTTCTGCCTACTGTAAATGAAATACAGATATTTTAGTGTTAGTGAATTCTGTTTCTATTCACCAAAGAAGACGGTATAGTACAGTTAAATTTCTGTGTGACTCTAAAATAAATACAGATATTTTAGTGTTTGATACCTAATCTTATTTACCAAAGAAGACTATTTGGTTTAGTGAAATGTCTTGCCTTCTTCTTTTAGGCTCTTCCTCCATCATTAATTACCTCAAATGTGTTATTAAGCTTTTGGCCAAACTCACAGTGTTCTCAATTGGTTTGCAAGGGTGATTGCTGTTGGCCCAAATTCCATACTCCTCCCGAGCAACAGGTGAGATTTGATCACATAGTCCAACATGTGTTCAAGCAGCACTTTACCAACTGAGCTACCAGAAAAGCTGCTTGTGAAAGAGGCTAAAAGACATACAAACTGGACACATGCCTGCTTTGACTGTATTATAAGACCTTTGTTTTTTAAATGGTTGTTGAAAGTGTAGGGGATGTTAGGGAAGTAGAAAGAGTGGTTCAGCTGGTATGGAGATGCCAATTAAGATGGAAGGGTTGTGTGAGCCTGAAATGGGAAGGTTGTGGGACGTGAGGATACTTGGGGAGTGGGTGCTACAGAAGAGGGTCAACTGGGTGATAGAATTGGCCAAGAAAGTGTAGGACATTGTATGAGCCGCAAAAAGAGGGATGGGTGGAGTAATGGATCATGTAAATAGTTTGGTGTAAAGGGCAATCTGTTCCCACTGTGTGGTGCAAAAAAAAGCAAGACAGAGGCCCAAACATTTTCTAAATTTTGCTTTGAACACCTTCACTCCAGTCCTTGAGACACCCCAACTTTTCCAACACATGCTAATTAACACCCTAACTTCCTCCACCAACCCATCCAAGCTGTTTGACACCAATCCTTCCTACGGACCACCAGAACCTATTCCTTACACCTCTAGCCATCCATTCCACTAGGCTTGCCCTTTCCTCTACACCTGCACTGATATAAACCACTTTAACTGCTGTCCCTTACTACTAATGACCTCAATCTTTGCTTTCAAAATCTTCCTTCATCACTAATTACCACCCTAACCAACCCCTCTTATGGGTCACCCCAACCTCTTTCTGATACCTTTTGCTATTCATCCTGGGCTCCCCTTTCCACACCACACTCGCATTGATATGCACCACTTTTTTTTTAATTGTATTTTTATTGAAAACTTTTTTAACAGAATTACAAAACAAAAAATAACAATAAGGTACAGGAACATAACAGGTGTAAAAACATGGGCTCTTTAACATCACCATCAACCACTAGGGGTGCTAACCCTAAACACACTAACATCCCACACCGACAACTACTACACTTTCAGTGCCACCTCCGTCACCCATCTGAACACAGTTTTCTATTTATGCCCAACTCTAACTTTCATCAAGCTATCCTATGCCATACACAACCTCCACTTCCATCTATCATGCTAACCTTAACCATCTGTCATTTAAATGGAACCCCCATGTAGTCCTTGCTGACATATGAACTTTGTGTGACAGCACCCATTGGTCAACTTTCAGACTTCAATTCAATAGGACCACTGCTCTACAGCTGAGCCAACAAATGAAGTGCTTAGAAGTGTCTTCAAAATGAAGGGTCAGTTAAAGCAGGCACATGGAGTCTAACCTGCTTTAGCCTAAATGTCCGGTTTGTACGTATAATAAGGCCATATCTTTTAGAGTTATTCATAATCAGCTGATCTGAGGGCTCAGTGGGTAAAGGCACTGCTTGGGTACGTGTTAAACCATGAGTTCGAGTTCAACCTGCGGCTTGGGAAGAGCATTAGGTTTGGGCTGACAGCAGTCACCCTTGTGATTGGGAAAGCCCCTGCAGGCCCAATGGAGTAACTGTGAGTTTTGACAGAAACTTGGTATTGTAACATTCACCCAACCCCATAGCATTCTAATTTGGCCCAAACTTTCTTGCAAAAAGCGTTACATTGTTTTGCATGGAAATTTTTTTTTTACATTGTAGGGTAATAATTCCTAGGCATAACTCACCGAAATATGTCCAATATTTAATAAATATAATATTAAACTTTAAATAGGAAAACACAAAAATATGTAAAAAAAAATAATTAAACCTGTAATATAACTGTACAGTAGTAGTAGTATGTATTATAGATATATAATATATTTATATATATATATTATAAAGATTTCTTTGTATTGGACTCAATACAGTTATTTTGTATTGTATCCCCCCAAAAAATTTGAATTTCCAAACCGCCTGCACTGGGAAACCCCTGAAAACGTCAGTGCAGTTGCCGGGAGAAAATCGAAGAAAGAGGAAGCCCCCGGAGGTCCTGGACGGATGAGCAGGATGCCAGAGGATGCCAAAGGAATAAGGTAAGTGGTTTTTTTTTAATTGTTTTAGCGACCTCGAGTGTGACTTGGGATAACCGCTTTTTGCAGGTTACACTACTAGGGGGGTTAAAAGAAGGTTTGAGGTAGTTAGTGATGCAAGGAGAGCTTAAAAGCACGGAATGAGGGCATCAGTATTAAGGAACAGCAATGAAAGTGGAACAAAGCAGTGTGGCGGAAAAGGGATCCCAGCGGAATGAATGGCTAGAGCTGTTGGGATGACCTATAGGATAGGTTGGTGTCAGGCAGCTTGGGTCGGTGCAAGTTAGGATGGCAATAAGTAATGAATAGAGAGCTTGAAGGCAAAGACTGGGGTCATTAGTAGTAAGGGACAGCAATTAAACTGGCACATAGTAATGCAGGAAAGGGGAGCCCAGCGGGATGAATGGCTAAGGGTATCAGCCTCAGAAGTGACTTGTCAACACATGCAATCACCTGACACATCGCTATCAGCAATCAAACTCACAACCGTCTGCTTGTAGGATCAGTGCTCTACAGATGAGCCACCACATGAACTGCTTCTAAACATCTTCAAAAAGAAGGGTCTTATAATAGAGTCAAGGCAGGCACATGGAATCCAACCTGCCATGTGCAGGTTGTGTCCAGTTTGTATGTTTACTAAGGCCATAAGTGTCCAGTTTGTATGTTTACTAAGGCCATATCTTTTAGACTTTTTCACAAGCAGCTGGTCTGGTTGCTCAGTGGGTGCTGTCTGAGCTCAAGTAAGACCATGAGTTTGAGTCCCACCTGCGGCTCGGTAAGAGTGTGGAGTTTGTGCCAGCAGCAGTTACCCTTGCAATTGAGAAAGCCCTTGGAGGTTGGATGTGTGCGAGCCAAATTGAGTAACTGTGAGTTTGGACAGAGGCTTAGTGTCATAACAGTCATTTAATAACAGGTTTGAGGTAATTAGTAATGCAGGGAAAGCTTAACAGCAGAGACTGAGGCCATTAGTATTGAGCAACGGCAATGAAAGGGATAAATAGCTGTGTGGAGAAGAGGAGATCCCAGCAGGATGATTGTCTAGAGGTGTATCCAAGAGGTTGGTGTGGCCCATAGGATTGGTTGGTGTCAGGCAGCTTGGTTCAGTGGGTTAGGGTAGTAATTAGTGGTGAAAGAAGACCTTGAAAGCAAGGACTGAGTTCATTAGTAGTAAGTAGTAAGGGGCACCAGTTAAAATGGTGCATATCAGTGTTGTAGTGGAAAAGGAGCTTAGTAAGATGAATTGCTAGAGGTATAAGAGGTAGGTTGTGGTTACTTGTAGGATGGGTTGGTGTCAAGCAGCTTGGGTCAGTGGAAGTTAGGGTAGTAATTAGTGGTGAAGGGAGAGCTTGAAATCAAAGATTAAGGTCATTAGTAGTAAGGGAGAGCAGTTAAAGTGCTGGAAAAAGGAGCCCAGTGGGATGAATGAATAGAAGCATAAGAAATTGGTTGGGGTGACCTATAGGATGGGTTGGTGGAAGTTAGGGTGGTAATTAGGAATGGAGGGAGAGCTTGAATGCAGAGAGTGAGGTAAGTAGTAAGGGACAGCATTACTTGGTGGGTGTGAGAGATGGATGCTGTGCTCTGTCAGGGCTGCTGCAATCTGGGCTTCTCCTGTGCCATCCATAGGCAAGGGGAGAGTGGGGAAGCTTCCCAGCATTGCAGCTGATAGACCAACCCTCCATTAGGTCTGGTTGTGGACTCTCAGTTGGATCCTTCACAGGCTTTCAAGATGATGCCAGAGAGACCCTCCAGCCTCCTACCTATGGGATCCAGGATCTCCTTCCTTGGTTTGGGGCCTACCTGAAGCCACCAAGGTGCTGATGTGAATCTGGTTCTGCAGGCCTTTTTCAGCCGTGTGCTGGGCCTTTCGCACCTTCAGACAACCTGGCACGGCGACCAGACCACGTGATGTTCTCTGTCAACTGGTGACCTGAAGGATGAGATCATGGCCACTGCTAGGAATATCTGCAATCTTGAGCTTGATGGTGCTCCTCTTCAGCTGTTCAAGGACTTAATGTGGCATACCCTGTTGCTTGCTACAACCATTGCTGACTGTGCCCAGGGATAACCGTCTTCCTTATAGATGGGGCTTCTCTTTTAGCCTATCTGCACGCCGAGATGGAAGAACATCCATATTTTGTTGCCCAGAGGATCTTACCGCTTTTTGTAGGGATCTGGGTGTTGATCACCCGAAATTTCCCGGATGGGAACCTGAGGACCCTCCCACGCCCACGCTCTCCCCTACGGCAAGCGGTGACATCCAAGTGATGCCATGCATGTCCTCCACTGGACTCTTCATCTTCACCAGAGGCCCCCACTAGACCGAGAAGCTAGTATCCTTTTATGGGACCAGCTGGTCTTTGCACTAGAACTTTATACAAGTTCATGCTTGAAATGGTATTTTGACTGTGCACTACTTTATACTTGCCCTAATGCTGTTTTCAAGATGTTGTTCCACTGCTGCTGTGAACATCTAAAGAGTAAAAACTATATCTGCTTGTATGTAAGAATGTATATATGTTTATACCTCAGGTTTCTATAATCAAACCTTTTTTGTAAAATTAAAAATGGAGAAGAAAGTTTGTCTTCAGATAATAACGAAATTAGGAGAAAGAACGTGTTTTTTGAGCTTGACATCTCCACTTGCAATGTTCTGAACCATTAACTAAGAGTTGACAATATGTTTGCATTCACTTTCTAAAAAAAAGAGCAAAATGTGTTTCCAAGAGTTTTCCCAATTTTCCACACAGTAGAGCATTGTTTTTATCTGGAATTTACAAAGGTTTACCAGATGCTTTATATAGCGTTGTAATTGGAGAAAATAGTTTGTTTTTAGATAATGACAAAATTAGGAGTAACAACGTGTATTCCTTACTTGACATCCCTAAATTGCAATGTTCTATTCCATTAACCAAGAATTGTTAAAATATGACTGCATTTACGTTCCAGAAGCAGTAAATGTGTTTAAAAGGGTTTCCACTAATTTTCCCACATTACGGAGATTTTTTTTTCATCTACCAATACCAATTGATTACCAGTTGATTTCTAAAGGCTATTTGCAATCTCTTTACCAGGAAGTGAAAATCTACTAATACCGGTAACTAAGAGTTTTCAATATGTTTTCATTTACTTTCTTTAAAGTGTTTACAAACCTTTAAGTTTGTACACGGTTTTATCTGGAATTAGCAAAGGTTTACCAGAAGCGTTATATAGAGTTGTATATGGAAAAAACAGTTTGTTTCTAAAAAATGACGAAATTAAGAGTAAGAACATGTTTTTGTTTTGTTTTTTTCAAATTTACTGTTCAGATTTTCACGACATGTTAAAGATATTGCAAATAGCCTTAGAAAGAGTCTGGTAAACCATTGCTAATGCTATGTGTATTAAAAACATGCAGTAATTTGTAAAAACTAATAACACATTTTGCTCTTCCTAGAAAGTATTTAATTATTAGTACAAAACATTGACATTTTCAATGTAAAACACAGAAAAGATGTTCTTACTTCCTATTTCGTCATTATCTAAAAAAAAACTGTTTTCCAAAATTACAACTTTATATAAGGCGTCTGGTAATCCTTGATAGTATCAGATGAAAACAATGCACTATTTTGTAGAATCGAGGAAAACCCTTGCAAATACATTTTGCTCTTTCTAGAAAATGAACACAAACATATTAACAAATCTTCGTTAAAGGTATAGAACATTGCAATTGCCGATGTTAAGCACAGAAAACACGTTCTTTCTCTAAATTTCCTGAAAAACGAATTTTCTGGTTCTAAAACATAAATGCAAACTTATATTTACATTTATTAGATAATTGGATTGAACATTTGAACATTTGGATTGAACATTTAGAGATGTCAAGCACAGAAAACACGTTTTTACTCCTAACCCCCTATTTTTTACTCCTAATCTAAAAAATTTTTATTTTCAACTCTTAGTTATTGGTTCAGAACATTGCAATTGGAGATGTCAAGCACAGAAAACATTCTTACTCCCAATTACGTCATTATCTAAAATCAAACTGTTTTCTCCAATTACAACTCCATATAAAAGGTCTGGTAAACCCTTGTTGATTCCAGATGAAAACACATGCACTAATGTGTAGAAACCTGAATAAAACCCTTGTAAACACATTTTGCTGTTTCAAGAATGTAAATGCAACCTTATATTGACTACTCTTAGTTAATAGTATAGAATATACTAGAGATACTACAATTTAGAGATGTCGAGCACGGAAAATACATTCTTTCTTTTAACTTGGTCTTAAAATAAACATTCTACTCCTTTTTAAGTTCTAGCTGAAAAATTTTAATTATGGAAACAATAATAGTAAATATATGCACGCTTTTTATATAAAGTACATATCATTTTTGATAAAGATCCAATAACTACCTTTGTTGTTATACATTATAATGCAGATTTTCACAGCATGGTAAAGAGATTGCAAATAGCCTTAAAAAGCATCTCGTAAACCATTGCTAGTGCTACATGAAAAAAACATGCGGTAATGTGTAAAAACTAGTGGCAACCCTTTGTGAGAGAGTGTCTGTAAAATTTCTACATAAAGATATGTAGAAATAATGTTGTAAAGGCTCCAGGGAAAGAGAGTATGATTATGTTTTTATAGGTTTTTAGGCAGAAACCACGGACTATAGGGCCCTACAGCCGGCCAAGGGAGTGAAAGGGTGGGTTCCCGGGCCCAACCCAAATCAGAGTTATTTGCACCTGCACTCAGTGTGTTGCAGGCTGTAGTGTGATCAGTCAGAGGCTGGAGTGAGCAGTCAGAGCCTGGAGTGTGAAGAGAAGGCAGCCAGAGGGTTTCAGGCTGAGAAGGCAACTAGAGGATTCCTGGCTGTGAAGGCAGCCAGAGGGTTCCAGGCTGAGAAGGCAGCCATATAGTTTCAGGCTGAGAAGGCAACCAGAGGATTCCTGGCTGAGAAGGCAGCCAGAGGATTCCAGGTTAAGAGGAAGTGTGTTCCAGGCTGTGAAAGGTGCCAGAGTCTGTTCCAGGCTGCAGAGAAAGGGGAAAGAGCTCAAGGAAAGCCAGTGGGCAAACAGGACTTAAACTGTGAGTGGTGATATAGTGTGTGTTAGAAACAGAGGGCACGCAGTGAGGTAGACAGATGCCTAGCCGGATTACTGTTTATTATTTTGTTTGTAAAGTTGTATAGGGTGCTGTAACACTTGGCTAAGGAAATAAATACTGCTGTTAATTTGGACTTTTGGAGTCTGCTGTCTCTTGTCTGCACTGTAAAAATCTCATTACCATGAGAAACCCCCAGTTATATACCACATTTTGATGGAGGATGTGGGCAGATTAAGGAGCAAAGATTGCAGCAGTGCATTTGCAGTGGTGTAACAAGTAGCAGCAAAATAGCAAAGGTCCTGAAGCAGCTAGTGATTGCTAATGTGGTTGCAGGCACTCCTCCTTTTTCACACTAAAAGATGATGGTAGCAATCTGCATCCTGTGCGACCGGACAGATCCACAGAGGACAGGCCGGATCACATTTGGGTACAACATCCCTGCTTTCCCACATGTGCAAGAACCACAAACGAAAGTAGGAGCAGTACTTGCACTCTCTTGATCATCGTTTCCTGATGTAGGAACTTGAAAGCAGTTATAGCGATTTGGAGACGCTTGTGGAATAGAGTGATAGTGATGCACCAGGAAATTTGTCATCAGACAGCGAAAGTTAACTGAGCGACGATTCTGGACCTGGTCAGTGCTGTGCCCACATGGTGCCCTATTGACCTTGATGCGGACCAGGCAGCACCGCCAACATTTCCATTCACCCTGGGCTCTGGGCTGAAAATTGAGGCTGAATGAGACGACCCCCTGGCATACCTGAAGTTGTTTTTCACCGATTAAGTTATCAAAAAATTGTTGGGGAAATAGACAGGTAAGCCGCTCTGTGTTTGCAAACTTTTTGAAATTTTTTGCTATTTTGTTTTATGCAAACATGTAGGCTGCTTTGTGTTTGCTAACTTTTTAAAAAAAATTTTATGCAAACATGTATGCTGCCCTGTGTTTGCTAACGTTTTAACATTTTTTGTTATTTGTTTTTTGTTTTGTTTTATGCAAACAGGTACGCTGCTGAGGTTTTTTTTTACCTACCTGAGGTTTACAAGAAGCGGAATGTGGTAACCTGTTACCAAGGATGACATTTGACTGTTTTTGGGCTGGGGTGATCCTGCAGGGAGTTGTGGGCAAACCCGTGCAGAAGAGGAACTGGTCCAAGAATAAAATGATTGCCACTCCATTCTTTGGCACAGTCGTGACAGAATACCGATTTTCCCTTATCATGAAGTACCTGCACTTCAGAAACAATGAAGAATTCAATGAGACTACCCATCCATCAAGCACCAAAATGGAAGAAAATTTAGGAAGTGTCTCAGATGAGTCTAAAAAATTTCCAGGAGACCTAAGTGCCATGCAGAGACATCAGTATTGACGAAAGTCCAATGGCTTACAAGGGTGCAGTACATTGCGTCAAAGAGGGCATGGTTTGGTGTGAAAACATATGTGCTGTGCGAATCCTCATCAGGTAACATATGGAATACAGTCTTTTACACTGGAAAAGGGACAAAATTCAACCACAGATACAGCCAATATGGATTGGCAACATCTTCAGTGCTATCTCTTATAGAGACATTGCTAAATCATGGCTATAGTGTCACAACTGACAATTTCTACACATCTTCTGAGCTTTATGAGTTCCTTCTGCAACACAGAACAGATGTGTATGGAACCGTTAGGGCTAACCGGCGCAACCTGCCATCACTGTTTGCAAAAGGGAAGCTGAAGACAGGAGAAATAGTTGCCTGGCAGAAAGACAAGATGATGGCACTGAGATGGCATGACACAAAAGATTGTGTGCCTGATGAGTACTGTCCATAATGCCTCCACTGTTCTGGTACACACAAAACGTGATGTGATGAAGCCACAGGTGGTGATTGACTACAATAACACGATGCTGCTGACAGAGCTGACCAAGCTATGACATTCTACCCAGCGATGAGGAAACAGCAAAGGAAATACTAAAAAAAAATTTCAGGCACACTTTAGGTTCAGCAGTACCTATAGAATGCCTACATTCTGTACAGAAAAAATAGTCAGAGGCCTGTGAATCATTCGGAATTCATTTTGCAAGTTTCCGAATCCATAGTCAAGAACCGCCAAACACCATCAGTGGCTATGAATAGACCTGGACGTCATGCTGCTACTGTTGTCAATCCAGAACGCCTGGCTGATCGTCACTTCACTGAATTCATCCCACCAACTCAGAGAAAGGCAGCACCTAGAAGGATGTACGTGGTTTGTTGCTCAAAGACCGATGACAGAGGAAGGAAGATCTGCAAGGAAACCAGGATTTACTGCCCACACCCGAGATGTCTACTAGAAATGTAAATATTTTTTTTCTAAAATCAACATTTATTTATATTAATATTTATCAATACTATTGCACTCTTGTTTGGACAAATTTTAGTGACATTTTTTTGATAAACTGTTTTTTTTTTTGATAAATTACAATTAGAGATGAGCGAATCGAAGCTGACGAAGTGGAATTCAATCTGAATTTCAGGGAAAATTTGATTTGCAACAAATCCGAATTTCCTCTCAATTCCTTGTAACGAATTGCAATTTTTTCTAAAATGGCATCTACACGTGTGAGGACATAGGGCAAGGAACTCTGGGAAGGCGGGATGACCCATAATGCTATGCATGCAGCCAATCAGCAGCCAGCCAGCCCTGTGATCTCACAGCCCTATAAAAAGCCTCAGCCATCTTGGATTAGGACATTTTACAGTGTTCTGAGTGCAGGGAGAGACATGTGCAGGCACTAGGGAGGGTGATAGCAAAAACCTAACTGTGAGAAAAAAACTCAAAAAACAATTTATAAGTGCAGGGAAAGGATAGGGAGGAATCATTCCACAGTATCTTAGTGCAGAGAGAGACGTCAGAAGGCGCTAGGGACAGTGCTAGAAAAGTGATTTACAAGTGCAGGGAAAGATTATTTGGGGATCCAAATAGCCACTATACGGTCATGACATAGTGTGAAGGTGGCGGCAGCATCAGTAGGCCACAGAGTGGCACAAGGACATAGTGTGGAGGTGGCGGGGCAGCATCAGTAGGCCACAGAGTGGCACAATGACAGAGTCTGGAGGTGGAGGCAGCATCAGGAGGCCACAGAGTGGCCTTTCTCTGTTCGTATAGTCGGTCCAACATATGGAGGGTGAAATTCCAACGGGTGGAAATGTCACATATCAGCCTATGTTGGGGGATGCCGTTTTGCCGCTGCAGCTCAAGGAGGGTCTGCTTTGCGGTGTACGAGTGGCTGAAGTGCATGCAAAGTTTCCTAGCCATTTTTATGATGTCTTGCCAACCAGATTGAACACGTGTGCCATGCAGGATGCATGGCTCAGACTTCCTTGACGCAGCGCAGACACAATGTTCTTCCCGTTGTTTGTCACCATGGTTCTGATTTTGAGTTGTCGCGGAGAAAGCCATGATTCGATCTCTTAATGAACAGGCTCAAAGACTGGCCCACCTTCTGTTCTACATTTTTGTGCAGGGCTGGTACTGCCTTTTTTGCAAAAAAAATGACGGCTTGGGACTCTCCACCTGGCACAAGCCATCAGTTCTCTGAAAGGTGCAGAGTCCACTACTTGGAAAGGGAGGGACTGCAGCACCAGCAACTTGGACAGAAGCACATTCAGCTTCTGCGCCGTTGGATGAGTGCACACATACTGTTGTCTCTTGGAAATCGCTTTGGTGATTGCTGACGGAATGACTGACTAGGAGTAGGAGGAGCAGGAGCATCTGGACCAGCAGAAGATGAAAATGACATACAGCTCCCTTCGGCTGAGGTGGTGGATCCTTGACTGCCTGAAAGCCGGTGCATGCCACTGGGTGATGTAGAGGTTGCTGCGGCAGGCTGGACCACCACATCAGAGCCACGGTTCTCCCAGGCCACTTTATGGTGACGCTGCATATGTTGATGCAGGGCCGTGGTGCCGTGGTGCCGTGGTGCCACGCTTCACCATCTGCCCACAAATTTTACATATGGCTATGTTAACCTCCTCCGGCGGCTTAACAAAAAACTGCCACACCGCCGAGTAGGTGATTTTCCCCCCAACACTCTGCACTGACTGACTGCTACCGCCGCTGCCTCTGTGAACACCTGCACCACTACTTCCCGGGCCGGTGGGCTGCTGCTAAGCAGGTGGTCTTCCCCGGGCACGTTTGGCTCCTGACCTCCCACTGCTGCCACTGTGCTGACTACCAGCCATGCTACCACCTTGCTGGCTCAGCCACTGCCTCACTGGCAAGCTGCCACCCTCTTCTCCTGATGATGATGAAGCCCCTTCTTCACCCGGCTCCCAAGTGCAATCGGCTTCATCATCATCGAGTAGTGTCTGCACGTCACTGATGTCCTCCTCAACGGTCTCTGGGTCAGGAGCCTGACCACTCGCAACACCACCTCCCACGCCACTCCAGATCTTGGCTGGGTAGTAGCTGCTGACTGTCCTCTACTAACTCGTCCTTGCTGTATAGTGGAGCTGAGCCCACAGCATACAATACTTCTGTGGCTGAGGGAACAGCCAAGGACAGAGGCAAGTTGAGGACAAGTGAGGGCACGGGGTCTGCTCCTAGGCCATGCCAGCTAAGGGTTGTGTCTGACGAACCCAACAACTGTTGGCTGGGAGTGTCTGATGTCATTTGGGATGAAGTGGATGACCGAGTTAACCAATCAAGAATAGCTGGGTTGCTGGTCAAGACACAACCGCTAGATGACACTGGGAGCTCAGTCCTCTCGCTGTGACTCCTGCTGACACGCCCCCTTACTCTGCCACTCTTCTGTGCATGGCCTGCCACTTCTCTGTCTGACATACTTTTACTTAAACAAAATAAATTTAAAGAAAATTAAAACACACCTAAAAGCAACGAATAATTTTTTATTTTTGTACAGAAATAGGCCACTAAACGCTTTTAGCACCAATAACTGCAACAGCGAAATGCGTATATATTTTTCTTTTTGTAATGCTTTCAACACATATAAGTGCAGAACTGAACTGAGAATATATTTGTATTTTTGTACTGAAATACGTCACTATATTTATCTATATATCTATATATAGATATATAGATATATATATCATGTCAAATATACACGTGCGTGTATATTTTTCTGGATATATAAATTGATGGAATGACAGAGCTGTATAATGGCTATTTGGATCCCCAAATAATCTTTCCCTGCACTTGTAAATCGCTTTTCTAGCACTGTCCCTAGCGCCTTCTGACGTCTCTCCCTGCACTAAGATGCTGTGAAATGATTCCTCCCTATCCTTTACCTGCAATTGTAAATAACTTTTCTAGCACTGTTCCTAGTGCCTTCTGACTTCTCTCTCTGCACTAAGATGCTGTGAAATGATTCCTCCCTATCCTTTCCCTGCACTTGTAATTTGCTTTTCTAGCACTGTCCCTAGCGCCTTCTGATGTCTCTCCCTGCACTAAGTTGCTGTGAAATGATTCCTCCCTATCCTTTCCCTGCACTTAAAAAAACGTTTTTTCAGATTTTTTATCACAATGAGGTTTCTCCTAGTGCCTGCACACGTCCCCCTCTGCACTCAGAATGCTGTAAAATGTCTTAATCCAAGATGTCTGAGGCTATTTAAAGGGGTGTGACATAACAGGGCTGGCTGGCTGCTGATTGGCTGCATGCATGGCATTATGGGTCATCCCGCCTTCCCAGAGTTCCATGGCCCATGTTCTCACATGTGTAGCCGCCATTTTAGAAAAAATTGCGATTCGTTTCACTGAATCGCGAGGAAATTCGAATTCGTTGCGAATCAAATTTTTTCTGAAATTCGGATCGAATTCCACTTCGTCAGCATCTCTAGTAAATAGTATCAGGTATCAAACACTAAAATATCTGTCTTTATTATGCAGTAGCACAGAAATTTCACTTTACCAGTCTTCTTTGGTAAAGAGGATAAGGTATCAAACACTAAAATATCTGTATTTAATAAAAAATAGGCAGAAATAGGAACAAGTATCAAACAATAAAACCCTAAAATATCTGTATCATTTACCAAGGAAGACTGCTTGTTACAGTTAAATTTCTGTAATACTTTAAAATAAATAAAGATATTTTAGTGTTTGATACCTGTTCCTATTTACGAAAGAAGATTGGTACAGTAAAATTTCTGTCCTACTTTAAAATAAATACATATATTTTAGTGTTTGATCCCTGTTCCTATTTACCAAGGAAGACCATTAGGGTCAGTGAAATTTCTGCCAACTGTAAACAAATACAGATATTTTAGTGTTTGATACCTGTTCCTATTTACCAAACAAAACGGTTTGGTACAGTTAAATTTCTGTGCGACTGTAAAATAAATAAAGATGTTTTAGTGTTTGATACCTGTTCCTATTTACCATGGAAGACCGTTTTGTACAGTGAAATGTTTGTCCTACTTTAAAATAAATACAGATGTTTTGATACAAATGTTTTTATGTTTGATACCTGTTCTGTTTTGTACAGTGAAATTTCAGTCCTACTTTAAAAGAAAACACAGATATTTTAGTGTTTGATACCTGTTCCTATTTACCAAAGCAGACAGTTTGGTAAAGTGAAATTTCTGCCTACTGTAAATTAAATACAGATATTTTAGTGTTTGATACCTTTTTCTATTTACCAAACAAGACTGTTTGGTACAGTGAAATTTCTGGCCTACTATAAAATAAATCATTGACAGCTAGACAACCAGGCACGGAATTGGACGCTACCTGTCTTTCACCGCTCACTGGGTGGCCAATGCATCTTGCAGACTACCGCTCAGTGGGCGGTAATCTGCTAGAGGCATTATAGCACCTGGTACCCTCGCCGAGGGATGTGGTGGGAAAGCATGGACCACCCCAGTCCTCTCCCTCCTCCTGCATTACTTCTACCATCAACCCCTCTCTTTTTGAGACTCCTCCTGAAAGGCCAGCAGCAGAGGACACAGTGGTTAAAGCAGGCATGCCACTAGGGTTCCCTCAAGCACACGTGTTGCCAGGCAGTGCTGAAACTGGTGTCCTTGGGGGAGAAAAGTCACCCCCCCAGGGAACTCTTTGCACAGAGAGGTTGAGGCTTGGCTGACGCCCCCCCGGCTCACAACAGGCAACGTAGTTGGCAATGGGGCCAACCTGGTGGCCGCGCTGCGCATGGGCTGTATAACACATGTGCCCTGCTTTGTGCACATACTGAGGTTCCTCCGCACTTACCCAGGAGTGCAAGATTTACGGAGACAGGCTCGCTCCATCTGCAGCCCTGTCTGCTGATCCCCTACATCCACTGCGGCGCTTAGCAAGATCCAGAGCCAACAGAGGCTGCCACCGCATAGGTTCATTTGTGACACTGTGACAAGATGGAACTCCACCCTGCACATGCTCCAGTGTCTATGTGAGCAAAAGCTTGCCATCCGCCATTACTTGGTCAGCGTGGTGCATGAAGGCAGCGGGACCCTTGGTACAGCCATACAACTGAGATATTTTACCAGTAACCAGTGGCTGCAGATGGAGACGCTGTGCAAGGTACTGGCCCCCTTTGAGCAAGCCACAAATGTTGTGAGTCAGAAGAGGTCAGGCTGGAATGACGTCATACCCATCATCTTTCTGCTTGATAATACCCTGTGTGGCCTGATGGAAAGTAGCGATGGGAGAGGAGGGGAAGAAATGGGGGAAGAGGATAAGGGTCCTCAGGAGGAGCAAGAAGGGACACTGACCAGCAACAAGAGTTCCAAGAGGAGAAGGAAGGAAAATAAAAATGATGATAATGATGATGAGGGAGACCATGTTGGGGCTGCTGGACAGAACCCATCCAACCTGTATTTGTGCTGTCACGTCCCAGGCATTGTGCGGGCCATGGAACAACAGGAACTGCTGCAAACTTGGAGAGGAGGAGGTGGGCGATGAGAAGATAGATGTTTTGGCACCTACTGTTAGACAGGAGGAGGTTGAGCCCAGGGAACCCCTCTTTCATATGTGTGTCCACATATTGTGATGCCTACGGAGGGACCCCCGCATTTGCAGCATCAGAAATTGGATGATTACTGGCTGGCCACCCTTCTGGAACAGCGCTACAAGGACAAAATGTCACAGTTTCTACCCAACCCGGCGCAAGATAAAGAAAAGGTGGCCGGCCTGATCAAAATACTATGCGACCGGCTGTTTGAGGAGTTCCGCACACCACATTCTACACTGGGAGCGCAGGCGGACACTGTCTCCACCGTATGCTCCTGTAGCTGCAGCAGCAGCAGTAGTCTCAGCAGGCCGCACACATCCAAAAGTCTAGACCAAGGCAGGGGATGCCTGGTGAAACCTGATGCCACCACCTCAAACAAGTGAAGTACAGGGGCATAACCATCGAGACTGGATGAAGAGCATAGTGCACAATTACGTTGCCTCTTTTCTGGCTGGTGGTGGTGATGGTTTTGACGACAGCAGTTAAGAGGAGGATGCCAGTCCTGACAGTACTGACTCCATTCATTTTTGGGTCAACTGGCTTGAAATCTGCCCCCAGTTGGCACAGTATTCCTTTAAGCTTCTTTTGTGCCCGGCATCCAGTGTTCTGTCTGAAAGAACCTTCAGTGCCGCTGGCGGAGTGGTCACGGATACCCAATCACGACTGTTGCCGGAAAATGTCAATCGCCTCACCTTTTTGAAAATATACGAAAGGTGGGTTACTAACAACTATCATATCCCCACTGCAGATGTCACTGATTGACTGACACAAGGACTCACTGGCCAACCAAAATGCCTCTGTGAACCCACACTGCTCCTGAGTCTGTGGCAGGCTATCACTAACACCCTGTTAGCTGAGCCTGCCTCGGTTGAATTTTTCTGCTAGTTATCACAAAGTCCAGGGGTGGTATTCATCGCCAATGTCATGCTTGCCATTGTGCCACCTAGCAACATACTTTACATTTCTGCTGCTTCCGGGAGGCCAACAAATTGCAGATTAAAGCCCCCAGTACTGCCATACTGAGAGGTAACTTTGTCTTTGCCTAATGTTTCAGCTAAGTATTTTATGATTGAGGGTTGGCATTCATGTTATCCACTTCATGATGCAAACTAGCAATATCATCTACCTTCCTACCGCTTCCAGACCACAGCAACAATCCTGGTGCACAAAACATCTTGGTCTGGCCCTTCTACATTTAATCACACATTTCAGATATTTGAATTAAACACTTCTTGGTGGCATTGATGATGGACTGCACCCAGCTCCAGATGCCAGTTACCAATGTGGTGCCCGCTCTGTCTCAGGGCCAACCGCCTTCCCCTCCTCCTGCTAATGCTCCATTCAGTACAATTGTACACTTCTGGGTGGCATTGACGATGCACTCCACCCAGCTCTAGATGCCAGTTACCAACGTTCCATCTCAGGGCCCACCGTATCCTCCTGCTGCTGCTGCCACTTGTCAGTACTCCATTCACAAAAATTGTATTACACACTTCCGTGTGACATTGACGATGCACTACACCCCGCTCTAGATGCCAGTTGTGTAGAGAATAGACGTAGGGAGAGACTTGTAGTGTGACTGGGACAGTGTAGGAGCCTTCTTAGTTTATTGTTAGCTGCATAGTTCAGTGTTTTATAGGGCATTTTCTTTTACATGAGCTACTAGATAGTCAGTTTTGGTAAATTGTCAGCACTCAGCACATTTAGTGCAAGTTATATTGTGTGTATTACACTCCTAGGTGCTGTTCATGCACTGAAGGCACAAATATGGTTGCTGCTACTTGTAGTGACACGCCTAGCTAGTCAATTTTGTTAAAATAAAGCACAGAAAACATGTTTTTTCTCTAAATTTCTTAATTGTTCTAAAACAAACTTTCTTCTCCATTTGAAGTTCTACCTGATAAATTGTAATTATGGAAACATGAATAATAAACATATACAATCTTCTTTTGTACAAGTACATATCCTTTTCGATGAAGGTTCAATAACAACCTTTGTTGTTATACATTTACTCTGCAGGTTTTCAGGGCATGGTAAAGAGATTGCCAAAAGCCTTAAAAAGCGTCTGGTAAACCATTGCTAATGCTGGATGAAAAAAACATTCAGTAATGTGTCAAAATGAGTGGAAACCCTTTTCTGGTTCTGGAAGGTAAATGTAAACTTATTTTGGGATTTCATACATAATGGGATAGAACATTGCAATTTGGAGATGTCAAGCACAGAAAACATGTTCCTACTTTTAAATTTCGTTATTATCTGAGGACAAATTGTAAATCTAATTACAACTCAATGTCTTGTAAACCTTTGCTAATTTCAGATGAAAACACATGTTCTAATGTATAGAAACTTGAGGAAAATGATTGTAAACACATTTTTCTCTTCAGCCCACTGGGCTGAAGACCCTCTAGGGTCCCTACAGGGGCTCCTAGTGCAGCAACGAGCCCTAGGGGGTTCAGGGCTCAAGCACACTGGAGGCCTAGACCTCCGAGGCCACTGTGCGTTCAGTCCCCCAACGGTGGGAACCAAAGCTGTAATGCAGAAGCTACCTGGTCCTGCAGCCATACAGGCCTATGATCTGCTGCCGCAGCCCTCAGCTGGGCTAATAAATCTTCAATGTTAGCCATGTGCTCCACTAAGAAGTGAACAGTCAAAAACTTTCTTGCATGGGCACTGTAAGATGTACATAACAGCACAAATATGGCAATGTACAAAATGATTAGAAGGAAATGGTTTCCTGTCTGGTCTAGCTCTTGGATTGGAATTTTTTATGCACTGTTTGCTGTAACCACATTATCTCACCCTATCTCTTAGCACATTGGCTGCTTCTTGGCACTGGACATCATCGGAACAATTTTTGTCCACTCATGCTGCGAAATATTTCTCATTACAGACTCTGGAGATTCTACAGCATCATCCAGTTTGGGCAGCTCATTCATACTTCTAGCATCCGACAAATCCCAACCTTATCAAATTCTTGATACTTGTTCCTATTTACCAAAGAAGAGGGTTTGATACATTTAAATTTCTCTCCTACTTTAAAATAAATAATGATACTTCAGTGTTTGATACCTGTTGCTATTTAACACAGAAGACTATTTGGTACAGTGAAAGTTCTAGCCTACTGTAAAATAAATATAGATATTTTAGTGTTTGATACCTGTTCCTATTTACCAAAGAAGACGGTTTGGTACAGTGAAATTTTTGTACTACTGTAAAATAAATACACATTTTTTATTGGTTGATACCTTTTCCTATTTACCAAAGAAGACGATTTGGTACAGTAAAATTTCTGTGCGACTGTAAAATAAACACAGATACTTCAGTGTTTAATACCTGTTCATATTTACCACAGAAGACTGTTCGGTATATTGAAATTTCTGTCCTACTATAAAATAAATACAGATATTTTAGTATTTGATACCTGTTCCTATTTACCAAGGAAGACTGTGATTTCTGGCCTACTGTAAAATACACACAGATTTTTCAGTGTTTGATACCGTTTCCAATTTACCAAGGAAAACTGTTTTGTACAGTGACATTTTTGTCCAGCTTTAAAATAAATACATATAAATTGATACCTCTACCTGTTTTCAAAATAAATACATTTACAATACAATACAATTTCTGTGCTACTGTTAAATAAATACAGATATTTTAGTATTTGATACCTGTTCCTATTTAACAATGAAGACCGTTAGTGTTTGATACATTAGTGTTTGATACCTGTTCCTATATACCAATGAAGACAGTTTGGTACAGTGAAATTTCTGTCCTTTAAAATAAATACGGTTTGGTACAGTGAAATTTATGCCTACCGTAAAATAAACACAGATGTTTTAGTGTTTGATACCTGATCCTATGTACGAAATAAGATGGAATCTGGGTGTTGATCGCCCGAAATTTCCCGGATGGGAATCTGATGCCCCCCTGCATGGCGTCGCTTGGATGTTACTGCTTGCCTTGGGGGCCCTGAGACTGAGAAGCTAGTATCCTTTCATGGGACCGGCTGGTCCGTGCACTAGAACTTTATACTAGTTCATGCTTGAAATGTTATTTTGACTGTGCACTACTCCCGACTATCACTGAACAACTGATATCTAGGTGGTGCATTGATTTATATCTACCCCACTACTGTTTCTCCGAATGTTACTACATGACCGCATGTGCTACTTACCATTGACTGGTTACCTTTTTTTGTGTGCTTCCTTTTTCTGTTCCCTCCTCTTTTGAGCATTCCTTCTCTAATTGTGTATCCTGGTTTCCTTTGGAAGTGTGACATATTGCTTGATTATACCTGGGCTAATGCTACTCTTAGAGCACCCACTACTGATTGTCCTGTCTTGCTGAAGGGGAAAGCTGTTGCCTTTGGACTCCTCCATATCTACTATGGCTGCTTAAATATTGTCCCTTAATGTTAAGGGTCTGAACTCCAACAGGAAGCGGAAGCTGGCCTTTAGAGAATTCAAGCGTCTTTCTCCTGAGGTCGTCTTCCTGCAAGAAACACATTTTGACAGTTCAGGCTTCTTTAATTTTGCCTCAAAACTTTACTCTCAGGTGTATTTGGGTAATTCATCTAGTAAAGAACGGGCTGGTGTTGCTATCCTTATGAAACCCTCCTTTAATTTCATATTGTCCCATTCGATTGTAGATCCCGAAGGCAGATTTCTCATTTTACGAAGAACCCTACAGGATAAAACTATCACTCTATATAACCCATATGCCACAAACGTGGGCCAAACTCAATTTCTTTCTAAAACACTATCATACTTGGAGGAATTTGACCATACCTTTTGGGTAGTTGGCGAGGACTTTAATTTATTGTTCTCCCCGGCACAGGATAGGCTTACTCTCCATCAGCCACCCCCTTCTTGCAATTAATGCAGCATTCTAAAGCTTTTAGACTGTTGATTCGCAAACACCAGCTTTGTGATAACTGGTGGATTCATCAACCCACTGGGAAGCAGTTACTACGCATGCTCTACACACTGCAGAAGCGATTTATGGTACCAAACCATCTCTGGGCCTTCTTCGTGAGCCCCGGAATTACGGAAGGTTAGTTGGATAATGCAGAGAACCCATCAACTGTACTAAAACAAGGGTAACAAAGCTGACACACTATTGGCGCACAAATTTAGGGGCCTGCAGAATAATGCCTCTCTAGTGGCTATTAGGATGAGAGTGGGGTGGTGAGATATATGACCCCTCCCACATTGCCTCACAATTAGAGGCTTATTATACAAATCAATATCAAACACTGCACCAAACCCAAAGTTCTCTAGGAGGTGTTTTACAATTGAAACTTGACTCATATCCAGCTGGTACAGACTTACCTAAACTCAACCCAGAATTCTTGGAACAGCCTAATTGCCCTATCACTCAAGTTAAAATTTCAAAAACTATTGGACAACTGCCTTCTGCTAAAGCTCCGGGACTGGATGGGTTGCCTTATCTGTATTATAAAACTTTTTTGCCAGAACTCCTTCCACATCTTCTGGCCTTGTATAACGGGTTTTTGAAAAGTAAGCCTATTCCTTTGTCGATGCTGGCTTCCCACATTACTGTGTTACCTAAGCTGAGCAAAGACCTCATGAATTGTTCAAGTCACAGGCCCATAGCACTTTTAAACTAAGACCTGAAGATTTTCACAAAAATACTGGCTTCCCTGGTTTGACCAGACTGGTTTCATACCTATTCGTCACGCTAGTGACAATACTTGAAGGGTTGTTACTATTTTTGACATTATTAACAACAGGAAAACACCATGAATAGTGCTTAGCCTATTTGACCAGTTTTTGTGGACCCTTTCTGAAAGGCGGTCAATTCGCTTTATAAACTACCCCGCTCTTCCTCTTCAACATTCCCAATTAGAAATGGTATCAGGCTGGGGTGCCTTTTTACCCCCCCTTTTCTTTGCTATATGTATTGAACAACTGACATCAAGGGCGTATCAGTTAAGGAAGAATCCTTTAAAATATTTTTGTATGCAGATGATGTTTTCTTAACTTTTATAAGCCGACCACTTCCGAATTTGTGGAGAGAACTACGTACTTATGGTGAGGATTTCAGTTAGAGGCCTTATCTTTTTATATGGCTGCCACACAAGTATCGGCTCTGGGGGACCTAGCCTTTCGATATTTGGAGGTTCAGATCACCCCTAGGTATAATCAGTTATACTCCCACAATATTCCACCATTGATCTGAGAGTTTCAGTCTCTCCTTAGTGAAATAGAAAAACTACTTCTTGTCTCTTCTGGGATGGATAGCTGCCTTAAAGATTATGCTCCTACCCAAATTACTATATGTTTTTGAGGAAAGTTGGATTGCTCCAGCACACCCTAACGTAATGCTCTGGAGCTCATCCCTGTCTCTGAATGACATTGACCTTACTGCACCCATGGTTTTTACAAGGAACCTTTGGAGGTTTTGCAAGGGTAGTTATGGCCTTTTATCTAAGGCCTCAAGGCTAACATCGGGTTATTTGCACACCACAAATCCCGTATAGTTTGTTGGGGGTCATGTCGGGGCCATGGAGGGAGAGGGGCTTTTTTCACAATATATAAGGTAAACTTATATAAAATCATTTTCAGATGGTACCATACCCCGGTTGTATGTCAGCGGCTATTCCCGGCTACGGACCCTAACTGTTGGCATTGCAAGGACCCCCAAAGCACCCTGGAGCACATCTTCTGGTTCTGTAATAAAGGTTATTGGTCTCAAGCTAACTCATTTCTTTCAGAGGTGGTTCAAATGCAGTTAACCTTGGCTCCTTTGACCCACCTTTTTGGCCAACCATTTAGGATGTTACCCAAATTCACCCACAAACTAGTATTGCATATTTTAGTAGCTACACCGATCCATGCTAAATGAAAGTCTACTCTGCCTCCCTCCATGGAGGACCTATATAGGAATAATATATATATAGGAAGGATTCAGGCAGTGCAGCCGCTATGGAGTACCTACTGAGCGGTAGTCTGCAAGAGGCATTGGCCACCCAGTGAGCGGTGAAGGGGAGGTTAGCCCCCCACTCGGTGCCAGCTGTCAATGGCGATGTGGATTTGTCTAGACATTGAGAATGTTAATGCCCGGGGGAGGATTTTTATTACTTGTGCATGGGTACTGGGTACAGATGTGCAGGTGAAATAATGCCTGCTTGTTAGATTCCACCACTGCTCGGCAAAGGCCTTCAGGTCACAGAAGGGAGCCGAGTCCACAATGCTGTACAGCAGTAGCTGCAAGGCCAATAGTTTGGCTAGATGAGAATTGAGTTCATTGACTCTTTTGTTGGGCTCATAGCCTGATGCCTTGCGCAGAACTCCATTAAAGTGGGCTGAAAGGACTGGGAGCTAGGGAGCTTAAGATGTCACTGGAGTACTCATCAGTGACAAACTGCGTCTGAAGCCACGACAGACCACCTGCGGGCAGAAGCTGAAACTTCATCGCTGCTAAAAGTCTGGCTGGCGCCAACCTCCTAAAACATAGCAGCAATGACAGTTGGAGGTGGAGAAGGAGCACCTCCTTCAAGAGAGCGCAGGTACTGCGCCCACTTTGGTATGTGGTTCTTGCGCATGTGATAAAGCAGGGATGTTGTATCCAAATGTGATCCGGGTTGTCCTCTGCAGATCTGCCTGTCGCACAGGATTCAGATGCTACGTACCTGTCATCTTCTTTTAGCGTGAGAAAGGAGCAGTGCGTGCAACCACATTTGCAATCACTAGCTTCTTCACTTGTTACACCAATGCAAAGGCACTGCTGCAATCTTTGCTGCTTAATCCCCATGCATCCTCCATCAAAATGTGGTTGCTCATAGTAACGAGATGCTAACAGGGCAGACAAGAGTCAGCAGACCCCAAAAGTCCAAATTAACAGCAGTATTTATTTCCTTAGCCAAGTGTTACAGCACATTCCACAACTTTACAACAAAATAATAAACAATAACCCGGCTGTGTCTACGTCAACTGCGTGCCCTCTTTTTCTAACACACACTATATCACCACTTACAGTTTAAGTCTTGTTTGCCCACTGGCTTTCCTTAAGCTCTTTCCCCTTTTCCAGCAACCTGGTAAAGACTTGCAACTTTCACAGCCTATAACACACTTCCTCTTAACTTGGAATCCTCTGGCTGTCTTCTCAGCAAGGAAACCTCTGGTTGCCTTCTCAACCTGAAACCCTCTGGCTGCAATCACTTCACACTTCAGCCTCTGACTGCTCACTTCAGCCTCAGACTGATCACACTACAGCCTGCAACACACTGAGTGCAGGTGCATATATCCCAAACTCTGATTTGGGTTGGGCCAAGGAACCTTTCACTCCCTTGGCTGGCTCCAGGGCCCTATAGTCCTTGGTTTCTTCCTAAAAACCTATGAACATATAATCATACTCTCTTTCCCTGTAGCCTCTATAATATTATTTCTACATTTCTTGACATTTTACAGACACTCTGTCACATAGGGTTTTTACTAGTTTTACACATTACTGAGTTTTTTTTTAATCTAACCTTAGGAATGGTTTACCAGATGCTTTTTAGGGCTATTTGCAATCTCTTTAACATGGCCTGAAAATCTGCATTATAACAACAAAGGGTGTTATTGGATCTTTATCGAAAACAATGTGTACTTGTATATAAAAAGCGTGTATATGTATACTATTAATGTTTCCATAATTAAAATTTTTCAGCTCGAATTAAAAATGGAGATGGAGAAAAAAAAATTATTTTAGGATAATGACCAAGTTAAAAGAAAGAACGTGTTTTCTGTACTTGACATCTCTAAATTGTAATGTTCTATACCAATATCCTTTAGTTGTCAATATAAGTTAGCATTTAGTTTCTAGTGAAAGCAAAATGTGTTTACAAGGGTTTTCATCGTTTCTACACATTAGTGCATGTGTTTTCATCTGGAAGGGTTTACCAGACGTTTTATATAATATTGTATTTGGGGAAAAAAGTTCGATTTTAGATAATGACGAATTGACGAAAGAGCGAGTTTATGGTGCTTTTTTGTTTTTGTTTTATCCTATTATATAATAAAAAAAAACGTATTTGTTCTATCCTATTGACTACAACATGTAAATAAGTTTGCATTTACGTTCCAGTAACAAAAAATGTGTTTACAAGTGTATCCAATAGCTTTTTCACATTACTGCGGTATTTACAATCTCTTCAACATGCTGTAAAAATCTAGAGTAAATGTGGAAAAATAGAGTTAGTTGAATTTCCACTGAAAAGTATATCTGCTTCTATATTAGAATGTATATATTTTTATAATTCAGGGTTTTATAATCAAACCTTATTAGTTAACAATGAAAATAGAGAAGAAAGTGTGTTTTAAGATGATGACGAAAACAAGAACATAAAACGTGTTTTCTGTGCTTGACATATCTAAATGCATTGTTCTGTACCGTTACAGAACAGTTGACAATATGTTTCCTTTTATTTTTTAGAAAGCGCAAAATGAGTTTACAAGGCTTTTCCTAAAGTGTTTTCACATTAATGCATGTGTTTTCATTTGGAACAATAAAAGGTTTACCAGACACTTTCTATAGAGATGTAAATAGAAAAAAATTTTGTTTTTAGACGAAATTAGGAAATACGTGTTTTCTCTGCTTGACAGCTCGAATTGCAATGTTCTGAACCATTAACCAAGAGTTGACAGTATAAGTTTGTATTTAGTGTCTAAAAAAAGAGCAAAATGTGTTTCCAAGGGTTTTCCCTAATTTTATATAACGCATTGTTTTCATCAGGAATTAACGAAGGTTAATCAAATGCTTTATACAGCTTTGTAATTGGAGAAAAAAATTTGTTTTTAGATAATGACAAAATTAGGAGTAAGAACGTGTATTCCTTATTTGACATCCCCAAATTGCAATGTTCTATTCTATTAACCAGGAATTGTTAAAATATGACTGTATTTACGTTCCAGAATGATTAAATGTGTTTAAAATGGTTTCCTCTAATTTTTCCACATTAGTAAGACTTTTCTTTTATCTAGCAATAGCAATCGATTACCAAACGATTTTTAAAGGCTTTTTGCAATCTGTTTAACATGAAGTATAAATTAGCAGATTAAGTGTATAACAACACGTTTGTTTTAGGATAATGACGAAGTTAAGAGAAAGAACGTGTTTTTCTTGCTTGACATTTCCAATTGCAAATTTTTAAAGTATTAAAAAAATTATTTTAAATAGATAGGAACAAAACAATCTGGTGGGTGAACAAACCGTCCTAGAGCGGCAAAGGGCCACTACAGAGGGGCAATTAAGCCAGAAGCAAGTGGTCATTATCTCAACGGTCAGTGCTGACCACTTGAGGCTCTTGTATATATATATCTAAATTACCACCTACAAAAGCAAATGTTTAGTGAAAGCAAGAGAAACAGCAGTAAGGTAATTGTAAAACAGTACACAGTCAAAATCACATTTTAAGTGTAAAGCAGCATAACTTTTCAAACAAAAGCCATCTAGGATAGCGGTCATGTAGTAACATTCTGAGAAACAGTAGTGGGGTAGATATAAAACAATGCACAGCTTAGATATCATTTGTTCAGTAATAGCTGTGAGACAGCATTAAGGTAAAACAGTGGACTCCTTTTAAGTGTAAAGCAGTATATTCTCCCCACAAAAATGGCCATCCAGGATAGCAGCAGTGGAAGAACATCTTGAAAACAGCTGTAGGGCAAGTATAAAGTAGTGCAAAGTCAAAATACCATTTCAAGCATGAACTTGTATACAGTTCTAGTGCAAGGACCAGCCGGTCCCATAAAGGTCTTGGTCTAGTGAGGGCCTCCGGTGGAGATGAAGAGTCCAATGGAGGACAAGCATGGCGTCACATGGATGTCACCGCTTGCCATGGGGGAGAGCGTGGGCGTTGGGGGGGCTTAGATTCCCATTTGGGAAATTTTAGGTGATCAACACCCAGATCCCTACAAAGATAGGCAAAAAGGAAGCCCCATCTATAAGGAAGATGGTTATCCCAGAGCACAGTCAGCAACGGTTGTAGCAAGCGAAGTTGTTGCAGGGTATGCCACGACAAGTCCGTGAACAGCTGAATCAATATATTCCTAGCGGTGGCCATGATCTCATCCTTCAGGTCCAGAACTGTCAAGTTGGCTGAGATCATCACGTGGTCTGGATGCTGTGCTAGGTTGTCTGGAGGTACGAAAGGTCATTTTAATTTCTCTAGTGGCAGGGCGTCCCTGCACACGGCTCAAAAAGGCCTGCAAAACTAATTTCAAATCAGCATCCTGGGTGGCTTCAGGTAGGCCCCGAACCCTAATATTATTCCTGTGACTTTTATTTTCTAAATTCTCAATAATTCAGTAGAGATCCCTAAAATTTTGAGAACTATCCAGGGATTTGTTACTGAGGGACTCAATGTTTTCTTTAGCTTGTTAAACGTTGCCATCCAGTTCATCAACTCTCCTTGCCAAGAACTGAAGGTCATGAACATGTAACGTCCGTCGGTAGTGGGTGGGGGTGGTATAGAAGAGGTTCAGCTGGGTGAAAGAGGTGGAAATAAAAGTGTTCTATGAGGCACAATAAGGAGGGGTGGAGTAATGGATCATGTAAACAGTGGGGTGCTAGACTGTCAATTTTGCTTTGAACACATTCACTCCTGCCCTTAAAACACTCCAACTTTTTTAACACATGCTATCTATCACCCTAACTTCCTACATCAACCAATCCAAGCTGTCTGACACATAAACACCGCAACCTAATCCCTACACCTCTAGCCAATTATGCCACTGGGCTCCAACACTGACATGCACAACTTTAACTGCTCTTCCTTACTATTAATTACCTCACTCTCTGCGTTGAAGCTCTCCTATCACCACTAATTACTATCGTAATTTTCACTGACCCAAACTGCCTAACACAAACCAATCCCATGGTTCACCCCAACGAATTTCTTATGCTTCTAGCCTAAATCAAACTCGAGGTCGCAAAAAGAATAAAAAAAAATTACCTTATTCCTTTGCGTCCTCTGGCGTCCTGCTCGTCCATCCAGGTCCTCCGGCGGCTTCCTCCTTCTTCGTTCTAATCCCAAGGACTGCATTGACGTTTTCAGGAGTTTCCTGGTGTCGGTGTATGCGGAGGTTGGGAGGCGGAGTGGATAATTCAAATAATTTTTATTGGATTCAAAATGAAATAACTGTATTGAGTCTAATACGATAAATATATATATATATATATATATATAATTATATTATATATCTATATTACATGCTACTGTAGAGAGGTTAAGGCTACTGCTACTGCAGAGAGGTTGAGGCTTGGCTGACGCCCTCCCGGCTTACAACAGGCAATGTAGTGTGCGACAACGGGGCCAACCTTAGCCCTGCTTTACGCACGTACTGAACATGGTGGTGCAGAAGTTCCTCCGCACTTACCCAGGACTTCAGGATTTACTGAGACAGGCTCGCTGCATGTGCAGCCATGTCCGCTGTAATAACTTGTGTAAGAACTTGTTTTCTGTGCTTGACATCTTGAATTGCAATGTTTTGTACCATTAACTAGGCCTTGTCAATATAAGTTTGTATTTACTTTCTTGAAAGAGTAAAATGTGTTTACAAGGGTTTTCCTAAAGTTTGTACATATTAGTGCATGTGTATTTATCTGCAGTAACAACGCTTTATATGGAGTTGTAATTGAACAATGTGACAATGACGAAATTAGAGAAAGAACGTGGTTTTTATTTGTGCTTGACATCTCTAAATTGCAATGTTCTATCCTATTATCTAAGAAATGTAATAATAAGTTTGCATTTAGAATCAGAAAATGCGTTTCTTATGTAATTTAGACAAAAAAACGTGTTTTCTGTGCTTGACATCTGCAATTGCGATGTACTATTCCTTTAATTAAGATTTCTGTCAATACAAGTTTGCATTTACTTTATAGAAAGAGCAAAATGTGTTTAGAAGGATTTTTCTTGTTTCTACTTATTAGTACATATGTTTTAATCCAAAATTACCAATAATTTACCAGATGCTTTATATGGGTGTGTGAATGTGGAAAATATTTTATTTCTTGATAATGATGAAAGTAAGGGTAAGAACGTGTTTTCTGTGCTTGACATCTTAAATTGCAATGTTTTTTTATCATAAACTAAGAGATGTCAGTATGTTTGCATTAACTTTCTAGAATAAGCAAAACGTGTTTATGTTTTTCTCAAGTTTCTATACATTAGTGCATGTGTATTTATCTGAAGTAACAAAGGTTTACCAGACGCTTTATATGGAGTTGTAATTGAAGAAAACAGTTTGTTTTTAGACAATGACAAAATTAGGAGTAAGAATGTGTTTTTTTGTGCTTTACATTTCTAAATTGCAATGTTCTATCCTATTATCTAAGAATTGTAATAATAAGTTTGCATTTACATTTTAGAACCAGAAAATGTGTTTCCTATGTAATTTAGACACAAAACGTGTTTTCTGTGCTTTGTCATCTCATTATTTTATCATCAACTAAGAGATGTCAATATGTTTGCATTAACTTTCTAGAACGAGCAAAATGTGTTTATGTTTTTCTCAAGTTTCTATACATTAGTGCATGTGTATTTATCTAAAGTAACAAAGGTATACCAGACGCTTTATATGGAGTTGTAATTGAAGAAAACAGTTTGTTTTTAGACAATGACGAAATTAGAAGTAAGAATGTGTTTTTTTGTGCTTAATATCTATAAATTGCAATGTTTTATCCCATTATCAAAGAAATATTATGTTTGCATTTACGTTTTAGAACCAGAAAATGCGTTTATTATGAAATTTATGGACAAATCATGTTTTCTGTGCTTGAAATTTGCAGTTGCAATGTACTATATCTTTAATTAAGATTTTTGTCAATACAAGTTTGCATTTACTTTCTAGAAAGAGCAAAATGTGTTCAAAAGGATTTTTCTTTTTTCTACTCATTAGTACATAATCTAAAATTACCAATGATTTACCAGACGCTTTATATGGGGGTGTGAATGTGGAAAATATTTTATTTCTTGATAATGACGAAAGTAAGGGTAAGAGCGTGTTTTCTGTGCTTGACATCTCAAATTGCAATGTTTTGTGCCATTAACTAAGAGTTGTCAATATAAGTTCGTATTTACTTGATTGAAAACTTAAAATGTGTTTTACAAGGTGTTTCCTAAAGTTTTTACACATTAGTGCATGTGTATTTATCTGAAGTAACAAAGGTTTACCAGACGCTTTGTACTTGAATTTGTAATTGAAGAAAACAGTTTGTTTTTAGACAAATACGAAATTGGGAGTAATAACTTTTTTTTGTCCTTGACATCTCTAAATTGCAATGTTCTATCCCATTATTAAAAAAAATGTAAAAATACCTTTTCATTTACGTTTTAGAACCAGAAAATTTATTATGAAATTTAGGAACAAAACGTGTTTTCTGCACAGAAATCTGTAGTTGCAATGTAGGATTTCTTTAATTAGGATTTCTGTCAATACAAGTTTGCATTTAAATCCTAGAAAGAGCAAAATGTGTTTATAAATGTTTTTCTCAAGTTTCTACACATTAGTGCATGTGTATTTATCTGAAGTAACAAAGGTTTACCAGACGCTTTATACGGAGATGTAATTGAAGAAAACAGTTAGTTTTTAGACAATGACGAAATTAGGGGGAAGGACGTATTTTCTGTGCTTGACATCTCAAATTGCAATGTTTTTATCATCCACTAAGAGATGTCAATATGTTTGCAGTAACTTTCTAGAACAAGCAAAATGTGTTTATAAATGTTTTTACTTTTTATTTCGGAATTGAGCATACTTTTTAATCTGGAATTAACAAGGGTTTACCAGACGCTTTTTTATGGAGTAGAAAAAAGTTCGTTTTTAGATAATGACGAAATTAAGGGTAAAAACGTGTTTTCTGTGCTTGACATCTCAAATTGCAATGTACTTTTAACTAAATGTATCTTTTACTAAGATTTCTGTCAATACAAGTTTGCATTTACTTTCTAGAAAGAGCAAAATGTGTTTAAAAAGGTTTTCCTTAAGTTTCTACACATTAGGGCATTTGTTTTAATCCAGAATTACCAATGTTTTACCAGACGCTTTATATGGAGGTGTAAATGTCGAAAAAATTTTGTTTTTTTGATAATGACGAAATTAAAGGTAAGAACGTGTGTTCTGTGCTTGACATCTCAAATTGCAATGTTTTATATCATCAACTAAGAGATGTCAATATGTTTGCATTAACTTTAAAGAACGAGCAAAATGTGTTTAAAAAGGTTTTATTCAAGTTTTTACACATTAGTGCATTATTTTTATCTGGAATTAACAAAGGTTTACCATACGCAGAAAAAGTTCTGCAGAGTAAATGTATAACGACAAAGGCTGTTACGTAGTGCATCGTCAATGCCACCCAGAGGTGTACAATTTTACTGAATAGAGTACTGACAGGCTGCAGCAGCAGCAGGAGGTGGGCCCTGAGACGGAGCGGGGACCACAATGGAACCGGCATCCAGAGCTGGGTGTAATACAAATATCTTAAATTTGTGATTAAACGTAGGAGGACCAGACCAAGATATTTTGTGCGCCAGTACTGTAGCTGTGTTTTTAGGTGCCGGAAACGGTAGGAAGGAAGACGATATTGCTAGTTTGCATCATGAAGTGGATGACATAAATGCCAACCCTTATTTTTACAATACTTAAAAAATTAGCAAAAGGCTAATAGTACCTATCAGTGTGGCAGTACAGGAGGCTTTCATCTGCAGTTGGACTCCCAAAAGCAGCAGAAATTTAAAATATATTGCTAGCTGGCACAATGCAAGCATGATATTGTCAAAGAATGCCACCCCTGTATGATTCGATAACTAGTAGAAAAATTCAACCAAGGCAGGCTCAGCTGAAAGGTGATAGCCAGCCACAGACTCAGCACAGAAGCAATGTGGGTTCACAGAGGCATCTTGGTTGGCCAGTGAGTCCATTCATTTTCAAAAAGGTGAGGCGATTGACATTTTCTGGCGAAAGTTGTGATCGGTTGTTCGTGACTACTCAAGCAGAACACTGGATGCCGGGCTTAAAAGAAGCATACTGTGCCAACTGCGGGCAGATTTCAAGCCTGTTTACCCAAAAATTAATGGTGTCACTACTTTCAGGACAGGCATCCTCTTCATAACTGCTGTCATCAACACCACCACCAGACAGAAAAGAGCAAACATAATCGTGCAGCATCCGTTCTTCATGGTTATGCCCCCGCACCTTCACTTGTTTGATGTGGCCGCATCTGGTTAAGCCAGGCATCCAGAAAATCCACCCCTGCCTTGGGCTAGACTTTTGGATGTGTGTGGCCTGCTGCCACTAATGCTGCCGCTAAAGGAGGCAACAGTGGGGGAAGTGTTCGCCTGAGCTCCCTGTGTGGAATGTGGTGCGCGGAACTCCTCACAAATCCGGTCGCATAGTTAGGACATCCAATATATGTAAACCACCACTAACATTCCTACTTTATATTCTGGTCGCATAGTATTCAGCACAGGAGGGCAACCTTTTCTTTCTCTTGTGCCAGGTTAGGTAGAAACTGTGAAATTTTACCTTTGTAGTGGTGATCCAGAAGGGGAGCCAGTCAGTAATCATCCCGGTTTTGATGTTTCAAATGGGGGGGGGGTCGCTCCGTAGGCATCACAACATGTGGACACACATATGAAAGAGGGCTCATTTTCCTCCTGACCATCTGTAGGTGCCAAAACATCTATCTTCTCATCACCCACCTCCTCCTCTTTAAGCTGCAGTAGTTCCTGCTGTTCCATGGCCTGCACAATGACTAGCAAAAATGCGCCTGCACAATGACACAATGACAGCACAAATGCGAGTTGGACAGGTTCTGTTCAGCAGCCCCAACAGGGTCTCCGTAATTATCATCATCATTTTCATCTTCCTCCTCTTGGAACTCCTGATGCTGGCCAGTGTCTCTTCTTTCTCCTACTGATGGTGGCTGTGCGCTATGGAGTGTAATGTCACTCTCATCCTCCTCCCTGCTTTCTTCCCGTCCTCTCCCATCGCCACTTTCCATCAGGCCACACAGAGTATTATCAAGCAGAAAGATGATAGGTATGACGTCCAGCCAGACCGCTCTCGACTCACAACATTTGTGGCCTGTTCAAAGGGGGCCAGTACCTTGCACAGCATCTCAATCTGCAGCCACTGGTCACTGGTAAAATAGCTCAGTTGTGTGGCTGTACCAAGGGCCCTGCTGACCAAGTAATGGCAGATGGCTTGCTTTTGTTCACATAGATGCTGGAACATGTGCAGGGTGGAGTTCCATCTATTCACAGCGCTGTTAGCGCTGGATCTTGCTAGGCGCCACAGCAGCAGTTTGGTGGACATGGCTACAGATGGAGCAAGCCTGTCTCAGTAAGTTCTCCAGTCCATGGTACATACAAGGGAACTTCTGCACCACCAGGTTGAGTAGGTGGGTAGAGCAGGGCACATGTGGTTTGCGGCCCATACGCAACATGGCCACAAGGTTGGCCCCGTTGTCGCACACTACATCTCCTGTTGTGAGCCAGGAGGGCGTCGACCAAGCCTCAACCTCTCTGTGCAAAGCAGACAAGAGTTCTCTGGCAGTTTGACTTTTCTCCCCCAAGGACACCAGTTTAAGCACTGCCTGGCAGTGCATGTGCTTGAGGTACCCGTAGTGGCGTGCCCGCCTAACCACAGTGTCCTCCGCTGCTGGCCTTTCAGTAGGAGTATCGAAAAGAGAGGGGTTGACAGTAGAGAGAATGGAGTAGGAGGAATAAGAGGACTGGGGTGGCCCACGCTTTCCCACCACACCCCTCGGTGGGGGTACCAGGTGCTGTAATGCCTCTTGCAGACTACAGCCCACTGAGCTATGCAAGGCCACCCAGTGAACGGTGAAGGACAGGTAGCGTCCCACTCTGTGCCTGGTTGTCCAGCTGTCAATGGTGACTTGGATTTGGCTAGACACAGAGAATGCCAATGCCCAGGGAGAGGTTTTCCATTAACATGTGCATGTAAACTGGGTACAGCTGTGCGGGAGAAGTAAAGCCTGCTTGGTATATTCCACCGTTGCTCGGCACAGGCCATTAGGTCACGAAAGAGAACCGAGTCCACACTGCTGTACAGCAGTGGCTGCAAGGCCAATAGTTTGGCTAGTCGCAAATTCAGTTTAATGACTCTTTTGTTGGTTGGCCAATAAGCCTGATGTCTTGCGCAGAACTCCGGTAGAGTGGGCTGAAGGGACTGGGAGCTAGAGGAGCTGAAGGGGTTACTGGAGTACCCATCTTGAGGCGACAAACATCTGACGTCACAAAACCTGCGGGCAGAAGTCAGCTTCATCGACGCTAGAAGTTTGGCTGGCACCAAGACATACTAGCAATGACAGTTGGAGGTGGAGAAGGAGTCAGTGGAGGTGGAAGAAGAGACGATGATGTGGTTGCACCTCCTTCAAGAGAGTGCTGCTTCAAGAGAAGTTTTGGTCCAACTTTGGTTTGTGGTTTTATGCGCATGTGGGAAAGCTGAGATGTTGTACCAAATGTGATCCAGTCTGTCCTCTGTGGATCTGCCTGTGGTTTTATATGTCTAAAAGCAGTACATTGTTTTTCATGAAAATTTATTTTACAGTATAATATAATAGTAGGAGTATAATAAAGTTTGAAACACAAAATTATGTGAAAACAATAAATTGATAGCAAGGCGGAGGTTGCCCATAGTGCAGGAACTAGCAAAAGTGAGGGTGTTAGGTGGGTGGGTTGGGATGACCACCCCAAGTGGGGGAGATTGACAGTGCAGGTGTTGTGAAACATCAGTAGGGTCCCTGGGCCCTGTTAGGGTCCCTGGGGAGTGGGTGGTAAAAAAGATGGTAAACTAGGATCAACTTGATAACGGAGGTGGCCATGAAAGTGTAAGGGGGACTTGTGAACCTCAAAAAGGAATGTTGGGTGGTAACTGATCCAAAGGGAAAGGTCAATTTGTCACTTTAGGCATAACAACTTCACTACCACTTTGAGACATCACAATTCCTTCTACATTATGGTAACTTCCACTAACCCAAACTGCCTGACACCAACCTCTTTCTAATACCTTTATCTATTATTCCTGCTGGCCTCCCCCTTCCACCACACCCACATTACTAGGCACCACTTTAACTTATCTCTCTTATTAGTAATTAACTTTGTCTGTGCTTTCAAACTCTCCCTTCACTAGTGATTACTATACTAACTTCAACTAACCCAAACCCATCCTATGAGCCACCCCAACCTTTTTCAACCCACTGGAATCCCTATTCTGCAACACTACTGTCCCTTACTACTAAAGACCTAAATCTTTGCTTTTAGGCTCTTCCTCCATCATTAATTCTCTCAAATGTGTTATTAAGCAACTGTTACAATACCAAGCTTTTGCCCAACATTCATCCTTTTTTTTTTACACCCATCCGTCCTCCAAATGCTTTCTCAAGGCTGCCGACCCAAATTGCACACTCCTCCCAAGCCGCAGGTGGGACTCGAACTCATGGTCTAACATGTGCTCAAGCGTTACGTTGACCAACTGAGCCAGCAGACGAGCTGCTTGTCAACGCCTCCAAAAGATTTGGCCTGATTAGACATATAAACCATACACTTAAGCTAAAGCAGGTTAGACTCCATGTGCCTTTGTTGACTGTTTTATAAGACCCTTCTTTTTGAAGACACTTTTAAGCAGTATATGCTTTGGTCATGGAACATCTAGTGGTAGCACTTAGGAACAACCCCAATGTCAAACAAATGTTTGCAGACTGTATCACCGAAGTGTACCACCTTGTTCATATGTTGTTATGATTTTCTGTGAATTGTCTTTGTTGATATGTTTTCTTTTTGTATTTTTTTATAAACTCATAAACATATATTTGACAAAAAATAAAGGGAGAAACAAACGCACGTTGAAGAGCTCAGCCAGATTCCTTTATTTCTTCATCTGATCATCTGATGTCAGCTAGTTCCTTATGCAGATCACAAACAACTTTCTCATGCCGTTCTTGCCTGCTTGTGGTGATCCGCTGCAAGATGCCACTGTCACTTTTTTCGGGACCTGCAACAGAAAATAAATTTTTTTTTAATATGAAGAGGGCATTATGATGCAAATAACATAAAAATTTAATAGGCACAGTATAGATAAAATAATGGATATTTTATCATATTTTTTTGGAAAGCACATTAGATGTCAGTGTCCTTAGGCTTCATATCAAGCAAAGAATGTTTTCTAATTTTATATAATTATGTGATAGTACTTTCAACTATATAAAATCCCCAATGGCTTGGGGTGGGGTAGTATTGTTATTTATGATGGGCGGAGGTCCCTGGTTAGATTTTAACTTTCATTTTTTGATACAGTGTAAAAATTGTATATGACTGTCACCAGTTTCCTCGATTGCACAACGGCTTTCTCAAGCGCAAGGTTAACTGCTTCTGGCACAAACGCCACACTATTCCCAAGACACACTTTTACCCACCGAGCCACCAGACCAGCTGCTTGACAAAGAGTCCGAAAGATACGGGCTTTTTAGACAAACAAAAAACATGCACCTAGGGCTCCGTGTGCCTGCTTTGACTGTATTATAAGACCCTACTATTTACAACAGTTTGCAAGAACTTCAGGTGGTGGCTCGGCGGTAGAGCAACAGTCCAGCAAGCAGTAGGTTGTGAGTTTGTTTCCCAGGAGTGAAGTTTTAGATGGTCGTGTGTACTGACGATGAGCTCATCCTGATTGATGAGATATGTGCCTTGGAGCCTGAGTAGTGCTCAAAGTTGAGCAATTAATGTAGTGGTTGTCAGTTAGCAAGGGCTACATGGAGGTTCCATTTGAATAACATGTTAAAAAGTGGTTAAGGTTAGCAACCCTAATGGACAACAATGATGGAAAAGGAGGTTGTGTTAGGCAAAGGATAGCTGGGTGGTGGTTGCCCATAGTGAGCAGTGCAACAGTCCTCCCAGGGGAGTGAGTTGGGATGTCCTCCTGATGTTGATGAGGTAAACAGCAAGGGTTGTGGTGAAGCATAGTTTGGCTATGGATGGTAAACTGCCTTCAGATGAGTAATGGAGGCTGTGTTGAAAGTATACGGTTGTGGAATGTTAGGGTGCCAGGGCAGTGAGCAGTGGATGGTAAAGAACTGTGTGATGTGGTCGGTCTTGAAAACGTAGGGGGTTGTGTGACATGTGGGATGGATGTTAGTGGTGGCCACAGCAGATGTTGTAATTGTGGGCCTGCAGGGTGTTATTGTGGGACAACATGTGGTAGCTGCAATGTGTAATCTGGGGCCACATGTGTCGACCACATCGAGGGCTTGGGAACTGGGCCTGCATGTGAAAGCAGAAAAAGATAGAGAAAAGAGAGATAACAAATGGAAAGTTAGGTGAATAGAATTTACTGGACAGAAGGGTGAGGTGTCTTGAAATACAGTGGTACCTCGGTATAAGTCTGCTTTGGAATAATGTGTAGAAAATACCAATAATTGAATTAATTATAAACCTTTTTTTTTTAGTTTAAATTTTAACTGGAAGTTTTTTGAAACATAATTGCTAATATAATGCTGGTTAAATACATGACTGGTGGGAACCATAATTCTTCTTAAACTATATTCCCAACTTTCCATCATGTCCCTGTCCCCTTCTTGAAAACACACCCTGCCCTTTTGTGGAAGGGGCAAGGTCACAGCTTTACTAATTTAAACCAACATATTATCTAAACAAATTTTTTCCAAATAGCTGTAACTTTGTGCCAGTCACAGCAATGCCATGAACACCCAAATTATAACTTCATAAACTTGTCAAAAGTCCTGTTTTGACCATAAGTTCCAGATAGGCCTTCAACCAGTCTACATTCCCATTAAGCTTAAAACCTAACCAGTGTCAGCTGGAGATGGTACAAAAAGCGCCACCCTTCATATCTACTTTAGCAGATGCAGTGTCCCACTAAAGTCAGCACTTTTTTCAAGCTCATTTGTAAGCTCAGGTTGAAATAATTAAGGCCAACATCGTTAAAGTGCACACCATCATTTCATAACATGCACTTAAAAAAGCAGCACAGCCTCGGGCAATATCAACTTTTTTTATTCATTATGAAGTTAAGGACTTGCATGCTCCGTAAATAATTTCCGCCTGCATAAATGATTGATAAAATAATCCTTAATTATTAATTATTAAATAAATAATAATAATAATAACAATAATGAAATTAATTATTAAAATAATCCTAACAAAATAATCTTTGGTTACTCTAAACATTCAGGGAGCACTATCCCAAACCCCGTAAATTCTGCTAATGAATTCTATTGATTTCATTAGGAAATCCCAAATTCAAATAGTATGGCTCTGTATTTTGCTCTTCTTTATGCCCAATAAACAGTATCCCTAGTTATCTATATAAGTATAGGGGGCCAGACCTGAAATTAAAAGCAGATCTAATGTATAAAGAATAACAAGTAACCCCCCAAGCCAATCTATGAATTTCAGCTTCAGTGAAACTCATGCTGGATGTGGCAATATATAAGGAATGTGTGGCTAATTTAGTCCATGTAAACCCAATCTTTTCAAACATGAATGAAAAGGTTTAAAAAAACTGAAATGTGGAAAAATCTGAAAATCATGATCCTCATGGACCAGAAGTACTTTTGGATTTGAGTTGAATATACTTTTGAAAAGGCCTTAGGTTTCTCCAACCTGCTCCATGCTAAATTCCTAATAGTAATAGACAAATTTTCCTCAGATTTTGCCAAAATATGTGTCATATCACCTCCTGGTGATTTTTGACTACTAGCTACCAGCTCACTGATTCTAAAAGCTCAGAAAGATACCCAAAAAAAAGGTTGCCTGAAAAAGTAGCGTTTCGTATGCTAAAAAAAAACAGGTATTTTAACAAGGATTTGCATATCAAGTATATCAATGGTAAGTGTTTTTTGGCAATCCAGGTTGAAGGATAAGCATTTAGAATCTTTAGGAATCTGGCATATAGGAAAACACTTTGTCACATCTTTCCATCCAAGGACACTGAACAAAAAGGATAGTGCAGACATTGATCTTCAACCAAGCTACCCAAAACACCTTTATTCTGCAGAAAAATAAAATATGAAAATAGAAATAGATGTCGATCATGGTGAGTATTGATATTGAACTTGCTTTGCAGCCTCAAAAACCATTCATACCATATCCAACATTAAGCCAACCATGTAAATGGTGCAAGAGATGCTTGAAGAAACAGGCATGAAAGTGCGACTTCATAAAAATTTTGGACACTGCAACCCCCGCCACAGCACACAGCCAAAGAGCGGAACAGGTCCTACTTAAAACTAGAAAGTACATTAGAGATCAAATTATGTGTTTCTAAAACATGTTTTGCTTTAACCTATACATTGCATTGGAGCATTTTAGTACCGAATAACATAATAGAAAGACCATTGAGGGTGAACTTGAAGATGATGATTTAAAACATGAACCACACACTCATCAGTCTGTTTAATTTCCTGTGTGTTACTCAGTTTGTCAACTCCACAACTCAATTGCCATCAAAATAGGGAAAAAAATCCCAACAAAGTTAGACTGCGACTTGGAGCAGAGTGAGCCCATGAGCCAACCATTGCTGTGCACACCATTCACTATGGAAGGAAACTCCAAAACCACTGGATTCTGTAGCATCTTTGAAGAGCTCCAAAGTCTTGTTAGACACCTCTTCATCTTGCCAATATGATTGCCCATTATATTCGTCCAGAAATATTTGCCAAACTTGAAAATCTGCCCAAATGCCTTTATTATTATGTATGTAGTAAATATGGGACTGTACACCCTTCATTGCCCATGCTAGTTGCCAACAAAATGCCTGTCCAATAGGCATAATTCTGCATGCCAAACCAAATGGCCTAACAGGGATGGTAATTGCCTGAATTTAAAGTTATTAGCTTGAATTACCTGTTTGTAGGTGGGACAATTTGGCTTGTGGCAAATGGAAAAACCAACTACAAAAATAAATCTATGTCAGTTCTCATGTTAGGCCTTCTGTTTTATCTTTGGCTAAGGGAACCCCAATTCCATAAACAATTGTAAGTGTTTGAGACCGACAACAAAATGTCCAAGTAATGTAAGAGGAACATTTTTAACCTAACATTTGTTGTAAAACTCATTGTAAAAAGCTATTAAACATTTCAAAATAGTATGAAATGGAGCAACTGATTGACCAATGCATGTCAAAATATTAGTCACCACCAAACTGAAAACCCAACAAATAATACGTTCCAGGTGCATCAAAAGCAACTGGAAGGCAATTCCAAATCAGTCTTTGCTAGGAGAGCACATGCCCCTGCTGCATGTACCAAGGCCAGTGCCTGGTCAAATGAGGCAAATTGAACTGTGTATTTTTCTTTGTCTATACTGTCATTACAAATGAACTATTGGGACAGGGAAGATGATGAAGTAGCTGGTATTTTCTCAGGTTCCTTTCTAGGGAGTGTGCCTAGAGGGGAAACTCTCAAAATTCTATAGGAAGGGTAAAAAATTGGGCCTAATTCTAATTCTTGAGATATATATATATATATATATATATATATATATATATATATATATATATAAAACACTTTTAGCTGCTTGACTGATTTAAGATTCGCTAACGAGAGTATACCTGTATAACAATGGGGCCACCTTCTCCTTTTCCACCGTGGTTCTCTGATTTAGGAAACAGATTTCGTCTTTGAATTGGTTGCAGGCTGTTTGCCTCCCCCCAATCAATTCCATATAGATAAGGAGTGACACCCCGGAAAGTGTTTACATAAAATACTTGCATGCACATAGAACCTTTGCAATCAAGTACCAAAGTTGGTTTGACTTTTCGTGCTGAGCAATAACATCACTTCATTTCGGCCTGTCCATGGTTTCTCTGCCTGGCTAAAAAATGTCCATAAAACCATGTTTCCATATTGCATCCTATATTTCAGCTGATACATGGGGGACATAACCCAAAACTGACCCGGTCTTAGCAACCACAATAATCAATGGAATGGCTACAGGGCCCCTGGTGGTGACACTGGTGGTGATTTTACTAGATCAAAATGTCTATCATCAGTCACCACTGCAACCGATTTCCCCAGATTACCTTTGTACACTTTGTACCAAGTGGTAATGTTGGGGCTAGATCCTGGTGGTGAGGAATTCTGCTAGGAGACAGTGTAGTGGGTGTGGATGTTATGGACCCCAGAACTATACTGTTCAGTGCATGCAGGCAGACACCGCTCCAGCAGGATGCCCTACATATTTTGTATATTTTAGAGGGAGCCCAGTATACAGGATGGCTCCAATCCAACAGATGCATCAAAAGCACAGCAAGGTGCTCATACTGGCTTCTTCAGGGGAAGGTGAGACGAGGTGATAGTATAACAAATATACTTATATACTAATATTCAAACATAATTAAAAAAAAACAATATAACAGGATAGCATAACATCAATATTAATAGTTCCAAATACATTTCTTGGCATTTAGGTAAAGCTGGTTATGTCTCAACATATCTAAAGGTTAAATTTATTCCTTTAATGTTGATAACTATAAGAATTAGCCTGTGATAGAAATATTACAGAATGTTTTCAAATGCTGAAAAATACAGGGATAGCTTGTGATAAATATATTAAAGAATGTCTTTAAAGGATCCTATATAATAGTAAAAAATATTGGAAACAGGTTAAAACATATGTAATGTAGGGTATAATAGTCTTGTATAGGTCAGCAATTTTGGGCAGCATCTATGTGCTGTTGAGGATGCAATAAATAGATATGTTTTTTGAAGATAATTGTCTTCATATTGCTGCCAGCACTTTACGCTAAAATGGATGGAGTCGTCTTTGGATAAAGAAACTCGTGTCACTACATTTTTTGAGGAATGGTAATCTTACATTGCCACTCTCCCACTGAATATTAGACAAAAAATTATCTCCACCTTTAAACAAACTGCTTTGGAGATCAAGCTCATGTTATGCTCATCTCTGCTAAGACCCAGGATATTTAGGTATTTAGGCTCGACTCCTCTGTCCACATCTGGCTCCTAAGCTCTTCGAAAATGAGCCTATTCAGGTGGGCTTGGTGCTCATACCTAGGAAAGAAGTTAAACTTCTGTTGCATCCATCTGGGCTTTCAGCACTCCATCATTTTCATTTATCTTCTTAATAGTTGGTAAGCTTTTATATTAGATCGATACTCACCTATCTCAATTTTGTCATACTACATATTCTTATTTTAACACAGGCTATATTTATAAACCACCTGAGTGGATTATATTTATAAACTACCTCAGTGGATCACTAAATTCTTAATATTACTACCCTACAGGTATTTCACTGCCTTTCATTAATTCTGTATTTTACTAACATTTCCACCAATCAGGTATTTAAAGGGGAACAAAACTCAAAACTGCACCTAAAAAAAAAATACACTTACCTTCAATCCTGCAGGGCAGTCCGATCTATCCGGGGCTGTCTTGCATCTAGTCCCGTGTCGTCCCGGCATCTGTCTTGGAGCCAGCACTCTGAGCGCTGCCATCTTCTCCTTCTCTTGCGGTTTCTTCATCCTAAGTCACCCGAGGCACGAGATCGGGTGACGTAAGATGAAAAGAAATTTGACGATCTCACTGCACATGCATATGGCAATTAAGGATCTAGGAGGCGGTGCTGCATCTAGGCGATCGAGAATTAGGAGGCAGTGCTGCACCCTTTGTACCTTCCATAAAAGGTTTGCCATCCCTTTTATGTAAAATGAAAATTCTGAGTTGAGGTATGCTGTAACTACCATTTTAACATACTAGCTCATCTTTTGTGTTTCACCTTCCCCTGAGGAAGCTGATAAAATGAAAATGTTGAGACTAATGAGACCTCATATCCCTACCTGACATCTCCATACCCACTAAGGAGAAATCAACCAGATTTTTTACCAGTATAAAATCTTTGTTTAGTATGAAGTGCGATAAAATCTCTATACATGGGGACTGGACCGCCCAATTTTATTTCTATCTATTGAAGATATGTATGAATATCATTTATGTTATCAATATTCATTGTACTATAATACAGACTTTTGCCAAAAAAACCACTGGAAGAATACAAAAAAGCAGAGAAAAAAAAGCCTGTATTTTCGAAAAACCATAAGAGGTCTCCCAAGGTTTAGTGTTTTTGTCCTGTCACTCTGTGAGGACACTGATCCCCTGCAAGAAAAATCTTGACTGACTAATTTTGCCTCACAAACTATCTTCAAATCTTAAAGATTCCAGGGACCTCTTCTTTGAACTCTGATCTTTAGTTTTTTTCTATAGATTTTAAATTGGATTCAAGTCAGGTGATTGACTGGACTATTTTAGCAGCTTTATTTTCTTTCTCTGAAACCAATTGAGAGATTCTTTGGCTGAAATGTTTCACCTTTAGCATCCTTGTAGATGGCAGCAGATTCTTATCAAGAATCTCCCGTTACATTTCTCTATTTACCCTTCCTTCAATTACATGAACAAATTTAATTTTGCAACCCTGGGTGGTATTGTTGCCCTAATCCCTACAGTAATACCACACATATCAAAGAACTAACAGATACCAATGTTATAACCACATCTTTTTGTGATGTTACAAACTTGTACAAATCCTGTGATTGCAGCCAGATTATAAAGTTTTATATCTGGGAAAATCAAACCACATGGTTTATATGGCTGCTGGAGTGTGCGGAGACCAATTCTGGTCTACCACCCTCCCTACTGAAGGTCCTAAAGATGCCATAAAAAGTGGAAATCTATATTTTCCATATTACAAGGGGAAGTGTTTGATAGATATAAAGAATTTTGGGGAAAATAATTTTTTTTAAAGCTGTCCTACCCAAATAGGAAAGGGGAAAACTTGTCTGCAAAAAAGGTAACCCGGTATAAGTGTGGATTTTTGGGGATGCATACTCCCAAATAAGGTATCTTATCTTTGCACCAGATGAATAGGTAGAGTTGGCACCTGCTGGATCTGATACATTTAGAGAGGTATGGGGCTCTTGATTTGTCTGGATTAATTGAATACCCAGAGACAAAACTGTATTGGGTAATCAGCCCCAAAATGTGGATAGACCGTTTTTCAGATCAGCAATGTACACTAAAAGGGCAACCGTAAATGCTGTGATCTTTTACATTTGATTTCATATCTGGATTCCTCAAATTTCAGGGTAGGAATCCATAAGGTGCAGCAGGGGATCTAGGGACAAATTAAAGAGGATAGGGGCATATTTGTCTGGTGCCCTTAGACACCGTAATAGACCTAGATAAATTGCCATTAGTAAGGAGTTTGGTTGGAGCTGGGCTTTAGTAAATATGTTAATATAGGAAATTAATACTGATTCAAATGCCCCAGTTGTCAAAATTTTGTATAGAAGGGGCAATTCTATTTTGTCCAATGCTTTCTCTACATCCAATCCCAATAACATTGAATTAGGGGAACCTGGGTGAGTGGATTATACTGTAGCCTGAATACCTGCTTGTATCTCTAGTGTGAAGTGTCATTTCCCAACAAATACCAATTAGTGTTTTGTAAGGATTGAGTGCAGAAAAGATTGGAGTCTGTTCAGCATAAGTTTGGCCAGGATATTGTAATTGCTGTGCCTTTTGGAATACTCTTCGGATTTTAAAGGGATACCCATCGGTAAAAGGAAAATTAAAGTGATGACATTTGCAGATGATCTAATCATCTATATAGCTAGGGGAGGCTATTCTGCAGTTATTGTAGCATTATGGGTCTGTTTCAGGCTATGTGATAAGCATCGAAAAATCCAAGGCCTTATATTTGGACAGATGTATCAGACCAATATTAAAGACTTACTTGGTCCCACTGGCCTCCTCCAGTGTCCTGCCTGTCCGATAACATCCTCTCGCCGCGTCTTCTTCCTTCGATCTGTCCCCCGGCAAGTGCACTGACATTCCCCGGGAGTTCTCGGTGACATTGGTGCGTGAGACCAGTGCTTGGGGTGCGGAGGGATTTTCAAAATTTTTTTTTTTATTGCATTTAATGCGAAAAAACTATTGAATGCAATACACTAAATTTCTATGTCTAAAAGGGGTACATTGTCTTACATGAAAATTTATTTCATGGTATAATATAATAGTATGAGTATAATAAAGTTTGAAACACAAAATCATGTCAAAGTTTATTATTAAACTTAATATTAAATTTATTTTTTTTAAATGTTTTTAATTTTATTATTTTGACATGATTTTGTGTTTCAAACTTTAATATACTTATAATATTTATAATATACTATATATACTTATTATATTTTACTGTAAAATTCATTTTCATGAAAAACATTGTACCGCTTTTATACATGTAAATCCAGACAGAATTGAACTGCCCGGGAGGTTAAGGAGCTCTCTTTGGGCTGTTGACAACTTTGGGAGCTTTGTTAGATAAGGCATCTAGCAAATCCGGATATGGGGCCTGTGCTGAATAGAGATGTTCATAATAGTTATCAAAAGCTGCTAGGATCATGTGATGTGAGTTGAGAATGCTACAACTAGCATTGGTTGGATTCCTAATCTTCAAGATAAGTCATTTAGGGGCATGGGGCTTCACCAGTCTAGATAATAAGGTTCCAATTTCATTGCTATAGCTGTAAAAGTTGTATCAACCAAATATTGGCCTTGACTTTAGAAGCGACATTAGCATTGAATTGTTTCACAGCTTACCTACAAAGCTTTTTTATGAGATCTGTGTTTTGTTGAGTCAGTTTACCATTTAATTCTGTGTGTTTAGCTCTGTATTCATTGTGAAGGCGTGCAGTATAAATCAAGATATGACCCCACACTAGTGCCTTTAGCTATAGGAGTGTCCCAGTGCTCTAAAATTTTGTCCAAACTATTGGCCTAACCTAATTTAAAAAAAGACAGAAAAAAGCAGGATTTATCCAAAAAGTAGGGAGTCTCCAGAACAGTTGATTATTAAACGGCTGGTTCAAATGTAAGGAAAGGGTTGCTGGGGCATGATCCAACAGATGGATAATATCTAATGTATCCTCCTTCTCTATGGATGTTAAGTTCTCTTGGACCAAGAAATAATCAATCAAACGTGGCATGTGTCTTTGAATAACAGGTTACCACATCTACTCCCACATGCTACTGATGTTTCTCTAATCTACAGAGTAGTATTTACCCAACAATGAGTATTTCAATTATTTAAGACTTAGGCACCTCATCAAAAAGATTATTTTGAAGCCAGAAATTCATCTGGACATTCTCCCCGAGCAAGTATTTTCAAGAAAATACAACACAAAAGAACAGTATTTCTAAATATTAAAATATACTATAAATATTATTATATGAAAATCTAGAATTTTCTTTATCTACAAAAATGGGCCAAAGATATGGATAAAAATATTTCTCCTTCTGCTTGATCCAGGGCTATAAAAGAGCCTTATAGTGCCACTAGATGTGAAAATCACAGGGATCTTTTTCAACATATATTTATTTATTGGTATTTGACTCCCTATAAATTATCAAAATTCTCTACTTTACATTCAACTTACTGCTGGAGGAATTGCGGAGCCATAGGTTCACTATCACATATCCTCTGGTTCTGTAGATCTATCAGGTCTTACTGGAATGTTATATTCCGGATGCTGGACCATTCCCCACAAAGATCAGATCGATCGTTATACACATTGTTACTAGCAAAATTACATGTCACTAAGTTGTGGAGGACCACTGAAATTTCTAATCATAAAGTTGTTATTGCACATCTAAATCTTTGTTTTGTATATGAAAAAATGATTGCCGTTATAAATGTGAGATACAAAAAAATTTTTGACAAATGGGAAGTTTGGTTAAATCACCTTCTCTGTAACATTTCAAGTTAGTTTAATATATAACGCAGATACTGCCTATGGAAATGGACTAAAAAACTGGTACTCTTTATTTATACTCACATTTTGTTTTTTATCCGTGTTTCATTTTATTTTTATTTCCTATGTAGGCAAAATTTTTTTGGCTGTATTTTGCATGATTTGTCCTAAAATGAAGTGTGACATAGATAGTTCTAATATGGTTGTATTACTAAGAATACAGGACACTACAGGTGATGAATGGGGACAAGTGCCCAGAGATCGTAGTGGAACTGCAGAGGTAATCTGCAGATCAGTTCCACTGTGACGTCACGTGGGAAACTGAGCTGCAGATTACCTCTGCAGTTCTACTACAATGTCCAGGCACTACAGGTGATGAATGGTGATAAAAACCCTGGAAACTGTAGGCTGGCTTAGTCCACAAATTAAGACTAGGGAGGTTTGAAAGGAACCCCTTCCTAAAATATACAGAGTGGCCAAGAGCCTGGTAATTCTTGGCACTGCCTGGCTCCTCTTGGTTTTTGGAGCAATATTAGCTTCCAGCAAGCTGTACAGGTCGTGGATGATCTGGAGGGACAGGCGGAAACGCCTTTTGACATCCTGGTCACGTAAATTATCCAAGCGGCTACGCTCCAAGAAAACGCGTGGCTCCCAGATCCGTTGCGAAGTTGAAGGCTGCTCCTCGGGTTGTTATTGCTGCTCATCCTCTGCAGTAACCAGCAGAGTTGTGTTTGATGTCACAACAGCAGTGGTAAAGAGCAACTCTACTTCAATATCCTGCTCCATGACAACAACAAGCACAATCCTTGCCCCGGCGCACATTTGAGTGCGCATGAATGTGCGCACGTACCACGCATAACAGTGCGCACGTACTACGCATAAACTTGCGCACATACTGTATCCCTATGAATTTTCAAAGAGCTTCTTAGCCATTCTGCATGCAAACCAAAAATTTACAAAGCAAAAAAAAACACACAAACCAGATGGTGTGTTTTTTCTTTAACTGTTTTATTTTTTTCCTTCTAGTAACATGGAGCCAAGGAGAATGGCCACCACTGCCACTACCACCGCTGACGCTGATGCTACTGCCGGCCCCCCCATCGTCGCTGCTGCTGCTGCTGGCCCCGCCACCACCACCACCCCAGGGTCTTCAGTCCATAGACCAACAGGCAGCTTTCTCAGGCTAGCTAGGTTGCTTTGTGAAGCAGGCCAAGTAACATCTAGGCCCCTGGGCCCTCAACCCGGACCAGGGATTCTGCTTCCAAGGCAACCAACTTCACTCCTGAGCAAAATGCAGTCCTCATGGAGTCCTACGTACAACATTTTCCACGACTCCGTGGGGGCTTGCACTCCCAGACTTCCCATGCTGTAAGGCAGGGACTCTGGGAGGAAATTGCCAGGAGTGTTAATGCAGTGGGCAGTACACAACAGACCATTACCCTGTGTCAAAAACGTGTGAGTGACATCTTCAGACACTTCAAAAGGGTCCTGGGCACAGAGGCCGGAAGAAGTGGGACCTATCCTGAACATCTTGTGTAGCGTCTCAGGGAGTATGAAAGATTGGCGTTGCCATTCATTGGGCCAGAAACGGTGGTAGGGGTGGACTACCGGGATGACTCCGATGCTTGACAACCATGTAAGTTCAATCCTTTTACATTACCTAATTACCAATGTTAAATGATCTTTGCGTTTTTTGGGGGATTGCAACAGTTTAGTCATTAGCATTTAAAACAAAATAGGATTGTGTTTTTACTTATTTATGTTTGGGGTGAAATATGAGATCATTTTTTTAAAATGACCACTTTAGTGTATTTTACCTTCTTTTGACTTGCATCAACAATGTGTATATTTAATTTTTTTTACAATAGAACACTCTGAGACGTAGCAGTCCCCTCCTGCCCTCTGTGCTCGGGGTGATGTGGATGATGAGGATGTCACTTCGCATCGAGATGACACTGGACTTCCTCCTGGTAAGATTAACCTTCATGGTATATCTTGTTTGACATTGTGCATGTGTCTTTAATCATGTTTATAACCACACTCATGTGTAATATGAGTGTTTAATTTCACACATTTTTTGCCCTGGGAGTGGTATGTTTTGTGGTTAGATTTGTGGTGAAACGATCAATCCAAGTTAACTTGGGTTAGAGTCAAGATCACTCTATTTCATTTGTTTTTGTGCTTTATTTAACAAATCTCCATCTACAGGAGGAGGACGTTGATCCACTGCAGAGAAGCCTGGAGGAGAATACAGGTAATTTGCTTTGTGTGTGTGTTCAGCCTTCCAAAAGCTAAGTAATAACCGTCGACCTTTCTATAATATATCTATATCTATTAAGATTTGTTAAATGTTCTTGGGAGATGTTTCTAGTGCAGCCTTCCTTTGGGAATGTGTAAGCTTATTGAGTTAAATATTTAAAGTAGAGTAATATTTCTGTCTGAATGTCAAAAATAATTTTGCCTGTGCGAAATATTGGGGACTTTTTGTATGTGAAGACTTGTCACCACATTCATTCATTTTGATGTGATATATCATGTGCTTTTAAAGAACATCCATGTCTGCTGGTTTCTGGTTCTGAAGGGTTTTCACGGGCTAGATCCACTGTGGAGGTAGGCAAGAACCGGTCTATTAGTGTTTATTTTGGGATGTGTTGGGGGATTGAACCTTTCCCAATGTGTTTCTCAATGTTTTTTTTTTGTTTAGGGTCCCCACGGTGGACATTTACCACAAGAAGAAGAGGAGACACCTGGAGTTTCCCGTAAGCAACCCATGTTTAATGTTTAGGATTCAGAATAAATGTGTCTAACATTTTGTCTTACATTTGTTGATGTTCCAATGTCAAGATGCTGTCTGCATAATGTTATGGTGACCCACAAAGTTATGTGATATTGTAGTAATTTTTTTATTTTCCCTTTATAGCAACCAGTGGATGCAGGTGGATTGGGTCAACCCAGTGTGGGCAGCCAGCTTCTAAGCCTCACTCAGAGGCTGGTTGGCCATTTTGATGACTCCTACATGAAAACCTCAATCAAAATCGCCAGGACAACAACAATCGGCCACTTTGGGTGCCTACATGTTCAGAGTTGACCATCTCTGTAACATGTTAAGTGAATCCTTGGGCCAACAATCTCAGCTAAATCAGGCGATTATTCACAGGCAGAGTTGGCAAATCCCAATAGGTCCTGCTGGCCCCCCATCCCCTGCAGAGCAGCCAGCGCCATCATTCTCCCCGGCTCCACCCTGTTCCCCGGCTGTTGCCTGGCCAGTTCCACCTCCTGGCCGCCCATCCCATGCCCCTGCATGAACAATTTTTGCCCCTGCCAGCCCACCTTGAGCCCCTACCCGCCCAATTTGTGCCCCTGCCTGCCCAATTTGTGCCCCTACCCACCCAATTTGTGCCCCTGCCAGCCCACCCTGTGTCCCTACCCCCCAATTTGTGCCCCTGCCAGCCCACCTCCTAACGCAGGCAAGAAGAAAAAACAAATAATATATTAACGGGAAGACTTAATATATTATTAAGAGTCAGGAGGGCTGGCTGCCTCCATCGATGTGGAATTGGCTGTGTTTGTGGAAGGAGACCAAAAAAAATAGGAGGTAAGTACTGACCAAATGTAACAGTATAATATACAGCTAGTTCCTAAATTGCACAGTGCTAAAGAATTCAAGTTATGTTATCTCATCTTACTGTTTTGCTGTACACCATGCCAAACAAGAAAGAAAGGTTATTCCTGTGGCCAAGCTAATTATGGCTATGGAACTAAAGTGATGCAGTTTTTTGGCAATGAAGGTTGTGGGTTTCTACAAGGGACAAGCTTGGCTAAGTGACATTTAACCTTTGTCTTCTGGTAAAAGCTGCCTAGACATGAAGCTAGTCATACACTCCTAATGACACTTGATGGAGCTAGGCCTAACAAAGTATCTCCTACTTTATATTCATGATTTTAAAGGAATGTTCACAATATCTAAAATAGAGAAATACTTTCATTCAGATGGGGAACTTTTGTGTCCTGTGGAGGAGGTGCTGGCAAGGGCGCTCCACTAGCTGTAGATAAAAAAATTAACACCATAAGCAAAAGTGCGGTGGGCAGGACTAAAGTAGATTTGCAAGATTAGTTAAGGTGAATAGATTAACCACCTGGACGTTACACTGATGTCTAGATTTCTGTACCAAAAGCGGTACACTGTTTTTCATGAATTTTTTTTTTTAAATACCTGTAAGTTACAGAAATATGTCCGAACAAGGGTCTAGTAGATATCATGAATAAAAAAGAAGGTTGGAACACACAATCATGGAAAAAAAAAATGTACTTTTAATAAAATTAAATAAAAAACACAAAAATCAGCTTAACCCCCCGGCGTTCTAATTCTGTCAGTTTTTTGATGCAAAAAGTGATCCTATTTTTTTGCATAGAAATTTTTGTTTATATTGTGGGCTTGTAATTCTTAGGATTAACTCCCGGGTATGATAATTATATTTATTTATTATATTATAATCATAAATTATATTATAATACATAAATATAAATAATAATTTTAAAAAATAATGAAATAATAGACAACAATGTAATCGAAAAATAAAATATAAAATTAAAAATGTACTTTTATTTTTATTTCATGTTGTGTGGTGTTTTTGTACTGTAAAAACCATAAAGCAGGTTACATTGTAATCTGCTTTTAAATTTCCCTCCCAGACACACCCCCATACATCACCACTCACATCACCCGGAAGATGACTAATCCTCCGGAGTGATGTGAGTGGGGGATTTCCCTTCCTACTCACACAGGCACACGCTGGAGCTGCTGCTGCTCGCATCTCCAGAGAGATGCAAAGCACAATGCAGGATTTCTGCATTGTGCTTCACATCTCACTGCAGATGCCAGGAGCAATAGCAAATTTTTTATTGCTGCTGGAGGAGCTGCGGGGACAGGGTAAGTATTTGCTTTCATTTGTAATCTGATTGTCATACATTGTTGCAATATAACGTTTGTTTACATTTTTAACCACCTGAGAAAAGTTCAGGTTTAACACTTTTTGCAAGTGTTTTTTCCCCGAACTATGTCAGGTTTAACGGCCAGGTGGTTAATGCAGAACTTCTAAATGATACTTTTTGCCTACGTCCAAAAATTCTGAGCAAACATTTGTCAGTACAACTACGGACAACTAAACAACTCATGTCTATTTTTCTTCATGCTAGTCAACTACCTATAAAGAACCTTCATTTGATGCATGATTAATGACTGGAAGCTACATGAAATCCTGCTAGATCTTTCTTTGTATTTGTAACCAAAAATGGTGAAAGTAGTGTGAGAATGTGTTGAATTGCAACATATGTTACAAAAGTTGATTCTAAGGTTAGCTTACAGGCAATCTCCTCGGCCACCTCCTCTCCTTCATCGGTGGACTCTGGCTGCAGATGTTGGGCAGCGGGCTCCTCCTCCGGAGATGGCTCCTCCTCTGGGAATGGCTCCTCCTCCCACGGAGATGGCACCTCCTCATCTGGCTCCTCCTCCGATGATGGCCCCTCCTCCCCTGGGATTTCTCCTCCTCCACATCCTGGGGGGCGGAATTTGGGCGACAGTTGGCCGCGTACCTGCAGGGGTCCAGAGCCTGACTGCAAGTCTCTCAGCCATCCGACGCTTGCCATAAATTGACCGCTGCTGGTCATACCGGCGCAGAATCATTGGCCCTAATTCATCAAGCAGAATCGGACGCTCGCTCGCGCATTCGTATTCGCGATCCGAAATCGTACGCCGTCGCGCAATTCAGCAACTGAATAAGCTCGCGGCCGGAGCCGCGCATCTCCGGCAGCTTTACACTGGCGAGCTTGCATTAAAAGTCACAGTTCCCCTAAAAAATCATTCTTTCTAATGGCACACATATTACCCTTAGCCCTAAAAAAAATGTTTGCGCTGTTTAAATGTTTTAAACAGTTATGTGCGCTAAGAAAACAGCATTTTTTTAAATCACTTATTTTTTTCCTGTTAGGCAAGAGTTAACCGAGTTCAACTCCTCTACATAGGCGCCTATATAAAAGCTTCCGATGCCTGATCGGAGAAGCCGCTCGCGGGTAAATCCCACGACTATCTTGCGAATGACCGCGCGCGAAGCCATCGGACTAGATTTTCTCACAAAAGTCACAAGCTCACACCGTTCTTTTGTTTGCTTCTTATGTGTATATATATATATATTTATTTATAATTATTGTAGAATATAAATAAATAAATAAATATATATATATATATATATATTCACCAGTGACAGCTTAACAGATCCTCCTTAATCGCGCAGCTGAAATCTAATGAAGCATTAAAGATTCTAATTGACCTGTAAAGGACTGTAGATAAGCACAGAACAGAGAGCAGGTGTGCCCTAATTAACTGCTATGATTAACAGATCCTCCTTAATCGTGCAGCTGAAATCTAATGAAGCATTAAAGATTCTAATTGACCTGTAAAGGACTGTAGATACGCACAGAACAGAGAGCAGGTATGCGCTAATTAATTGCTATGATCTCACCATTGAGCTTAACAGATCCTCCTTAATCACGCAGCTGAAATATTATCGCCTTAATTGGCAGATTCGCGACCCCCGTTGCTCATTATTATCATTGATAAGGCAGGAATCCGGCTGGCAGTGAGGAGGCGAGTGTACTAGCGCACTCGACTCTGGACCGAGGAAAACCGGCTCGCTGGAAGCGCGAAAGTACGCGCGACCAGCGAGCGCGGATTTCATTGATGAATTAGGGCCATTGTCTAAAGAAAAAGGGAAACAAAATGTGAGATATTTTGAGCACCAAACACCTTTTAAAAACAAAAAAAGAGATCACTAACTGATTGACTGATTGATTGATATATTTTCTGTTGCAAATTGACATAGTTTGGTTGCAATTGTAAACTGTTTGTTAATATTGTGTGTAGATATATATGGTGTAGGCAACCAGCAGGAAAGGGACTAGAGAGCCGATAGATTTGCACAGCATTCCTCTCCTGTGTAAAGGGGCAGATGGAGGACTCCCACCTGGGAGATAATTGATGAGGGAGGTTGGAGATATAACATAGAGCCGGGAGCTCAGTCAGTGGATGTGCTGGAGACACAGGCAGGTGGCCTGTGTGAGTGACTGTGCTGGAGACACAGACAGGTGCTCTCTGTGTGAGGGACTGTGCTGGAGACACAGGCAGGTGGCCTGTTTGAGTGGCTGTGCTGGAAACACAGACAGGTGGTCTGTGTGAGTGGCTGTGCTGGAGACACAGACAAGTGGTCTGTGTGAGTGGCTGTGCTGGAGACACAGACAGGTGCTCTGTGTGAGGAAGCTATGCTTGGAGACACAGACAGGTGCTCTGTGTGAGGAAGAGGAAAAGACCCTAATGGAGAGGGCTTGAGAGCATGCAGCTCCACAGTGTTCCTGAGAAAAAGATAGAGCGAGACAAGACTCTACAGAAAGAGGGAGAGAGACAAAACTCCACAGACAAGGTGACTCTAGTTTTTTCTGCCTATTTGAAAATGGACTGTTATAGACATGGGACAACTGAAGATAAGTGCTTGTGTGTTTGATTGTTAACCCGCTCACGTTAAGCCTTCCTCTTGGGACAATTTTTTTGTTGGTTTATTCAATAAAACCCTGATATGGCATCCAGTCCTGCTAGTTGCCTACCGTTTGTCAAGCTAATTCCCACATATGGTGGAGGTTGCCGGTACACTGGTTGCTAAGGGTAACGGCTGCATAATTTTTTTTTTTTGGACTCCGTAACCTACTTTTGTCCTGGATAAAGGCTGCTACATTGCTGCCCAGCGAGGCTCCTGCCATGGAGGAGCTATTGAAGCATTTGGTGAAGGTCAGTGCTGCCCAGCAGGAAACCAACTGTCTGTTGCTGGAACAGGTCACAGTCCTGGGGCAGAGGGTGTCAGCTCAGTCAAGGAAAATGAAGGAGTTATCTGGGAATGTAAAAAAGGCAGTGCACCGCGCCTTGAAAAAAATGACCCCAGATGACGACATAGAGACTTATCTGGTGGTGTTTGAAAGGATAGTGGAAAGGGAGAAACTTCCTGCTGCTGAATGGACTGAGGTTCTGGGGCCTTATTTGACTGGGGAGCTGCAAAAGGCATATGTTCATTTAACGGCAAAGCAGGCCAAAGACTATAATATCCTCAAGGCAGAAATCATGGCCCAGCTGGGAGTCACCTTTTGTGTACCGGCTTGCAGAGTCCATGACTGGTGGTTTGAGAAAAATAAGGAAGATGGTGATGAGTCTAAAGAAGAGAAAATTGCCAGCCTTGTTTTAGATGCAGCTTGTGGGAAACCAGAGGAATCCAATAGTGATGTCCCAATTACAGTGGTCTCGAGTAAAGAAGTGCATGCTGAAATAAGTGATAGAAAGTGTTGTTGTGTTAACTGATATTGAAGTTGAAGAAAGTGTCCCTGTATAGACTGACAAAGATACTTAAACCATTGTAAAAACAATAATTGTGCTCCTAAATGTAAACTCCAGTATTAGTGAAGCATTAGTAAGTGCCAGACATACATACATACATACATACATACAATCTAGGGGCAAAATGTAAGCACCGTTGCATTGCGGATAATGCAGCACATGTGGATTTATTTTGTTGACATGGGTAAAAATTATGTGCCTTCACCAAAATCAGGATTGTGGTCTCAGCTATCCAGAGGAAATTCTACCAGAAGGCTTCCACTGTCCTCCGGACAAAGAAAGATGATTTCCAGCCTTGCGTGATAGCGAGGAGGCTAATTAGTGCTCTTCAAATGATCTACCTCTGATTGAGCTTAATGGGGTAGAATCATGAAGATTTTTTCAAACCGTATATACACACATCGAAATATGTGCATGTACATAGTTGTCAACATCCAACTTTAGATGTGTGGACCTCTACCCAGCTCTCATCTGCAGCTCTAATCCATTGAAAGAACAATAGAGGAAGCTCCATTCTCAGCTGTCATCCGTGCAGAGGATTCCAGCTGCCGATAAGAGCTGGGCAGTGAGAACAGCGCAGCTAGAATGAGATGGGGACACATACTGTCCCTCCCCATTCTATAGCTGTGCTATGGCTTTTATATAAAAAACTACTTGGGAAAAAAAATCCACTCTGTGGGCATGTGCAACAACATCATCGGCACAGTGTGATATCTGTGTTTGGGAATTCTGCATGTCATATCTTGCAGCCCTACAACTCTGTGTACAAGCACAGAGAACCCTCATAGATATTAGTCCCAAAATATCTCCGAAATCTCAGCCCACCAGATTTCAAGCATTTGAAGATATGGGGATCCCAATTGCAAACACTATTGAAAATCTTACATTGGGAATGCATTTTCCAAAGCAAGTCCATATAGGAGTCTATAATTGAAAAAAGTAGACCCCCGGGCCCACTAGCAAGGAGCAAGTGTTCCCCCACTTGAACCTACATTTTCTGGTTTATGCACCTCACCATTCCCAATAAAGTGGGGTTCCTTGAAATGTAGGTATACATTACGGGGTAACACCCCAATTCTCCTTGCTAGGTAAGTGGATAGGGGGGCATGAATGGCCCTTTTCGCTTTTTGCCTCGTAAATGCACGTCTTTTTAAACAGCAACAACCTCCAAGAAATGTGGTATGATCCTCAAAATTTCAAATTGCTACAAACAAGTGTTTAGGAAATCTGAAGGATTAAAGATGGTGAGTTCTTAGGCTGAGGAATATGAGAATCAGCCGTAACGCACATTTAAATGTGCAAACATGCATGATACTATAAAACTCATTTAAACATGCAAACATGCATGATGCTATAAAACACATTTAAAAAACACATTTAAACGTGCAAACATGCATGATGCTATAAAACTCATTTAAATGTGCAAACATGCATGATGCTATAAAACACATTTAAACATGCAAACATGCATGATGCATAGAAACACATTTAAACGTGCAAACATGCATGATGCATAGAAACACATTTAAACGTGCAAACATGCATGATGCATAAAAACACATTTAAATGTGCAAACATGCATGATACTATAAAACACATATAAATGTGCAAACATGCATGATGCAAAAAAACACATTTAAATGTGCAAACATGAAGAAACATGTATGCTTATGCAACTGAAAAGAATCCCCCCCCGCTAAAACTTTTAAAAAAATTCACTTACCTGGATGATGAAGCGCAGGTCCCTCTGCAAACAACGGGTGCGGCATGATACCGCACATATGAAACATCCAGGTTTACTCCCGCCTACTGAAAAACATGACTATGCCACACATTTGCATATACGCCTGCTGTATGCCTAATAATACCCGCATATAACCGCTTTTATATTTTGCGCAAAGGTACGCGCATATTATTTTATAATATTATACTTTTTGTTTTTATTTTTTGTTAGGTTTCTTTTTGGAATTATGGATTTATATGCTGGTTTGTACACTTTGAGCCAAACATAAGTTCTTGCTTTTCAAGCCTTTCAGGGTGTTTATGCAGTTTGAATTCCATGTTCGACCTTGCCCAACTATATATTGTCTTACTTCAGCTTGGTAGTGGTAGCACATAAAGGGGGTTTCCTCCTTTAACCAGAAGAAATATCATCCATGAATGTTGCTTGGTGCCAAGCCCATGACATCAGAAATTATCGGAAGAAATAGGCAATCTTTTCAATTTGAATCATGTTAAGCAAAATAGCCTAAAAAATCCTCATTGCCTATTTCTTCCTATAATTTTGCTTTTCTATGTATATGTACACACAAATGCATACATACAGATATTTATGCATGTATGTACATACATGAGTGCACGTGAAACAAATATACACCAAAAAGAAAAAATTACGGGAATGAGCATCCTTCTCTGGAAATTTTTTCAACTAATAGAACAGTTCACACGCACATAGTGGTTACATCACACTGAATTTTAATAAGCCGATTGTGCCATTTTTAGCCAGTCAAACAAATCATAGAAGGAAACTGCCTAAAAACAAGCATATTATAATTTTTTCATTGGAGGTCCCAGGACATTGTAAAGGAGATCACAAAAAACAAACCCCACAAATAAAAATATACAAAATTTGGACAAAAACTTTATTCAAAATAAATAAATTTGCTAAAAGGTGACATTAAAATATAGAGAACACACAGATACCACTAAATTTACATAATAAAAAAAAACAAAACAAAAAAAACACCACATGTAAACCCACACTTTTTCAAAAAAGTGGCCCCAAATATATTGCATTTCAAAAATATTTGCCAACCCAATATGCAATCTTGACCTATCAAGGGTGGAAAACTGGATCAGAAAATATTTATGCAGGACAAACATTTAAAGGTGGTAGTATCGACATATTATTGAAATGAAACATTATGGCCACAAACACAATAACGTAGCATTAACATTGACTTCTTAATAGCAAAATGGACATTAAAATGTTCAAAGTACAAAAACCAAAAGCAGCTATTGTGCTAAATGGTAAGCAAAGTATCAAATGTAGCAACATAGATTAGGTTAACAAACAAAACAACAGCCCCTCCTTGACCAAAAAATTAAGACAAAGGAAAAAAGCAAGTTAGACAACACCCTTATATATGCTCATCATTATGGGCACAGGTGTTAAATTAACATGCAATAGGGTGTGCGCAGTACGTGAAATTTGGCTGTTTGTTTTTTTTACAGTTTAACATTCCATAATAATTTATTGATCCGATCCTTTAGATTTGTACACCAGTAAACAGCTATTGAAGAAAAGACAAAAAAAAGAGTGGAAGATTTTTCTATAATATATTTATAATAATGATGTATGAAAATAAATATATATATATATATATATATATATATATGTGTGTGTGTACACACGCATACACATACATACATGTATATATATATCTACAGAAGCAAGCAAGAACTTGCGTGTGTGCTTTGGAAAAAATCTAGTTCACTGGCAAAAGCGAGGTTCTGCCCACCAGAGCCCGCTGAAATTTCTTACCGGCGGATCCCCAGGTCTGGCATCAGATGCATTTAGGTAGGCGCCTCTGTAAAGAGCTGTTAGCTCTTTCTAAACCTGAAAATATTATGTGATGTAAAAAAACTATGCTTATTTCTCAGCTAATATAAATGTTTAAAACATTTGAACAGCCCAAACATTTTTATTTAGGTCTAAGTGAAAGATGTGTCCCATTAGAAAGATTTATTTTTTAGGGGAACAGTGACTTTTAATGCAAGCTCGTCAGTGTAAAACTGCCGGGGATGCACGGCTCCAGCAGCGAGATTATTTTGGTTAATAACTTACGTGCGAATACACCAGCGCCTGAAATTTAGTTGATAAAATTGATCGAAGGCTTCTGATTTTGGATCGCGAATAAGAATATGATTTTGCTTGATGAATCAGCCTTAGTGTCTTTAGGCTGCATATCAAGTAAAGAATGTTTTCTCTTTTTTATATCATTATGTGATAGTACTTTCAACTTTTTAAAACCCCCACTTGCTTTGGGTGGGGTGGTATTGTTAATGATGGGTGGGGGTCCCTGGTCAGATTTTAACTTTCATTTTTTCATACAGTGTAAAATGTGCATTTTCTCTGCGACAATATGAGTGGGGTGGAGGCAATTTACAATAATTCTGCGTCTTCTCCTTCTATGATTTGCTTGCTGCAACATATGGTGTTGTTGTAAATCAAAAGAAGAGATAAAGTATGTAGTGGCTATTTACGGCAACCTTTTTGCTATAAAAAGCTAATGAAATATTGTATTGGGCTTAACACAATAATACAAATAGTACAAACTTAGAAAATACACACACTGATAAAAAGATGTAATTCTGACAGTTTTAGGCAGAACTATTTACAATAGTGATCTAGTATATGTCCTCACATTATAGTTTGATCTTAAGCTTAATAGGTCAAAATATATCCTATATAGTTACAATCTGTCCCGACGCGTTTCGCCCCAGTGGGCTTCCTCAGGGGATAATGAGACCCTAGAAGTCATATATGTATGTATAATTATACAATGATACATAATGAAGTACATAACAACCAAGCCAATTATAAAGCAATGACGCACTTGGTATATTGACCCAAAGGTAATTGGAATGGAAGATCAAAAAATTTGGACTCACATCATCAAATATATCAATGATGATGGAGAATGGCAGATTGTATAGGCTCTGTAATCAAGCAGGTAGAGATATAAGAGTTTATTAGGCGGTACCAATTAGTTGAAAGTAAAGATTGAAGAAGTATTCCCTCAGGTCACATTAAACTTAAACGTAACTGCACAACAGATGCAGATTTTGAATCAGAAGCAAAGGGGACTGCAAAACAGACTACTAGCTAGAGGCTACAGCAGAACTCCTAAAAAAGGCATATTACAAAGCAAAAATTCAAGATCGCTTGTCTCTTTCAATCCAAACAAAACCAGTGACGCCTGACACATAAGTGAGGATGATTACTAGGTTTAATAATCAACACAAAGACATTCTCAATATTTTGAGAAAACACTGGCACATTTTAATGTCAGATTCAAAAACGTCCAAATACCTTCAACCATATTCATCTATCACGTTTTTAAAATTGGCTTCACTAAAAGATAGTTTGGTATTTAGCCACTATACTTCCCAACAACAAACTTTACCACAACCATTACCATCAGGTATCTTTAAATGTGGAAAATGCTCTCAGTGTTCTTGGCTAAAAGAACAACGAGTAGTTAAATTACCCAAAAATACCATACATCTGGTTAGAAGACAAATGAATTGCTCTACGTTAGGTGTAATATATATGATCACCTGTGTTTGCAAAATATTCTATATAGGCAAAACCAAAAGAGCACTACGAAAACAGATCTATGAAGATGTGTACTCTATTGAAACTGGAAAAATGACAACCCTCATCGGCTATCATGTGGGAACAACCCAAAATTTTGATAATTCTGTCATTCTCTTTTGGTATTAGAAAGCTTCACCCCCAATCCTAGGGGTGGTAATCTAGACCAACTTTTATTAAAAGCAGAAACCAGGTGAATTTCTACATTGAGGGCCACTGTCCCACCCGGTTTGAACGACGTCATGTCCTTTAAACCTTTTCTTTAAATCTATTATCATTATCTGCATTCAAAAGGCCAGTTTTCTTTTTCTATGCCCTTTTCTTTACTTTTTTATATTAATACAAACCATTATTCATTCCAAATTACATACTTTTGTATCCACAATATTTTACTTTATATGGTTACATCATGTCTTTATGTAACCTATTTAGGCATTCTATGACATAAAATCCCTGCTACTGTAGCCCTCTTCTGACCCACTCTGCAGGCTACTGATTAGTAGTGTTGATGTTTGAATTCCCGTTGTCCCTATATTCGACCCGAATATGGCTGTTCGAATTCGGGTAGACCCGACCCGAAAAACACAGGATTCGACAGCAAAAATTCGGTAAGAAAAAAAAAAAAAATTTTTTTTTTCTTAACTTATTTATTTCATATGTGTTTTTTATTTTAAACTTGTTCTTTTTTTAATTTTTTACAGGTTATCCAACAATGACATTATGAATTATAATGTCATTGTGGGATTCCTGGACCGTGGGAACTTTGCGAAAGCAGGTGCCTTCAATTAGCTGTAACCGCAGGCAATACCAGGGCAATAGAGGTTGAATGGAGATAGTATCTACACATAGTATCTACTGCTCTGTGATTGGCTGAAAAATAGGAAACCCTGATGACAGCTCAGGTATCATCAGGATTTCCCTTTCCTCAGCCAATCAGGGAGCAGGGCAATCAGCAGAGCTTTACTATGCTGACAGCTCTGCTCCCCTGATCACTGTGAGAAATAGGAAATCCTGATGACAGCTCAAGAGCTGTCATCAGGATTTCCTATTTCTCAGCCAATCACAGAGCACTAAGGATGAATTGGCACAAGTCTCCCCATTCATCTCTAGTGCTGAATGGCTGAGAAATGTAAAACCTCAGGCCAGAGCACTAGGGGTGAATGGAGAGGCTTGTTCTCTTTTAACCCCTAGTGCCCTGCAATCCCTCACTGTCAGGAGGAGTTCCAGGGCTCTGTTCATTGCAACCCTGGAAATCCTCCTGTCATTGTCCACCTGTAAAAAAAAAAAGTTTAATTACACAAACATACACACATTAATAAAATAATTTAACATTAAAGCCTTGTCCTATTTTCTACTTAAATTTTAACTCTTTCAGGGAATGAGTAAGGGGATTTATGTACCCCTGTACTCATTCCCCAGGGTGGGGCGGTGGAGATCTAGGAGTCTCCTTAATAAAGGGGGCTTCCGGATTCCAAAGTCCTGCTGAAAATGTTTAAAAAAGCCCCCATTGTTTTCAGTGGAAGCTTTCATAAAAGCTTAAAAACGCTTGAAAAAGCCTCCATTGAGTTCAATGGAAGCGTTTTCCCCCGTTTATCCAGCATTTTAATTTTTTAAATGTTGCAAGCAACGTTTAAGATAACACTCAAAAACGTGCCTGAAGGAAACGTCCTGGTGTAGATTAGCCCATGGGAATGCATGGGGACTTCAAACATGGGCTTTAAAAAGCCTCAGGTTAAATGCTGGGGAAACAGTCTGTGTAGACTAAAGCTGCATACACACGTCCAATAATTATCATTAGAAACGACTGACGAACGACTGATGAACAACTGATTGGCCAAAAAAAAGTGACCAAGGACACCGACGAATGAGGATTGTTGTTGGAAATGAATGACCGCCACGGTGGATCTGATTGGCCGACAATCTTTCACTACCTATTGTGTGTACAGTATCGTGTCGTTCAGTGATTGTGCATGTTTCTGCGGTACACTTTCTCCTTTACATGCCCCTCCCTGCATCGTTCAAACGATTGTATCTAGTGTGTGGATACTGTTGGTGGATTATATATGAACGATCATATTGTTACAGCATGTACAGAATTGTGCATAATATGATTGTTCAAGTATAATCTTGCATAATCGTTGATCGGTCGTAATCGTTCATTTTCTAACAATAATTATTGGAAGTGTGTACCTAGCTTTAGCCTAATATTGATGTGACAGGTGCTCTTTAATCTTCATGTGAAGTACAGGGGTATGTAATAGTGTTATGTATCTTTTTATAATGTATCTTTTTTGTATCCTTTTAGAATGTATCTTTTTAGAATGTATCTTTTTATGTATCCTTTTAGAATGTATCTTTTTACATCTGTTTGGAGGCTGTAGAAGTGCTGAAAAAAACCCGAATTTTTCCTCCCATTGACTTTAATAGTGTTCGACTTTGACATTCGACCACCCGAATTTTTTTGACATATTCGAGCGAATAGCTGCCGAATCGAATAGTGAGCTATGCGACCAGTACTACTACTGATGTGTTGTAGCGCAACTCATGTGGAAGAACAGGAGCAGAGCCTTTATCTGTGGAAACACTATGTAATCTCTCATACGCCCAGTGCCGCCATTCAGTTTGGTCTTGTGAGTAACAAGTGCAGTCCCAGTTGAGAATAGTATACTCATAAACAATAATCCACACTGTATTAGCAGAAAGAGGGGGTCCTGGAATAGAGCCAGCAGGATAATTTGGTGCTCTAACCATGCCTGGAACTGTAGGCCTACAATCTTGGGCTCCTGGTTCAAAAGGAGGGGAACTAGGATTCAAATGTCCCCTCTGAGAAAGGCCACCATTAACAACAGGTGAATGATTCTGTACAGGAGACTCAGATGGAGGTGTAAACCAGTCACTCTCATTGCTCTGGTCTCCACTGCCAGCAAAAGGCATAACATCAGGATCTGGAGAAATATCAGATTGTGGCTCCTCATCAACATTTGCTTGTGGTACTGGAAGTAGATGATTTCTATGCCAAGCCAAGCCTTCAGGTCCTCGAATATGGTAGACAGGAATCCTGGCAACTTTTCTACAACTTCAACTCTTTTCTCCAACGATCAACTAATTTATTTCTGGCTGAGGGGCCCAAATTGCAGAGGAACACCTGGTTGCAAGTCTTTGCAAGTCTTTGAATGGAACTTTAGCATCAAAACGTCTTTTATTGGCAGCATTTAATTTAGCAGCCATTCGATAGGCCTCTTTCAAACTGTTTTTCTGTTTTTTGCAACATACTGATAGTGACTTTGATTTTACACTCCATCAGTAGAGACACCCAACTGAAAGTCAATTGAGAGATGGGATTCTCCCCCAAACATGAGAAAGAAAGGGGAGAAACCAGTTGACTTATGCCGGGTACAGTTGTAGGCATGTACCATAGCTCCAACATGCCAACTCCAAGTATGCTTAGCCCCATCAGGTAGGACCCCTAGCATATCTAACAAAGTCTAATTGAAACATTCAGATAGGGTGTTAAGACGATCTCCTATTGATCCCAGATAAATTTTTCCCTTCTTTGTAATAGCTTCTGTTTACAGCGCTGGAAGAACGTAACACATGCAACTTATTGTGTGGTTAGATCACTCTCAAAACTTTATTGTTTGCACACAGATTATATAACAGTTCAAAGGCATGATCAGTGCATGATCACATGACTACAGACAATTATTAGACATGACAGATGTCCTTGTGATTCTCTTAGATCAAGATATTTTTGTCAAAGTAACAGATATATGGCCGTAGGGAGTAAAGGAAGAGTTTTAAGGCAAGAAGGGGGGAAGCGGACGTTAGTTTACTAATAAGGTTACAACTAGTTTCAGCATAACTCAATCATCTACAAAACATAACAAAAGCACAAAAAAAAAATTACCTAAAAGAATCAGCAAAATTCCTCAGCTCCTTAATTTACCTCTTTTTATCCTTCAACAAAGGATAACTACTTGATCTCATACCGCTGTTCCTTTACATACAAATAGACAGCTTCAGGTTCCTGGACATACACAACTTGGGGAAGCTGAGTGATTTTCTGTAGTACTATCATCCTACAGTGGGGTATTTCAGAGGGGTTACAAGTCATATGGTAACATACATCTCCCTGGGTAATATTTATCGTATGTGTAAATATAAACTTTTTCAGGGAATCATAGGTTTTACTGTTGTTGCAAAAGTTATATTTTTCAGTAACATCAGTGTCATTGTAGATATTGCTAAAGACTTTAAGCAGTATGCTGACTGGAGTGGAGACAGCAATCAAACAAGAAGTTAACATATCTTGAGTACTAGGCATATCAGATAAGCAAAAACTAGAGCTATTAGGCGAGACGTTCCCATATGTTACCACGGAAGTCAGTCTAGTCACTATACTCAAGTCATCGCCGGTGCATAGACAGGGTAGAGTAATTCTTTAGGCTATGGCTTGATTGGAGACAAATGAATAGCAAATCTTGAGGGTGAAAGTGGCAAGTTGTTGTGACCCAAACAAGGCAGAATATGATCATCAGGGCTCCAAAACTGAAGACAAGCATTCGGGCTGGTACTTGTGGTTTAAGAAGCATCACCTTGGCGCTGGATTGGCAGTGCATTTTCACTGTTGAAGCATGTATCCAGGTGGGTCCTCCACTGGTCAGCACGGCTGTTCTAGTGATGGCTTGCACGGAGGTCCAAAGGGCGGATCCAAGGATTTGTGCTTGAGCAGAGCTTTAACCAACACTACGTCTCTGGGCTTGAATGGGTGCGTTGGTTGATCTGTAGGGAGAGGAAAAGAGAGAGATATCTCCGCAGTTGCTGTTGAATTTTCAATTAACTTAGCTACATATTGATCCTGAATTTGTTGTAAGTCCCCCGGTAGTAAGATAAGGGGTTCTTTGGCCCAAGGGGTGGGGAATGGACGTCCCATTAAAATTTCAAAGGGTGATACTTATTAACTGGATTGGGTGTCATTCTTATTTCTGCTAGCACGGCTGGTAGGTGTTGGTCCCACTTAGGAAAGCAACTGGAGGGACATTCCATAAGTTTGTCTTTTAATGTCATATTCATCCTTTCTACTACTCCAGCACTCTGGGGGTGATATGGGATGTGGAACTTCCATTCTATGTTCATCATTTTTTAAATCTCCTGCGTGACTTTAGAAGTGAATGGAGTGCCATTATCTGAGCTTATTCTTACTGGACATCCAAATCTGGGGATGATCTCCTTGCATAGTATCTTAGCTACAGTTCTTGCATTTTCTTTCCTGACTACAAAAGCTTCCACCCATCTGCTGAATCTATCTGTAATCACTAACATTATCTGACATCCATTGGAAGCCTTTGGCATGTGTGTAAAGTCAATTTGTAACTCTTGAAATGGACCCTGTGGAGGTAACAAATGTTCATGTTGTCCTGCTTTCTTTCCTTGCACGTTATTTCTAGCACATATTAAACAACGGGAAAGTATGGCTTGTGTATGTTCCTTTAAATCCTGGGCACAAAATCACTTGTTTATTTCTTGTGTTGTGGTCTTAATCTTTTTGTGTCCTATACAGTGGATTTGAAAAATAATGAGGGGTACTGCTATTTGGGGGTAGCCCTACTATCCCTCCTTTTGACCAGATTCTAAAGGAATCTAAAGTCAAACGTTCCTTTTCCCAAAATTTAATGTCCTGTGAGGTGGCGAAGGACTGTAATTGTGTTAGAAGTGTGTTGGTTTCAGTGGAAGCTGGAATGGGGAGCAGAAGGGGGGGGGGGGGGGGGGGGCTAGTGGCTATTTGATTAGGGAGGTGAACGGCTTGTAAAAGTTTTGAAATTATTGCGGAGTACTTTTCCATCTGCTGTGGTAAAACCTCTTTGCTGCCAAATGGCTCCGAAATCATGTACGCTCCAAAGCATAGCAGAAGTCAGTGAATATTTTTACAGCTTTTCCTGCCATAATTTCACATGCTCTGGTGAGTGCTATTAATTCTGCGGAACAATTCGCGAACAAGACCCATCTACAAAAACATTTTCTGCTAAAGAAATGGGTGTTGTGGATAAGTCTGAACGTGGTGTTGATGTGTTAAGTATTTCAATGATACATGAGTGTGACTCTGGCACTTCTTCCTCCAGCCCTTTAGGACCTAGGAGAGCATTGAGCACAGCGACAGGACCGCTGGTAGCAGGAGCATATTTTACACTTAATCCTGCAGTGGATGTTAGGATAACTTCATAACCAGACAACCTTTGTGTTGTTATGTGTTGAGTGGTTAAATTCTTATGGGTAATTAAATAAAAGACAGAGAAAGATAGTTTTTGGCACAAATAATGAAAATATAATTTGTAGTACAAGTTTACATACAAAATTATAAAATAAATATATCCTTAAGTCATACTATTCCCTTATGATCCCTACAGGATTTGATCAATTTTCACACAGATTTACAAAAAAACAATTACAACTTTTTTTCTGTATGTCACAATAGTTTCTTGCGATACATACAAGGTTTTCTTAAGGCCTGCTGGGGCACTATACAGGTTACAGCTAATATTAAACAAATATACATCACCATACGATGGTTCAATAGGTATGAACTCTTTCATATCAACCGTAGTACCCTACGCGTTTCGCCATAGTGGGCTTCCTCAGGGGTAGTGATAGGTCAATAAAAGTTCTCTATGTATAAATACGGGGTTCAGGTGATTTAAATTTACAAACATAAATGTAGGGGTTCAATACACTGCAATTTTCAACATTACAAAAATCATATATTTAATTCAATTTTGTTCAGATAGTGGAATTATTAGAGAATAACACCAATAAAATAATAATATTAGTGAAATAGAAACAGATAAAACTGACTTTTAGAAAGATATGCTACATACATAGATCATATGTGAGTAATGAATCAAATCATAGAATTACCAAATATATATAAAGTAGAAATAATTATAATTATCCAACTTTCATAATTCAAAATATGACTTAATCTTGGAGGAAAGATGAAGTGAACCTCAGAATAGAGATGATCTGTTGAAAAGGAAGTAGGGTAGTGTAGTAGAATCCCCTATATAAGTATAATCTCTACAATTTAAGAAAAAATTTCTGTTTATATCATTATGTATATTCATATAATATATGTATAAGGCTGGGTCTACAGGGACGTTTTGTAAAAAGGCATGTAAACGTTCCTACTGCATTTATAAGCGTTTTTATGCTCTTTTTTTAACAGTTTAAAACTTTTTTAAAAAGCTGGAAAACACTGAAAAACGTCTATGCCGCTTTTGTCCGCGTTTTTCGCACGTTTTACCGATTATACAAGCGTTTTAGCACTTTGTGGAAGTGATTTCTGCAAGTACAGGAAGTACATACATCCCTGCATACATGTGATAATGTGATCATGCAAGAGTACAGTGACAAATGTAACAGTATACACAGAATAGAGTCCCGCTGGCACCCGACGCTGGAGAGGGAGATCGACGGACGACGATGGACGGAGGACGACGCTGGAATAGGAAAACGACGCTGGAATAGGAAAACGTCGCTGGATGTGCACAGCGGGACAATGGAGGTAAGGATGTGACAAAAATACGGGGTTAACCATCCTAGCCATTTTTTTTTGTCCGACCTTCGTACGGGCATAACGGCTAGGTGGTTAAAAGCCTCAGGTTAAACTCTGGGGAAACAGTCCGTGTAGACTAAGCCTTAGTGAGGTTAAAGAGTAAGTAGGAATTGCTGTCCTACCTGAAAATAAAGGTAAAGAAAAGATCTTAGGGACCTCCCACACTCCACGTGCACGTAGGCAGCGTGGGGATGCCTGTGGGGGCTGGCCTGGTGATGCTGGGATGAGTGGCAGTAGTGTTGATGTTCGAATTCGGGTTGTCCCTATATTCGACCTGAATATGGCTGTTCGAATTCGGGTAGAATTAAATTATTTATTTCGTATCTGTTTTTTATTTTAAACTTGTTTTTTTTATTTTTTACAGGTTATCCGACAATGACATTATGAATCATAATGTCA
>NC_092858.1:108980844-108988269 GCF_032062135.1 Pyxicephalus adspersus
ACACAGTGCTGAAACAAACCCGAATTTTTCTCCCATTGACTTTAATGGGATTCGAATTCGATGTTCGACCACCCGAATTTTTTTGCTATATTCGGCCGAATAGCTGTCGAATCGAATACTGAGCTATTCGACCAACACTAGGTGGCAGCTCCTAAAGCGCTGCTCACTCAAACTTCATCACTTGTTAGGAGAGGGCGGGTCTCCTGTCACTTGTCTCAGTGCTAGAGACAGCAGAGAGTGCTAGAGACTCTCCAGCCCAGCATCCCAATCTAAAAAGACAGGGAAAGGGCAGAGCCATCCCCAGTGAGGGGTAGGCTTGCCTGAGTTGCACCAAAGCATTCCAGGGTGCCCCCGTTCCTGTAAGTCGGGTGAGACTTATACATTTTGTTAAGGAATTGCTAGAAATATACTAAACATACTAATATGACTTTAAATTAGTATTGATTACTGATTAATACTATAGAAAAGGTTGAAAGCTGAATACATCATTTAAGCCTGGATAATAGTTGGCTTTTATTAAAAAGATCCACTTCGTTTCTGCCTGTAATAATTTTTTATCAAAGTCTCCCCCTCTAGGATTCTGGGTTACTTTTTCTAATGCTGCAAATGAAATACTATGTAGGTCATGCATTTAAGTTATGCATTGTTCCTACGTGGTAGCAAATTGGAGTGACCATTTTACCATTTTTGATCGTGTATATATGCTCATAGATTCGTTTTCTCAGGGGTCTTTTTGTTTTACCCACGTAAAATCTTTTACATGAGTACAAAATAATGTATATAATGCCTATTGATTGGCAATTAACATGGTGATTGATCTTATGTGTAGTACCATTTGGTAGGGAAAGTGCTAGATTTTCATTGATCTATTCACACTGGCTACAGTGGCCACATTTGAATGTGCCCCAAGGTTTGGATTGATCTAGTTTTCGTGAATGTGGGTTGTAGTGGCCTTGGACTAGAGAATCTCTCAGAGAGTGTGATTTGTGATACGTGATGCATGGTTTGTCTCCTACTATAGTGGAGATATTGGGATCATGATTAGGTGAATATTGTGATGATGTTCATTGAACCAGGTAATAATGGGTAATCTAGGTGTTTGTTGAGTATTAGAAGAATTAATAATTAGGTCATTTCTATTGAGATGTTGAACTTTCTGGTAAGTGCGTTTAAGGAGTTTCTTACTTATCCCCTTGCCATAAGTCTCTCAGTAAGTACATTGGCTTCTATCCTAAAGTCTAGGGTTGATGAACAGTTTACATCAGTTTACATGGGGAATACTGCTGTACAGAGGTTCAACGTCCACTTTGACTAGAGATGTGTTGGGGGGGACTGTTTTGTTTTGTAGTATTTGGAGCAATTGAATTGTGTCCCTTAGATATGATGGTAATTGGGTCACAAGGGGGCTTAGGTATCAACTAAGTCGCTGGCTCTTGATGAAATGGAGTCTATGCCCGCTACAATTGGGAGACCTGGTGGGTTGATTAGATTTTTATGAATTTTGGGAAGACTGTAAAATGTGGGTATTACCAGATATTTAATCCATAAAAAGTCTTTAGTTTTAATATCTATTGTTCCAGATGTGTGAGCCTCTCTAATGAGTGAATAGTATTCTTCACAGTAATTCTTAGTTTCTGCTTTATTGATGATTCTATACCAGTCTCTGTTCTGAAGTATTTTGAGACACATTTGGACGTAGTTTTCATTGTCCATAATACCAATATTTCCGCCTTTATAGGTTGGTTTAATTGTAATTGATTTATTATTTTGCAAATTTCTCAGGGCTTGCTGTTGTAAAGTAGAAAAGTTAAGGGATGGTTGAGTGGTCCTTTGATCTAGATCTAGAATAACTTTTGTAACTATGTTTACAAAGGTCTGTACATGTGTATTGTATGTAAGAGTGGGAAAAAATGTTGATTTATTCCGTTTTGTAGGTATGGTGGTTGTATTGGAGGGTGTGTTACATATAAGTGTTGATTCTGTTTCTGTTTAAAGTCTAGGGTTGATGTACAGACTTTCGAACTGTACATCAACCCTAGACTTTAAGATAGAAGCCAATGTACTTACTGAGAGACTTATGGCAAGGGGATATAGTAAAAACTTCTTAAATGCACTTACCAGAAAGTTCAACATCTCAATAGAAATGTCCTAATTATTAAATCTTCTAATACTCAACAAACACCTAGATTACCCATTATTACCTGGTTCAATGAACATCATCACAATATTCACCTAATCATGAGAAAACATTGGCCGATTCTTACGGCAGATCCCAATATCTCCACTATAGTTGGAGACAAACTATGCATAACATATCGCAAATCACACTCTCTGAGAGATTCTCCAGTCCAAAGCCACCACATTCACGAAAACTAGATCAATCCAAACCTTGGGGCACATTCAAATGTGGCCACTATAGCCAGTGTGAATAGATCCATGAAAATCTAGCACTTTCCCTACCAAATGGTACTACACATAAGATCAATCACCATGTTAATTGCCAATCAATAGGCATTATATACATTATTTTGTGCTCATGTAAAAGATTTTACGTGGGTAAAACAAAAAGACCCCTAAGAAAACGAATCTATGAGCATATATACACAATCAAAAACGGTAAAATGGTCACTCCAATTAGCTACCAATTAGGAACAATGCATAATTTTGATCTACATAGTATTTCATTTGCAGCGTTAGAAAAAGTAACCCCGAATCCTAGAGGGGGAGACTTTGATAAAAAATTATTACAGGCAGAAACGAAGTGGATCTTTTTAATAAAAGCCAACCATTATCCAGGCTTAAACGATGTATTCAGCTTTCAACCTTTTCTATAGTATTAATCAGTAATCAATACTAATTTAAAGTCATATTAGTATGTTTAGTATATTTCTAGCAATTCCTTAACAAAATGTATGTATAATCCTAAATGTATATTTAACTGCAAGAAACAGTTTTGTCTCTTTCCTGTCATTTCTAACCATTATTCACTTGATCCTTTATGAGACACTGTCTAATCTAATTATCATGTCTGCCCCTTCAATCATCTCTAAATCTCAGTATTAACTCTTTCATTCAAAACAAATAGAGGGCACACCTCCTCTCACCCGACTTACAGGGATGAAGGCACCCTGAAATGCTTGGGTGCAACTCAGGCAAGCCTACCCCTCACTGGGGATAGCTCTGCCCTTTCCCTGCATGTCCCTGTATTTTTAGATTGGGATGCTGGGCTGGAGACAGCTGCCTGCTGTCTCTAGCACTGAGATAAGTAACAGGAGACCCGCCCTCTTCTAACAAGTGATGAGGTTTGAGTGGGCGGCGCTTTATGAGCTGCCACTCCACCGAGCATCACCAGGCCAGCCCCCACAGGCATCCCCACGCTGCCTATGTGCACGTGGAGTGTGGGAGGTCCCTAGGACGCCTTCCTCCTATTAACCACCTGGGCGTTACACTGAGGTCTAGATTTCTGTACCAAATTGTTACAGGTTTTCATGAAATTTTTTTTTTTAAATTGTAGACCTGTAACATACAGAAATATGTCCGAATAGGGGTCTAGTAGATATAATGAATATAAGAAATGTTTGAAACACACAATCATGTAAAAAAAAAAAAATTACTTTTAATAAAATTAAAGGAAAAACACAAAATTCAGCTTAAACAAGAATACATAAATAAATGAATTTTAATGTACGGAAAATCTCGGGCTTAACGAAAAGAGCAACTTTTTTTAGCCCGTACGAAGGTCGGGCTTAACGGTCGGGAGGTTAAGGTATTAGTAAACACTATCAAGGCTGCATCTCAAACAAGCAAACAATCCTTTTCAGCACCACTAGGAGATGTCTCTATAGAATCCAGGTACATTGCATTTATGAGCACTTCTGCCTTTACTAAACATAATTCATTATGATTATGAATATCATACCATACTAATAGAAAAAACATAATATTGTTTCATTTTTAGTACTTACATGGTGGAAGTATATATGGCAAACCTGTTTTGCTGACTGCATCTGCTAGGGATTATCTACTATCTTTTCCCTGGAAAATGAGAATTGATTGACCTGTGCTACCATTCAGCATCATATTAAAAAATAGAGTCTACTTTATTTTCAGGAAGGACAGCAATTCCTACTTACTCTGTAACCTCACTTATACATATATTATATGATTATACATAAAGATATAAACAAAAATTTTTAAATTCTTAAATTGTAGAGATTATACTTATATAGGGGATTCTACTACACTACCCTACTTCCTTTGAACTTTTGAACGGATCATCTCTATTCTGAGGTTCACTTCATCTTTCCTCCAAGATTAAGTCATATTTTGAATTATGTAAGTTTGATAATTATAATTATTTCTACTTTATATATATTTGGTAATTCTATGGTTTGATTCATTACTCACATATGATCTATGTATGTAGCATATCTTTCTAAAAGTCAGTTTTATCTGTTTCTATTTCACTAATATTATTATACTATCGGTGTTATTCTCTAATAATTCCACTATCTGAACAAAATTGAATGAAATATATGATTTTTGTAATGTTGACCTATCACTACCCCTGAGGAAGCCCACTATGGCGAAACACGTAGGGTACTACGGTTGATATGAAAGGGTTCATACCTATTGAACCATTGTATAGTGATGTATATTTGTTTAATATTAGCTGGAACCTGTATAGTGCCACAGCAGGCCTTAACAAAACTTTGTATGTATCTCAAGAAACTATTGTGACATACAGAGAAAAGGTTGTAATTGTTTTTTTGTAACTCTGTGTGAAAATTGATCAAATCCTGTAGAGATCATAAGGGAATATTATGACTTTTGGGTAAAAAGGATATAATTCTTTTATAATTTTGTATGTAAACTTGTACTACAAATTATATTTTCTATATTTGTGCCGAAAACTCTATCTTTCTCTGTCTTTTATTTAATTACCAGTATATAAACCAGAGTTAGGCACAATCAAAATATAGAGATATCCACCACACACTACTCTAATGATATAAAAAATGGTTATATTCTTAAGCAAGTGTAGTACAGCATGGGATGTGTAAAGCATTGTCTCTTGACCCAAAGTTTAAAGTGAGACACTTTCTACAGCCATTGCCCACGCTGCCAGCACACACAGACAGGCTGGCATGCCTTGCGCGGTAACAGGCAGTGTCTTATGCCACAGGCCTCAATTTACCTCTATGCATCTGAGCAAGCACAGAAGCCATGGTTTTACAATTCTCTCTTGCATACAATACAAATGGTACATTAAAATTCGGCATTCTCAATGCAGGGGCAGAGGTCAGGGATTCTTTTAACACCACATATGCTTTAGTCATTTCATCAGACCATTGAATGTTGTTAGGGGCACTGGGGGTGGTACTGGGATGGAGCTGTGAGTCCTAATACAAGCAGTCAGGAATCCAATGTCTGCAAAAATTGATCATGCCAAGAAAGCTGAGCAGCTGTTTCTTTGTCTGTGTGCAAGGCAGACTGGTAATGGCATGTACACGGCTGTGGACTAGCAGCCGGGATCCTGGGGATAAAAGCATTCCCAGGAATGTGACCTGTTGCAGACAGAACTGATTTTTTTTCTGCGACACCCTCTGTCCTTCCTTTCCCCAAAAAAAAAACAATGAAACAGTATCCTTCTGACATGCCTCCTGCGATGGGCTACACAATAATAGATCATCAACACATAGTGAAACAAATTTGAACCATGCTGTGGTTGCCAGTTGGCAAGGACCTGCTTGAGGGTAATTGAGAAAACTGCGGGTAAGTCAACAAAACCCTGGGCAAGCGACACCAGGTGTACTGCTGTCCCATGAAAATGAAAGCCATAAGGGTCTCAGGTGACAATGGTATGGAGAAAAATGCTTCGGCCACATCAATAACACTGAAAAATTGGGTCTCGGACGGTACTGCTGTAAGGATGGTACTAAGATCTGACATGACTGGTGTCAGGGGCGTAACCAGCTCATTGATGGCTTCGAGATCCTGTGTAAAACAGTAAAACTGGGTGAAACTGGGTGATGAGCCATCAGGCTTTTTGACAGGATTTACTGGAGTATTGTAGGGAGAGCAGGTTTTCTTAAGTATGCCTTGCTGGCACAAACATTGAATCATGGGTGCTAAGGAATCTTATTTGTCTTTAGTTAAAGGATACTGCTTTTGGTATGGGGTACTTTGGGGCAGTGTGGTTGTAATTGTGAGCTGAATGTGGCTGCATTGGCTGCAGTGGTTGCATTGGTACTGACTGCTGCTGGTGTGTAGGGCAGTCCCTGGCACAAAGACCTTCCTGTCCACAGGCAAAACATGCTTGATTCCTTCTAACATTTCCATATTCTCTATTGTCATTCCTGTCCTGTCTACCTCCTTTGCTGCTACCTTTTCCTGTGCACCTTCCAGGTTTCCCTGAATAATGGAGTCCCTGACATGGGGTTTTGATGGTTTAGGTAGCTTAAAGCAACCTGCCGCGTCTTTAGTTAACAGTTGTCCCATTATATCCTGCGGGGGTAATATGCTCCAATTATCAATATTCATTTTGACAGTTTTAGCATGTTCAGGGATTAATCTATTAATAAGTGACTGTGTAAAAACAACATTCAAATCTCCTTCTAATCCTAGACCTGCCTCTTCCTTCCACACTTTCCTAAACCTTGGAGCATAATCACTTACTGTTTCTCCTGCTTTCTGTTTGCATGCTAATGCTGTGGCCATTGATTTTCTATCTCCATGTATCCTAACAAATTAATTATGCACTTGGTCCCATATAAGTTTTTGGGGTTAAGTACACAACAGCGGATGATGTGTAGCTGCTGCTGCTGGGTGATGTAGGACTGGTGGGTGGTGGTAATAATGTCTGTGACTGCTTGGTCTTTGGTTTGGTAAGAAGAGGAGGGGCTGAGGGGCAATTCTGTGTAATGGTTTGTTGCTGCATGGACTGTATTAGACAGATATCATGCTCTTAATCCTCATCCTCCTGTGTTCTCCTTTGTGTTTCTGCTGTTAGTTGTGGGTATAAGGGTGTAATAGAGGGGGCGGAATAGAGGATGTGATTTTGGCAACAGTTTTTACGGAGGTAATCTTTCCAATACATTTTCAATGTATACCAGACTTCTCCGCAAGCCTTCATGTATTGACGGTCCTACTCGGGAACTTGTGGATCTAATTTATATCCCCATCCGTCTCGATTACTGAGACACATTCCTAAGATACAACTGATATGGAATTTAGAGAATGATCCTTCCAGTGGGAAGGGGTCAGGGCTAGTGTTGGTCAAATAGCTCACTATTCGATTCGACAGCTATTCGGCCGAATATAGCAAAAAAATTCGGGTGGTCGAATTCGAATCCAATTAAAGTCAATGGGAGAAAAATTCGGGTTTGTTTCAGCACTGTGTGGAGCTTCTACAGCCTCCAAACA
>NC_092858.1:108989636-109089508 GCF_032062135.1 Pyxicephalus adspersus
TGAAGGCACCTGCTTTCAATTAACTGTGACCACAGTTCCCACGGTCCAGAAATCCCACAATGACATTATGATTCATAATGTCATTGTAGGAAAACCTGTAAAAAATAAAAAAAAACAAGTTTAAAATAAAAAACAGATACGAAATTAATAAATTTAATCCTCCCGAATTTTTGCTGTCGAATGCAGCAAAATTCGGTTCGGGTATACCCAAATTCGAACAGCCATATTCGGGTCGAATATAGGGACAACCCAAATTCGAACATCAACACTAGTCAGGGCATTTCAAGTTTTCAGTGCCCTTTTTTTAAATGTAATGTAAAAGGGTCAGTGTAATAGTCTCCTGCTCTGCCATTTACAAAATCAACAGGAGTTTCCTTCTAGAATATTATAAGGAATATCCTCATCACTGGGTGACATGGTTGTGGGTTTTAGTTTCTGCCTAATTTTAATGCATTTTTTTTTTACATGTTTTTTATGTGGATCTGGGAGCTGTTCCTCCTTTGTGGAATTGCCCTTACCTTGGGATTTTCCCAAAGTATAAATTACAGTATAAATATCATATGATTGTACACAGTTATTGTTAGTTCAGTTAGTTCAGCAGTTAGCTGCAGTGCTCGCTGATGTCCTGTTCCCAGGACCACTTACCAAAAGCTTAGGTCATGTTACTGCTTGCCCAAGGCAACCACAGCAGTGAGGATTGACCCAACCTCACCTTGGCAACCAGATTAGTACACAAACTTATCCTATATACAATATCTCTTACACTTTTAAATTATTGACATCAAAATTCTTATATACTCTATACATTAAACAGAAGCCATCAGTGTGCACAAATTCAATAAAAAATTTCCCAAATCTTCCTAACTAAGGACCCAGACCTTCTATGAGGGAGTATACACTGCCACAGTGCTTAGGTTTGGCCCATTTAAGAGCAAGAAATTCCAGTATGTGTACAAGATAATTCTTTTCTCCTGGGCTAGGACTACGGTTGATGTATGCAACAGGCCTCAGTCCTTCTGGATACTCCTGATGAAGAACTTCTCCTAACCCATTGTAACTGGCATCAACATGTAATACATTTGGCTTTTGTGGGTCTGCATAAGCCAACACAGGTGGTTCTGTCAGCCTTTTCTTGAGTTGTAAAAAAGATTCCTCACATGAAGAGGTCCATTTGTCATTGAAAGGAGTTCTGCCAGATTTGTCAGAAACAGAGGAGTCTTTAAGTAGGTCATTAAGAGGGCGTGCTATCTTGGAATAACCTCCATTGAAGCGGCGATAGTAGCTACAAAACCCCAGAAAGGATATCAATTCAGTCAGATTTGTGGGATGAGGCCAGGTCACCACCGCCTCCACTTGATCTGGATCAGTTGCTATCTCTTGTGTAGATACAATGTGACCTACAAAGTTTACTGAAGAGCGAGCAAACTTACATTTTTCCAGGGGGAGCTTCAGGCCTTCTGCTCTCAAACCATCAAGTACTTTAAACAGTCTCTGGTCGTGTTCTTCCAGGGTTGAGCCAAACACAATTATATCATGCAAGTAGACAATACATTGAGTGGGAAAAAGGTCTCTCAATGTTTGATCCATCAAACATTGAAAGGTTGCAGGAGCGCCATTCATTCCCTGGGGCATACGAGCAAACTGGAAAAACCCCAACGGGCAAATAAAAGCAGTATTTTCTTGATTTTCCTCACTCATAGGCCATTGAAAGTATCCAGAATGTAAGTCTATTACTGTGAACCATTTGCTGCCTTGCAAAGCATCAAGGGCTTCATCTATGCGAGGAACAGTGAATTGATCTGGAACACTATTGGAGATGCATAAGGACTTTTAGACTCAACAATGATGTTTTGATCTTTCATTTTTTTGAAACACTCTCGAACATCATACAAATCTCTGGAAGGTATTTGTCTAGATCTTTCTCTAAAAGGGGTGCTATCTGTCATGCGAATAGTGTGTTGAATGCTTTTAGCACATCCCACATCCATCTCATTGGTAGAGAAGACATCACTGTACTCCATTAGCTGCTCACCGAATATTTGCTTGTGCTCTGGAGAACTGTCAGCACCCTCCAGGTAAAAGTCTAACTTGGTTTCTTGATTTTCAACTTTGGCAGGGTAGGAAGTAAAAGTTTCAACTGAATAACAACAGGCCACGTCCTGCCAGGCTGGTATTATGACTGGGTATGTAGTAATATTCCGAACAGTAACAACATCCATTCTAGGACATTTAAAACGATAGCCTTTCCTTTCAGGTATTATCTTCCAGCTGTTCTTTGCAGCAATTTTGGGATCAGTCTCTAGCAGGAAAAAGCTTCAATTTGCCCCTGGTAGAACTTCTACATAAACCCGTAGGTTTCTCACTTCCCTTGGTGCAAGCTCTATTGAACGCCAGGGATTCCCTACACTTCCTCCAGGAAAATCAGGAGCAAACATTTGCCATATATCCTGCAATTCTGGAGCTACAGGTAGAGCAGGCAGTGGAATCCCTTGCTGTGGCTGAAGAAAATGTATAAAAGCAGCTTCAACAGCTTCAACATTAGAGCCCACAATCATAGGTGCTGGCTCATTACCTCAGGTGGGGGGGCTCACTTAAGCGATCACCTTGAGTGGTGGATCCTCATCAGCGACCACACCGGGAATGCGAAGTTCCACTTTTAGACAATCCACCATCCATAAAAACAGGATTTTCTCCCACACCATAAAAAGGCATATCGTTCACACATTGCAAAGGAAGATGGCTTAAGTGTTGTTGGTAGAAAGACCGGTATATGATTGTCAACTGAGACCCAGTGTCAAATAGAGCAGTTGTGGGTACATTATTAACAATTAGTTTAAATGTGCTTCTGCGGCCTACCCCACGTAATTTATTGAACTTTGATCATTGTTGCTTTCTCTGTTTTTTTCCACTCAACTGTCCAACTTTACTGTGCACTTTGAGTCTGTCAGCAGGCAATGGACACTAACGAACAATATGGCCTTGTCCTGTCCACAGCGGAAACACTTAATTGGAAAAAGAGGCTTATTGCTAGACACTTTCCTGTCAATAGATGGAGCTTTAGACTGCAGGGCTTTTACTAGGCTCTTTGGTCTTAGCAATAGTTTCACTCTCCTGCTCATCCAGAGAAGTCACTTTAGTTTTACTCTTATTTGGAGTAGGGAAACAGATATCAGCCTCTTGTTTCTTTACCTCTGTCATAATTTCTGTGAAAGTAAAGTCTTTCTCTCTCAAAATATTTCTGAGGACTGGCGACATAGGGTGATGGGGTAACAGTCCCTTTATTATTTGAGCAGTCCTTAATTTGTCAACAACTGCAGGGGTGATCACTTTTTCAGTTAGCAATCTCCCTAGATGTACCTTCAGCTTTCTCACAAATACAAATACATCTTCTCCCTCTTTGTGCTTTGTCTGTTTAAAGTCAGCAAGCATTTGATCAGGATCATGGTACAGTCCATAAGCATCTGTCAGAACATTAATATAATCCTGAGCAGTGGTACTCCCATGAGTTTTCTTGTTCGCTCTAATAGATGCTGGTGTTCGGAGGCTTTCCATAATGCTTTGTTTTTTCTTTTCCTCCGAGGCAGTCCATTCCTCCATTACTTGTTTTGCGAAATCTTTCCATGTCTCAAAGCTCTCCTCACCAGCACTGGAGTACAGTGATGTCTTCTCTACCGATGAGATGGATGTGGGATGTGCTAAAAGCATTCAACACACTATTCGCATGACAGATAGCACCCCTTTTAGAGAAAGATCTAGACAAATACCTTCCAGAGATTTGTATGATGTTCGAGAGTGTTTCAAAAAAATGAAAGATCAAAACATCATTGTTGAGTCTAAAAGTCCTTATGCATCTCCAATAGTGTTCCAGATCAATTCACTGTTCCTCACTAGCACTCAGGGTACAATAAAAATAGGGGAAGGGATGCAAAATATCGCCTGATCGGAATTAAATCACATAAACAGGCACATATTGACATAACAACCATAATATTATTCCAATCATGTTAGTGCAAAGTTGTAACAACAATAATACACTACAAATTAAAAAGTGCAAGTAAAAATAAACAGAAAAAGCAGAAAAGTACACTGGATGAGGGGTCTCTCCTAAAGGAAAAACTATAAGTATGAGAACCAAACTTAGAATTCAGTTAGAGGAAGCAAGGTCTCGGTATTCGGTAGAAAGCATAAATTGTGACCAGTAATACCAGGTATAAGCCACCTTCCTTGGATTAAGCATAATAAATCCAGTTCAGCACTCTGGTCGTGTTGTCCCTGGCCTCCCTTCCTGAGCATAAAGCCAACCTGATCAAAATGGACGAGTTTATACGTGACCGTGATCAATCTGGAGGCAAGGATTTTTTGTAAAAAGCTTGAGGTCTTGATTAAGAAGAGAAATTGGTCTGTAACTCGCACATGAGGAGGGATCTTTACCCTCCTTGGGTATAACCGTAATGGTGGCTCGTAGGGAGTCCAAGGAGAACCGACCTCCTTCAGTAATAAAATTAAGAACTGCCAGAAAATGAGACACCAAGGAAGTTTGAAAAGTTTTATAGTACGTTAAAGGAAGCCCATCCGGTCCTGGAGTTTTACCTGTGGGGGTATCTTTAATAGCTGCACTAAGTTCCTCTGCCGTGATAGGGGTCTCTAATATCTCCCTCTCGGAGAAAGAAAGGAAGGGCGTCCCACTTGCCGAGAGATAGTTCTGAATCGCCTGTGTCCTTTCCGCGGGCGCCATAAAAGAGGAGGACTTTAATATATTATATAAAGTGGAGTAGTACTGGCGGAAAGATTCCGCTATATCTTTGGTATGGTACATTTTCCGTCCGCAGTTGTCCGTGAGAAAGGGGATAAACAAGCGAGTTTTATGAACACGGAGGCTAGCAAACGGACACTCTTATTACCATGCTCATAGAACATTCTCCGGCATTTAGTCAGAGCAAGTTTCGCCCTGTCTAAGCAAAGTAATGAAAGTTTCTCATGAAGAACTCAGAGTTCATTACCCACTGTAGGATCTAGGGAAGATCTCGAGAGTTGCAATACGCTGGAGAGTGTCCCCAATCTCCTTCTGGCGGGCTCGCTTAAGTCTCCTCCCATGTTTGATGAATATACCCCGAATAACTGCTTTATGGGCTTCCCATAGCAAAAGAGGGCTGATCTCAGGGGTGGCATTGGTCTGAAAGTAACTGGACAGTTCCGAATTGACATCCGCCAAGACCACTGCGTCTTGGAGAAGGGATTCGTTCAGGCTCCAATTCCACGATTTGGGACAGGGATAAGAGAGTTCAATGGAAATGGATACCGGAGCATGATCAGATATGGTGATGGAGCCAAAAAACTAGATCGTATCCTGTGTAATTCAGAATGTGGGCTCCAAAAGTGATCGATCCTCGAGTACGAGCTATGGGGGGAAGAGAAGAACGTATAATCTCTAGCCTGGGGGTGCAGAACACGCCAAACGCCGAGGAGCCTATATTGGGATAAAACTTTTAAGATTCTACCATTGGAACGATTTGAAAGAGAAGTGTGACTGCCGCCAAAAGTATCTACTGCCCCCTCAGGCGAAAAATTAAAGTCTCCTCCCAAGATCAATATACCTTCTTGGAATTTTTCCAATTTTTCAAGCACTTCAGTTAAAAAGGAGGCCTGACCGGTATTAGGAAGATAAACGGCAGCTAAAGTAACTGTAGAGCTTTCTAAAGACCCCTTAGCAAAAAGAAACCTGCCGTCTGGGCAACTTTGTTGCTCCTTGAGATGCCATGTAACAGAGGAGGCTATCAAGATACTCACCCCTTTAGATTAAGATGCATCGGTACAGCTATAGTATGCTATCGGATACCTCTTATTGCCTAATCTCGGAACCCTGTCTGCCCGGAAGTGGGTTTCCTGTATGAAAGCTACTTGTGCCTTCAGCTGGTATAATTCTGCCAAAATGGACGAGCATAACATTATACGTAACTACTTTGACCGTACCCATTGTGGTAAAATAAGGGCGACTTTTCCAAGTATCCCAGTAATAGTGGTGTTCTCAAGGGCCGAAGGTAAGATCACGGGGGTGGGTCAGACAATGGGGCGGTGGGGATAGACAGGGGGATGGAACAATGTGTAGAACAAAAAGACAAACAATCAATACAAAAAAAAATAATAAACAATAAGCGCAGATCAGCTGCGCAAATTCCCTTGGAGGGGGTAGCTCAGGTAGTCAGGATGAGGCTCCCACCACCCGGGCCAGGCCTATCGTTATACGTCAATGAAAGTATTGGATGATATAGCAAATGTAAGCTGTACGGGGGAGGGTACAAGTATACATCCTCAATCTCCAAAAGCAAAACATTATCAAAAACTATAACAATAATAACAGTATCAAAGCAGTTCAGCAAAGAAAGAAAAAAAAGACAAAACCTTACACACAAAGTGCCGTCGTGGGCAAGCAATCGAAACCAATCAGGGAGGAGGACAACCAGTCCTCATGTATCGAAGTAACAGCAAAACCCCCCTGGTGGACTGGTCCACAGTCACAGAGGGGCCTGTGAGATGTTGCGCACTTGAGCATACAGATTTTGAGATATAACTTCAGTGACCTTTAACAACAAATGTTCAAGATTGGTCTCCTGCTTAGTGACTGTATCAGACATTGTATCAGTGTTATCTGTACAAACTCACAAATTCAATGGTTCACACTTTACAGGCAGGGCTGGTAGCTTTCTCCTCACTGAAGGTGAAATTAGTGGAAAAACTATAGCACAGCGGACATCTTCAGGCCCTTTGGGGTAGATACAAAAGGGCCCTTTACCTGGATTTAGATCCACCTCACTGAGACATAGGTATTGGGTATGGGTCTTATATCCACAAGAGATGCATGCTGCAGAGTTTCATTAGCTTTTAGTGCCTCCTGTAGTCTGTGGGTGCTCACAGATATAGGTACACACGATACAGCAAAGGTCCTTTTATGTGACAATCCCTCCTCCTGAGCCCATTGCCATACAGCTTCTACAGCTACAGTGGCATGGTAACACAGTACTGTCCTGATCCAAGATAATCTCAGCAGTGCCTCCAAATGTAGCCCTCTTCTGACCCACACTGCAGGCTACTGATGTGTTGTGGCGCAAACTATGTGGAAGAACAGGAGCAGAGCCTTTACTTTATCTGTGGAAACAGGATGTAATCTCTCATACGCGCAGTGCCTCCACTCAATTGAGTCTTGTGAGTAACAAGTGCAGTTCCAGTTGAGATTAGTATACTCATAAACAATAATCCACACTGTATTAACGGAAAGAGTCTCTGTATTTAATAGTAACAACATATGAAATCCAGTGTAACATCAAACTTTGCAATCTTCAAACAGCAGCAGTGTAAACATGTTAAAGTCCTTTCAGTATCTCTCAGTGAGAGGATTGTGCCATAACTTACAGTCTGAAGTTATACTTTCTGAGTCTCTCACTCTCCAGACCATGTCCATCTCAAGAGCTTACCCAAGAATCCCTGCCCCAGGCTAGGTCAGTACTGATGATCTCATCCCCAAAGTGCCCAGGGCACAGCAGCCATCTTGTGTGGCCAAACACACACTGCAGTAATTATCATAGAATACAATAATGCATAAACAGGCAGTGAAATTACTACATTGCTACACTAATATATTATTATGTTAATTCATGATTCATCCTCTATCCTATTTCACATCTTCTGTACCTAAACTAACTCATTTTGTATGATTACATCATGTTTTAATGGAACACTTTTGAGTATAGACTCCCTTTGTTATTAATTTGGAATTATATTATGTGACTGATTGTGTAAAAGCATTATTCCGTTTGTATATGACCATTTATGTACATGATCACATGTCATACTATACAGACATTATAGACCAATTATATATTTCAGATATCCCACTATAAAAATGCAAATATGGCAACTATAATTCATCAGTGCTTTAACAAACTCCCCGTTTGGTCATCCACACTGGGATGACCAGAAGATCTTTGTTATAACCTTAAATCAACCCTGCTAGCTATTCTCTTACGGGGCACCCCTCTGCAGGGGTGCTAGTTGGGAGCTGGGTTATCTCATAGGGTATCCTGTGTGCTGATCCTGGTCCTCGCTCCCCTTCTCCCTGTTTGGTCATCCACGCTGGGATGACCAGAAATTCCTTGTCCTAACCTTAAATCAACCCTGCTAGCTAATGCCTTACAGGGCACCCCTCTGCAGGGGTGCTAGTTGGCAGTGGGTTTATCGCATAGGGTATCGTGTATGCTGATCCCAGTCCTCGCTCCCCTACCCCCCGTTTGGTCATCCATGCTGAGATGACCAGGACTCGCCTTTTCGGAGTTCTGCTCGAGTGTGCGGCAAGTGAAGGCATCATAGCGGGGGGCGTTAACCTTTGAGTGCGCCCAGCGATAGGCAGGCTCAGCATAACTGTAACACCATCCCATCGAACTTCCTCCCTTACTAAGGGTGGAAGTGACTACATTGGTCTGTGCATTGCACAGGGCAAATGCCCACAGGAAGTTCAAAACACAGCAACATTATTAAAAAATGGAAAACAGGCACGCAGGTGCACTGTTTCCTTATTATTCACTAATGTTTATCCATTTAAGGACGAGCTGGAAGCGGCATCAGTCATTCTTTGGATGACCGCAAACAGCTCCCTCCTGCTGCTCTTCATTTTACACCATCTAATTTTTTCTATATCATCCTCAAGTAAGTAAAGGACTGGTAGTCAGCAACTATCCAACCTTATTTTAAACTTAACATTTATATTTCTCCTTCTTTTTTTAAATTGGCACAGGTCTAATTGTAAATTCGGGGGCCTTCTATTTACTTTGGAAAGTTGTTTGAAACTACAGTGGTACCTTGGTATAAGTCCTTAATCCGTTCCAGATCCTTGGACTTATACCAAACAGGACTTTCGCCAAACAAAATTTTCCCATAAGAAATACAGGGAAAATGATTAATCAGTTCCCATGAAAAAAAATTCTATTGTTATTGGCATAATATACATTGACGGGGCTGTATAAAATAATTTAAACACTGTTTAATACTAAAATACATCAATACAAAAGCATTTAGATGAAATAAATGAAAATTTAACCTCACTTTACCTTGCTGAGAAGAGTCGAGTGCCTACTAGGATGGTGCTGAGAAGGGAGGAGGAGGAGATGTTATCTATATCACAGGGAGTTATAGCGTGGGTTCACAGAATGGTAGCAACTGGAGTACTGACGCTCTTGCGCAGTCGCGGCTTTGTCTCGAGAGATATAAATAAGGGTAGTGTGCGGTGTTGTGACTCATTTTGACCCATACAAGTTCTAGCACAAAGGTTGTATACAAAGCAAAAGTTGTATACCAAGCAAAATTTTTTGTGTACCAAACAGATACCAAGTTGGACTTATTCCAAAGCAGACCTATACTATGATCAACAAACAAGTGTAAATACCACCAACAGCCATTAACCACCCGGGCGGTTAGCCCGACCTTGGTAAGTAAACTTGCTACGAACGTTTACCCCTAACCAAGGTCCGGGTAGCTAAAAATATAAACAAGCGTTATATTGCAATCCGATTGTCATACAACATTGTATGACAATCGGATTACAACTGAAAAAAAATACTACCTTGTCCCCGCAGCTCCTCCAGAGACGTCTTCTCTCTTCTTTCTTCATCTGGCGTGTGCAGTGACAATCTCAGGGGTTTCCGGTGCGGAGGCGGGGCGGGAAATTCAAATCACTTGCTGTATTGAGTCCAATACAAAGAAATCTTTATATAATATATATATAATTGTATTATATGTATATTATATAAGCTACTGTACAGGTACATTACATTATACACATTTTTTTTTTTAAAGATTTTTTTTTTTTATGTTTTATAAAAAAAAATTTTTATTATTAAATTTATAAAATTTTGGACATATTTCGGTGAGTTATGCGGTAATTCGGTGAATTATAAGTAATTATTGAGTAATTCGGTGAATTATAGCCTACAATCTAATCTGCATTTCCATGCAAAAAATTTAACATTTTTAAAAATTAACACTTTTTGCATGGAAGTACGGAAAGAATTAAAACACCCGGCGTTCGCGTACGCGTCCCTCGGCGATTCCTGATGATGTCAGTGCATGCGCTCGTCGATGGGGGTCGTAGCAGGAAATTCAAATATTTTGTATTGGATTCAATACAAAGTCCTGTATCCAATTCAATACAAAATAATACAAAATATATTTATGTGGTTTTGTCTATAGGTATGTGACGTTGGACTCTGTTTTAAAATTCACCACACTAGAGAGGTGTTTTAGAAAAATATAGTACTATACAGTATACCGAATTATTGCATTTTCAGTATTTTTGATTTATTTATGTATTCTTGTTTAAGCTGATTTTTGTGTTTTTTATTTCATTTTATTAAAAGTAAATTTTTTTTTTTTTTACATGATTGTGTGTTTTAAACTTTTTTTATTTTCATGATATCTACTAGACCCTTGTTAGGACATATTTCTGTAAGTTACAGGTCTACAATTTAAAAACAAATTCATGAAAAACAGTGTACCGCTTTTGGTACAGAAATCTAGACATCAGTGAAACGCCCAGGTGGTTAATATACTGTCCAAGTAAGACTAACCAACCTTTATCTCTAATTTTTACTTTTAACTAATTGGTACCTCCTGATTATCTAAACATGATAGATGGATATGGTTGAAGGAATTTGAAGGTTTTTGAATCTGACATTAAAATGTGCCAGTGTTTTCTCAAAATATTGAGAATGTATTTGTGTTGATTATTAAACCTAGTAAACATGTGTGTGTAAGGCGTCACTGGTTTTGTTTGGGTTAAAATAGATGACGATCTTGATTTTTCACTTTGTGGTATGCCTTTTTTAGGAGAGTTCTTCTGTAGCCTCTAGCTAGTAATCTGTTTTGCATTCTTAGCTTCTGATTCAAAATCTGCATCTGTTGTGCAGTTACATCTTAGTCTAATGTATTGACTTGAGGGAATACTTCTTCAATCTTTACTTTCAACTAATTAACTCTTATATCTCTAACTGCTTGATCACAGAGCCTATACAATCTGCCATTCTCCATCATCATTGATTCAGCATATGATGTGAATCCAATTTTTTGATCTTCTATTCCAATTACCTTTGGGGCAATATACCAGGAGAGTTATTGCTTTATAATTGGCTTGGTTTAGTTGGTCATAAAACAAATTGGTCACTGGGAATCGAGGCGATTCCAGTTGTACATTTGCCCCCACTGGTTGTAATGTGGTTGGGTAGCTAAAAAAAAGTAAATGTGGGGAGGGGGTCTTTGGGATACAAATTAACTGGTGGAAGTCGTGTTAATTCTCTATTTCCAGAGTGTCTTATTTGGATCATAGGACACTATTTTGTGTACTGGGGCTCCAGACGGGCAGATATTGAGCCAAATGGAAGGCAGTTAGGTCTGTTCAGGGAGACAGTGCAAGTCCACTGGATGGGCATCCCGCGTATGCAGTGGAGCCGTGTGGTGCTCTAGATCAGCAGATTTGCTCATCTAGATAGGCCTCCTGATGTCGTTTTAATTCATGCTGGGGGAAATGATATTGGGGCTCTTGCTATCAAAGTATACAGCTGTTTACTACATGCAATGATCAAATGATGCAAACATTTACAAGACATAAAGATCTATTTTCAAAATAATTGGGCAGCTTTACCACCTGAGCAAATCAGAGGCTTCATCCATAACGATCAGAAAAAATTGCTAGGAATACAGCTATTGATGAGATCGTAGAACTGCTTCCAGCTGCCCATCATAAAAATCATTATCATAATAGGCCACTATTACTCACTTAACTTTATAGGGTAAAGGCTGGGCTGTTACTGAGCTTTGCCTCGGTAACCATGGGAGGTGGCCCAGCTGGTTGTGAGGTAGGTCTGGTAGGCACCTTGTTGGTTCTCTCCATGTTGGTAATGCTCATAATTTCCATAGCTTGTCATTTGCAAATTTATGTTCATATGGTAGAGAGGAGGGGGTAAAGTTGGTTTCAAATAGTTTGGAGGGACCATGAATGATGTTCACACCTAGCTATTCAATATAGTGGCAGACTCACTAAAAGATGAAACTTTTTAATGACCATCAGCAACTCAGGGAGTTTTAGGTGCCAATATTAAAGTATATTGGCAAATGCCAATATTAAAGTACAAAGAAACAAATCAATCCATTCCATTTAAGAACATCATTTATTTTAAATACATGACTACTGTCTCATCAGTCAAACACCTTGATATAACAGCACACTAAAATACTTATTAGACTATTAGACATATATATATATATATATATATATATATATATATATATGTATATATATATTCATATTGTATATGTATATATATTAGGTAAGTAAAACCTTGTTGACCTGGGTGACTATTGTTGTGGCCTTCCTACAAATCCATACTTTACTACAAAGAAAGTAACATATCCTCTATGCATTTACGCTGCAATCCTTTTGTAATCCCAGCTTGGTGCCAAGGGGTCTCAAACTGTACTAGTGGTTTCTGAAAGTAAAAGTGGTCTGGTTGTCTGTAACTGGCTGATTACTGTTACTTAGAAACAATATTCAACTCTCCCTCATGTGGTACCAGGACTGTCCTATAGCTCTTGAGACTCACACAAAGTGTGATGGAAAACAGACAAAGATTACAGAAAAAATATTCTCCATGCCCACCCAGTTGTAGTTAACCAAGAACTGCTCTGGCCAGAGAAGGTGGCAAAGTAAGCAAAATATTTGTGCTAATCTGCTAGGGAGAGAAAAGGAAAAAATCTAACAGACTCCAGATGTCCCATTAAAGTGTTTTCATCCCCTTGAAAATGTTATCTCACAGGGGTCTGTACCCTTCTGACAGCAATGAAGGGTAATGAAAAAAAGTATAAACAAAAAAAAAATACAATGTAAAAAAAAATGAAAAGCATCCCATACTCATACATATTGTTAGTAGCATCCATACCCATACATATTGTTAGTGCACATGTAAACAGCAAATATGCAACACATATTCGGTATCTTTGCAGAAGAAAAGGATTAATTCTAGGCCATGTTTGGGTGAACTTGATGGGCTCTAAAGGTTTTTAAAGCAACACTTATTGATAAATTTGAGTTAGCTTTTTTTCTTTTGCTATTTGGTGCACACAAAATTGTAGGCAATGCTCATGGCTATAATTCTTCATATTGCCTGTCAAATAGTTTCTGCTTGACACAGTTTCAATTTTTTAACATTTTTATTCAAAAAAATTAGAATAGTACTGTTTGTGTTTAAAAAAAATATTTTTTTATGTATCCTTTGTGAAAATTACAGAGTTCAAGTCCCTATTGCTCTCTAAAATAGTGGTCAAAAGTGTTGAATAATTTAAGCCTGTAGAGTGGATTTCCCTTCACTTCCTCTACCAACAACAGTTGTCACCAGAGCAAAGAGTAAAGGTATATGGGGTGTAGTGTGAAAGGGTTTTTTTGCTGCCTAAGACAACATGTTTTGGCTCCATAAACTATGCAGTACCAAAATATAAAAAAAAAATCTTTTTAAGCAGGGATAGAGCAAGTTACAGAATGTTGGTATGCATCTGTTTAGGCTAAATCTCTCTGTATGCTAGAGATAAATATCTATGTGCAATACATGTAATGCAATATAGAAAGCATATAGCAAAGTTCTGTGGGAAGACTGTGAAGTCACATCTGCACATGAAGATGCTATGAAGATTATTAAGAGTAGATCTGAAAACACAGATCTCCAAAAAAAGTCATTAAGGATTTCCCTAATGTGTTTCCTTACACATTCCTCGCAAGGCCCAATACATGATAGAAAATTGGTTTGAACTTTTACTTTTACACACAAACAAAATTGTATAATCAAGATTCTAATTTTACAGCATCTATTGCATTCTTTTCATGGCTATAAGTCTTCATATTGCCTGTTGATGATTTGTCATTGTCTTTATAGAGCTGGTTAATTTATTTGTTGCACTAGCTATATAATTTTGTGTTCATTGTAGTATTTATTGGCTTGTTTTTTTTTTTTTTTTTTACATGCACACCACAATTACTAATATAATGTAGAATTGTTTTCTACACGTGGTTTCAACTTTAGTTTTACAACAGCTTTGTGTAAATACATACAAAAGATTATTGAACATTACCACCATTGTGTTTTATAGTCACTTTTTGCCTATTCAAGTTTTATTGTGCTTAATTTTTTTGGAGGGGAAGTTTAGATCTTGTTACTTACAGAAAAGGTGTCAAATGAAATACCCCTTTTTTTCTGATCCTACAAAGCCCTACTGTCTACAAAGCTTTTGTAGCAGGTACACTGATAATTCTAATCTTAACACATAGGGCCAGATTTAATACACTTTCATTATGTGTCTTCTGGAAAACCTGAAATGGATTTCCTAAAAGTAAAATGTTTTCATTCCTGTACCAGATTCATTCCAGGTTTGCTGGATCACCCAGGTTAACTGATGAAAGTGTATCTTGTCCAGCCTTGGAGAGCTTTTATTAATAAGGGCCCACAATGTTAATTAGCCTTAGCTTGTCAAGTGTAAAAACATTGCACATGACAAAACAGTTCTTGTGCCAATACAAATTCACTACAAACACATTAAAGGTCAATTACAGTTATTGTACAGTATATAGCAATATACAAAACTATTACTGAAGCAACACAATATACACAAGCATGTATAATTTATTATACAGCAAAAAAGCATTACACAATAAAATCAGAATATGCAACTCTAACATAGCCATTTCCACTGGTTTATTTATATTACTAGGAAAATTGTTATTTTTTTGATAACAGTTGGTACTAATTTGAATAGTATTATATTAAATGTACATTATCTGCTTCTGTCTAGCTACAGAATATAACCTATTTAGAGTGTACACATTTCGAAAATTACTACAAATTTTTTTAGGTAATGTTCTGGTTAGGTTTTGATTTTCTCTGGGTCTTATTCTAGGTAATTTTCTGATCTTATTCCCAGACAAAAGTGCATGGATAAAATGTGTGAGTTGTAAAAAAAATATAAACAGCTGCAAAGACTTCCACTGACAAAGAAAGTTAGTGTACTAATTCCTGTTACCAGAGCATATATTTTTCTTAGGTTACCACAAACATATGGGTACCCTAAGTTACTTTTTTGTCTTGAAAGGTGTAGGTAAAAAAAATGTGATAAAGACATCCTATATCACATCTAATAATTTGACTTATGAGCGTGTGGGTTATTTTGGTAATTTTTGGACATTACAGAATAGGAATGCTTTTTTATCATTAATTCATTTTTAAAAATTTAGTATAGTGACTAAAAAAAATCTATACCAAACTTGTTGGTGTACTAGCAAGAATGGCCGGTGGATATCAGAAATTTTTTTGCCCTCATTAACCAAATTCAACATACAAAGCATTGGAGGGTTGGGTAAAGAGGAAGAAGGGTTTGGTGGGCAGTAAAGGATATTTCAATAAAAAACAGTATTTTGGTTGTTAGCATTACACAGTTCTGGAAAATATGACACCGATATCTTTTCAGAAGGTGTGTATCAGTGTATTTAATAATAACATTGAATCACATGATACATACAATATTGTGATTCATTTATACAGTTAGGTTCATAAATATTTGGACAGAGACAAGTTTTTTCTAATTTTGGTTCTGTACATTACCACAATTAATTTTAAATGAAACAACTCAGATGCAGTTGAACTGCAGACTTTCAGCTTTAATTCAGTTGGTTGAACAAAAAGATTGCATAAAAAAAGTGAGGAACTAAAGCCTTTTTTTACACAATCACTTCATTTCATGGACTCAAAAATAATTGGACAAATTAAAAAGCTGAAAATAAAATGTTCATTTCTAATACTTGGTTGAAAACCCTTTGCTGGCAATGACAGCCTGTGGTCTTGAACTCGTGGACATCACTAGATGCTGGGTTTCCTCCTTTTTAATCCTCTGCCAGACCTTTACTGCAGCGGCTTTCAGTTGCTGTTTGTTTTTGGGCCTTTCTGTCTGATGTTTAGTCTTCAACAAGTGAAATGTGTGCTCAATTGGGTTCAGATCAGGTGACTGACTTGGTCATTCAAGAATATTCAACTTCTTTGCTTTATTAAACTCCTGGGTTGCTTTGGCCGTATGTTTTGGGTCATTGTCCATCTTTATTATGAAATGCCTCCCAATCAATTTGACTGCATTTAGCTGGATTTAAGCAGACAGTATGTCTCTGAGCACCTCAGAATTCATTCAGTTGCTTCTGTCCTGTGCCACATCATCGATAAACACTAGTGTCCTAGTGCCACTGGCAGCCATGCACACCCAAGCCATCACTCTGCCTCTGCTATGTTTTACAGATGATGAGGTATACTTTGGCTGTTCCACGCCTTCTCCATACATTTTTTCTTGCCATCATTCTGGTAAAGCTTGATCTTGGTTTCATCTGTCCAAAGAATGTTTTTCAAGAACTGTGCTGGCTTTTTTAGATGTTTTTTTTTAGCAAAGTCCAGTCTAGGTAATTAATTAAAAGACAGTAAAAGATAGAGTTTTCGGCACAAATATAGAAAAAATAATTTGTAGTAAAAGTTTACATACAAAATTATGAAAGAATTATATCATTTTTACCCATAAGTCCCTTATGATCTCTACAGGATTTGATCAATTTTCACACAAAAAAAGTTACAAAAAACAATTACAACCTTTTCTCTGTATGTCTCAATAGTTTCTTGTGATACATACAAAGTTTTGTTCAGGCCTGCTGTGGCACTATACAGGTTTCAGCTAATATTAAACAAATATACATCACCATACAATGGTTAAGTAGGTATGAACCCATTCATATCAACCATAGTACCCTACGCGTATCGCCATAGTGGGCTTCCTCAGGGGTTTAGGCCAATAAAAAGTTCTCTATGTTTACATACGGGGTTCAGGTGATTGAAATTTACAAACATAAATGTAAGGGTTCAATACACTGCAATGTTCAACATTACAAAAATCATATATTTCATTCAATTTTGTTCAGATAGTGGAATTATTAGAGAATAACACCAATAGTATAATAATAATAATGAAATAGAAACAGATAAAACTGACTTTTAGAACGATATGCTACATACATAGATCATATATGAGTAATGGATCAAATCATAGAATTACCAAATATATATAAAGTAGAAATAATTATAATTATCAAACTTACATAATTCAAAATATGGCTTAATCTTGGAGGAAAAATGAAATGAACCTCAGAATAGAGATGATCCGTTGAATAGGTCAGAGGAAATAGGGTAGTGTAGTAGAATCCCCTATATAAGTATAGTATCCACAATTTAAGAAGAATTTCGGTTTATATCTTTATATGTAATCATATATTATATGTATAAGTGAGGTTAAAGAGTAAGTAGGAATTGCTGTCCTACCTGAAAATGAAGTAGACTCTATTTTTTAATATGATGCTGAATGGTAGCACAGGTCAATCTAATCTCAGTTTCCAGAGAAAAGATAGTAAATAATCCCTAACAGATGCAGTCAGCAAAATAGGTTTGCCATATATGCTTCCACAGTGTAGGTACTAAAAATGAAACAATATTATGTTTCTTCTGTTAGGTATGGTATTCATAATCATAATGAATTATGTTTAGTAAAGGCAGAAGTGCCCATAAATGCAATGTACCCGGTTTCTATAGAGAAATCTCCTCTAGTGGTGCTGGAAAGGATTGTTTGCTTGTTTAAGATGCAGCCTTGATAGTGTTTCCCAATCCCAATATGAAAATACAGTGAGAAAAGTTCAGGTTTATCGATCACTTACCTGGTCCCGCTGCGATCGTCCATCGGTCGTGTTCCTGCGTCGGGTGTCCTCTCCGGGAAGAAGAAGCCGGCCGGCTTCTTCTTCTAAGCCGGCCGGCTTCTTCTCCCTCCGTGCGTGATGATGTCGGCGCGTGTGCGGGAAATTCAAACTGAAACTCATTCAAACACATTTTGTATTGGATTGAATACAAACTCCTGTATCCAATCCAATACAAAATAATTAAAAATAAATACAAAGTATGTAATTGGTAAATTCAAACTCTCATTTTGTATTGGATTGGATACAGGAGTTTGTATTCAATCCAATACAAAATGAGAGTTTGAATTTTGTTCACATTTTGTATTGGATTGAATACAAACTCCTGTATCCAATCCAATACAAAATAATAAAAAATAAATTTATGTGGTTTTGTCTATAGGTATGTGATGGACACTAGGGAGGTGTTTTAGAAAAATATATTACTATACAGTATACCGAATTATCGCATTTTCAGTATTTTTCATTTATTTATGTATTCTTGTTTAAGCTGATTTTTTGTGTCTTTTATTTAATTTTATTATAAGTAATTTTTTTTTTTTTACATGATTGTGTGTTTCAAACATTTTTTATATTCATGATATCTACTAGAACCCTTGTTCAGACATATTTCTGTAAGTTACAGGTCTACAATTTAAAACAAAAATTTCATGAAAAACAGTGTAACGATTTTGGAACAGAAATCTAGACCTCAGTGTAACGCCCAGGTGGTTATTAGGAGGACAGCGCCCTAGGGACCTCCCACACTCCACATGCATGTAGGCAGCGTGGGGATGCCTGTGGGGGCTGGCCTGGTGATGCAGGGATGAGTGGCATCTCCTAAAGCGCCGCCCACTCAAACCTCATCACTTGTTAGAGGAGGGTGGGTCTCCTGTCTCTCATCTCAGTGCTAGAGACAGCAGGCAGCCGTCTCCAGCCCATCATCCCCATCTAAAAAGACATACAGGGAAAGGGCAGAGCCATCCTCAGTGAGGGGTAGGCTTGCCTGAGTTGCACCCAAGCATTCCATGGTTCCCCCGTCCTTGTAAGTCGGGTGAGAGGAGGGGCGCCCTCTATTTGTTTTGAATGAAAGAGGTAATACAGAGATTTAGAGATGATTGAAGGAGCAGACATGATTAGGATAGACAGTATCTCATATGGGATCAAGTGAATAATGGTTAGAAAAAGAGACAAAACTGTTTCTTGCAGTTAAATATACATTCTGGATTATAAATATATTTTGTTAAAGAATTGCTAGAAATATACTAAACATACTAATATGACTTTAAATTAATATTGAGTACTGAATAATACTATAGAAAAGGTTTAAAGCTAAATACATTGTTTAAACCTGGATAATGGTGGGCTTCAAATAAAAAGATCCACTTCGTTTCTGCCTGTAATAATTTTCTATCAAAGTCTCCCCCTCTAGGATTTGGGGTTACTTTTTCTAACGCTGCAAATGAAATACTATGTAGGTCAAAGTTATGCATTGTTCCTACGTGGTAGCTAATTGGAGTGACCATTTTACCGTTTTTGATCGTGTATATATGCTCATAGATTCGTTTTCTTAGGGGTCTTTTTGTTTTACCCACGTAAAATCTTTTACATGAGCACAAAATAATGTATATAATGCCTATTGATTGGCAATTAACATAGTGATTGATCTTATGTGTAGTACCATTTGGTAGGGAAAGTGCTAGATTTTCATGGATCCATTCACACCGGCTACAGTGGCCACATTTGAATGTGCCCCAGGTTTAGATTGATCTAGTTTTTGTGAATGTGGGTTGTAGTGGCTTTGCACTAGAGTGTGATTTGCGATATGTCATGTATGGTTTGTCTCCTACTATAGTGGAGATATTGGGATCTGCTGCAAGAATCGGCCAATGTTTTCTCATGATTAAGTAAATATTGTGATGATGTTCGTTGAACCGGGTAATAATGGGTAATCTAGGTGTTTGTTGAGTATTTGAAGTTTTGATTATTAGGTCATTTCTATTGAGATGTTGAACTTTCTGGTAAATAAGTTTAAGGAGTTTCTTACTATATCCCCTTACTATAAGTCTCTCAGTAAGTGCCTTGGCTTCTATCTTAAAGTCCAGGGTTGATGTACAGTTTCTGTGAAGTCTCAGCATCTGACTGTATGGGATGCTTTTTATTAGTGATTTCGGGTGAGCACTTTGAGAATGGAGGATTGTATTTCCTGCTGTCTCTTTTCTATATAGAGATGTTTTAATGTGCAGGTCATCAGATATATTGACATATATGTCAAGAAAGGGAATTTGGTGAGGATGTATATTGTAGGTAAATTTAAGATTAAAGTCATTGTCATGAAGTGATTCAAGCATGTTTTTGAGAAGTTCAGGGGGGCCTGTCCAAATAATTAGGATATTGTTGATAAAACGACGCAATAAATATATGTATTTGTGATAACAATGGAATTCAGGTTTAGAAAATAATTGTTTCTCCCATTGTCCTAAATAAAGATTTGCGTATGATGGGGCACATGTGGTCCCCATAGCAACTCCTTGCAATTGTATGTAGTAATCATTGTTGAATGTAAATATATTACGCGTTAGAATATACTTGAGAAGTTTGACGATAAAGAAATTGTAAGAATGTAGAGTTAGATCGTTTGTTTGTAGGATAGATTAAATCGTTTCTAATCCTTTTGAGTGGGGAATATTGCTGTACAGAGCTTCAATGTCCACTGTGACTAGAGATGTGTTGGGGGGGAGTATTTTGTTTTGTAGTATTTGGAGCAATTGAATTGTGTCCCTTAGATATGATGGTAATTGGTTCATAAGGGGTCTTAAGTAGGTATCAACTAAGTTGCTGGCTCTTGATGAAATAGTCTATGCCCGCTAAAATTGGGCGACCTGGTGGGTTGATTAGATTTTTATGAATTTTGGGAAGACTGTAAAATGTGGGTATTACCGGATATTTATTCCATAAAAAGTCTTTAGTTTTAGTATCCATTGTTCCAGATGTGTGTGCCTCTCTAATGAGTGAATAATATTCTTCATAGTAATTCTTGGCTTCTGCTTGATTGATGATACCATACCAATCTCTGTTCTGAAGTATGTTGAGACACAGTTGGACGTAGTTTTGATTGTCCATAATAACAATATTTCTGCTTTTATCGGCTGGTTTAATTGTAATTGATTTATTATTTTGCTCTGTGTGAAAATTGATCAAATCCTGTAGAGATCATAAGGGAATATCATGACTTATGGGTAAAAAGGATATAATTCTTTCATAATTTTGTATGTAAACTTCTACTACAAATTATTTTTTCTATATTTGTGCCGAAAACTTCATCTTTCTCTGTCTTTAATTACCTGTATATAAACCAGAGTTAGGCACAATCAAAATATAGAGATATCCACCACACACTACTCTAATGATATAAAAACAAAGTCCAATCTAGCCTTTCTATTCTTGAGGCTTATGAGTGGCTTGCACCTTGCAGTGCACCCTTTGTATTTACTTTCATGCAGTCTTCTCTTTATGGTAGTCTTGGATAACGATAAGCCTACTTCCTGGAGAGTGTTGTTCAGTTGGTTGGCTGTTGTGAAGGGGTTTCTCCATGGAAATGATTCTGCTATCATTCACCACTGTTGTCTTCCGTGGACGTCCAGGTCTTTTGGCGTTGATGAGTTCACCAGTGCTTTGTTTCTTTCTCATGATGTACCAAACTGTAGATTTTACCACTCCTATGATTGTAGCAATTTCTGTTTTTGCAGCTTAAGGATGGCTTGTTTCACCAGCATGGAGAGCTTCTTTGACTGCATGTTGTCTGTTCACAGCAAAATCTTCCACATACAAGCACCTCCCCTCAAACCACCTCAGGCAGTTTATCTGCCTAATTTGATAATGACATAACGAAGGAATTGCCCACACCAGCAATAGCCTTTGAGTCAATTGTCCAATTACTTTTGAGCCCCTGAAATAAAGTGATTGTGTAAAAAAAAAAAAAAGGCTTTAGTTCACGGGTCGGCAAACTTTATGGCCACTGGGCCATTTCAGGGGTGGGAGTCCCACCCTAATGGCTCCTCCCCCCTGTAGTGAAGTCCCTCTCCTCCATATGCATTGCGGAGGAGAGTAATTTACCTTCAGGGAGCATTCCCTATTTACGGTGGCGGCGGAAGTATCAGGCCTGCCGCGGTAAATAGGGGAGCCACAGCAAGGAGGTGGCACTGGAGCTCCAGCGGCTCCGATAGTTCCTGAACGAACTACCGGCTAGGCCGTATCTGGTCTAAAGGCCAGAGTTTGCCAACCCCTGCTTTAGTTCCTCACATTTTTATGCAATCTTTTTGTTCAACCCACTGAAATAAAGCTGAAAGTCTGCAGTTCAACTGCATCTGAAATGATTCATTTAAAATTAATTGTGGTAATGTACAGAACCAAAATAAGAAAAATGTTGTCTTGGTCCAAACATTTATGAACCTAACTGTATATTGTTGTAAAAAAACACCCATGACATGATCCCTTATTTTTTTTCACTTACTATACCCACAATATTGTAAGGCTTCTTTTCCTCTTTCTCCCCCTCCCCTTCCAAAACAACACTTCTGACTACCATGGTTTGCTTACAAACAGCCATGACACAACCACTTATTTTCTATCAACATCGTAAAGATATTAATTATCAACCCACTCTCACAAAATCACTTTGAGGTTTTCATACTTGAACCACCCCACCAGTACAACCATCATTATCGCTGTTCCCAGTATAAAATGTTTTACCTCCCTTTCAGGTCACTGCCCACCTACACCATTCGGGTAATTATCTTACCTCTGATCAAGGTCAATTATCTACCATACATGACCCCACAATAAAATCCTTCTATTCTGCTGTATCTCCTTTGATCATGTAAGTCATACTTACCATTTTCACTCTATATGTTACCCACATTCTCATGGAGGGGACACCACCCATTAGACCATCTAAGAATATATTTATGTATATATATTTTCAGCTATCTGTCACCTTTATCCTCTGAAGCAGCCAACATAAAGGCAAAATGTGTCAGGATTGAGACCAATTGAACTGAAATCTACTATATAATACATTCCACCTGATGTTTATGGGACAGCAATTAGACCCAATGCGTTTTCCAAACATTACCCAAGGACTTATCACTGCATTGCACATTTAGTGTTGAAACTTTGTATATTGTTTGGATATATAAATGAATCACATTATTGTATGTATCATTTGATCCACTTTTCTACCTTATTGAATACACTGATACACACCTTCTGAAAAGTTATCAGTGTCATATTTTCCGGAACTGTGTAACAAAAACAAAATACTGTTGATACTGTCAAAATACTTATTGAAGTATCCTTTACTGCCCACCAAACCCTTCTCCCTCTTTCCCTGACCCCCCAAGGTATCAGATAATTTTCAATTCTAATGGTCAAACATAAGGAGCTGGCTTTATCTTTTTAAAACTTAATTCTAATGGTCAAACTTTCAGAGAATCTGACTAGACCCAAATCCAACATACATCTGACCAAAATAGCAAGAAATTAGAAAGTGAGACTGTCTACTATTACTGTGCAGTGGTGTACATGTACAGCATTATTAGATATAGTCCTATACAGAACTAGCTAACATCTGAATTCCTTTTCCACTATTCAGTCAATTTCCCAGTTTTAGGCTTTAATGTGTGTACCTCCCTTTGTCACAACCAGGCCTCCTATTTGGGGCAAACTAAAGCTAGCTGATAAAATATTTAATTGGAACGTATACTGTGGGAGCCATGTCCAAAAATTAAGTAATAGAGCAAAGTAATAGTTTCCATTTGTTTGCCAGATCAGGCTCCTTTTACTTTATTTACTCCTTGTTCTGTGTGGTGTCTTTGCATGGAGGTGATTATCTCAGTAGATTTATAGGACTTTGTCTTGGACCCATTCTCTTAATGACTTTTGATTTAATGAACTAAAATAGATTAGATGCCCTAGGCAAGGTAGAAGCTTTGTGCCTCCATTCACTAATTGACATGGATAAGAATTTCACTGCACACAGTAAGCACCCTATTTAAATGGAATATACTTGCAAAGCCCCATCAGACAACAAGTACATTAAGGTGTGCCCTCCTGTGAATTGATAGGCAAGTGCACTGTTTTGACCAATTGCTCCATCGTCATTTTACAGAAAAAGGTTGTGGCTGACAGTTGCCCTGCATTTCCCCATTTACTGCCAGCTTTTTAACAATCACACAGGCCAATGAACGATTCTGATATCACCAACTCAGTATGATCTCATGTGAATAGGAATCAGCACAGACAGGATGCAATATGTGCAATATGCCTTGGATAATTTCACATTGCGGATAGGCAGCAATGCATCTCCCATGTACAAGAGCTGTTTTGCACAGTTATTAGACAAAACCTGTGATGCAGGGCAGCACGGTGGCTCAGAGGTTAGCGCTCTGGCCTTTCAAATCTCGGCCAGGACACTATCTGCATGGAGTTTGCAGGTTCTCCCCGTATTTGCCTGGGTTTCCTCCGGGTACTCCGGTTTCCTCCCACATCCCATACAAATGCAGTTAGGTTAATTGGCTTCCCCCCAAAATTGACCTTAGACTGTATTAAAGACATATGACTAAGATAGGGACGTTAGATTGTGAGCTCCTTTGAGGGACAGCTAGTGACATGACTATGAACTTGTAATTGCGCTATATAAATACTGAGTAATAATAATAATAAAAATAAATGCATATTCTCCAGAAGAATTCAAGGCAAAGGCTTTATTATAACGATCTAATTTTCTTTTTTCCTTGAAGTGCCTTATTTATGTTGTTTAGAAGATTGCCTGATACTTCCTTGTTAATTTTTATTTAGTCTAGTGATGTTGTTGAAATTAATTTTTAGGTTTTTTGGACAATATGCATTTTCATGACATTTTAGCTTTAGGAATACAAAAATAAAAGGTTTCTTTTTGTTTGGTATAATAAATGCTATTATACACTTTATATTAAATTACTTAGCTATGTTAAGTCTGTTTTTGCAGCTTGTGTTTTAAACCACAAGTGCTCTGCTAATATACTTATGGACACACAAAATTTTTAAATAACCCGTCAATAACATCAAATAAATTAATCTGTGAAAAAAGCAAATATTGCATTGATAAACATCATTACATTTTTTTAAAACTGTATATAGGATTATACACATTGAAAATTTATGTAAACTCACAAATCAGAAGCAAGTCACCTGATGTCTGCAGTTTATGGAACACTGTAGCACAGACCCAGGACTAATGTACCAAAGGAGGAAAAGATTAGACACATCATCTCATTACAGTGTAACCAGATTTTGCAGAAAAGAGTTTTGGAAAGTGCATTCTTTTGGAGAAATTACTGTCCACTACATTTTAAATTGTAGAAGAAGAATTACACAAAATAATTACAGTTCTGACTCAGGGGGGGTGGTCATTACATAGCCACTACCATACTGTACATTAGATGTGCCACTGTAATCCAAAGGAGAGGCATTTTCAGCACCCAGATATGAGCGATGAGATGGCATTGGAGATGGTGTCTCACTAGGCACTTTACTGAGTATAAAGCGTGTTTCGTCATTATCCTCCAAGTTGGAAATATCCTTCATTCCAAGACCCTTCTTGTATGACACAGATAGTCTGTTGGAACCATCTGGTATTAGTTGAAAATGTGCAAGAATAAAGATAACAGGTACTGGAAGGATTGCCAAAATTATCAGACAAATAAGTAATGACAGAGCCCAAGGAGGATACAGCAAATATTGCTCTTCAGCCTGAAAATATAAAAACATACAACACAAATTATTAGAAACACTGTTCTGAATATTAATATAGGATTATGTATAAAAACAGAATGTGTATATATACACTATATTATACCAGCACAATCTATTTGAATCAAATGCTTTAGTCTGCAACATTTTTTGCATTCTAAAATTACTAGAATTATCATTGTTGTTCACAGGGAAAAAACTACTGAACAACAAAAGGATTGGGAAATACTGCTGATAAAGACTTTGGGATTAAAAGTACAATTTCTTTTTTGCAGATGATACCCAACTATGTAGTAGAATTAAGTTCATACACGATCCCTATTATCTACATGCAGACCTGGGCAGCCATGTGGCAAATTACATTTACTATTGATAATTGTGAGGTTATGCACTTGAGAGCTGACAACATGCATGCTTCATACTGTTTAGGGAAATACATTTAGGGGAATCAAAAAGGGAAAAGGATCTGGGGGTTCTTAGACCTAACAATAGCACACAATGCCAAGTTGCAATATCTAAAGTTAGCAAAGTACTTTCCAGCGAGCCCGCGGCATCCCTGGGGATCACAGCCGCAGAGGGAGACACTGCTGCAGCGAGCAGCATGGGGGAGGCTGCTGCACTGCTCGCAGCGTGTCTCTCCCTGCAGGGGGAGGGATCCGTTGTAGCCGAACTACAGGCGGTGTCCCCAGCATCCCTATGGACGTGAACAGAGAAAGTCTTGTTCTCAGCACTTCTGTGGATGTGCAAAGTAGGGCACGTCCCAGGGGTGCTGTGAGAAGAGGTGTGCGCACTACCACGTGTGGCTCTTGTACCCCCGGGGCGAGGCAATCAGCTGCCTCGCCGTGGGTCGGGACATAGTTAGTTTGAATTCCCTGCGACCAATCAGCCGCAGGGGATTCAGTTATCCTCCAATCAAATGGCGCCAGGTGGTGCAAGGTCAATGAGCACTCAGGCCATTTAAGGAGAACCCGCCCTGAACACCATTGCCCGCTATAAGCCTCTGTGTGTACAGTGTGCTTGGGTGCATTCTCTGTGTTGATTTATATTAACCTGTTGTCGTTACCAATAGGTCTGATACCTGATTCTGCCTGAACTCTGCCTGCCCTGACCTTGGATTGTTTGTGACCACTCTTGCCTGTTGCCTGCCCTGACCTCAGATTGTTCCTGACCTGCCTCTGCTTTACCCTTCTGTACCACGCATGACCATATCTGAATAATCCTTGTCTTGTTTAATGCCAACAATAAAGCTTGATAAAAGGATCCTTGAAGTTGGCTGTGGTTTGTGTGCCCAGGCACATTACAGTACTTTCCTGTATTAAAAGAGGAATAGACTGCAGAGATCAAGACAATCCTGCCCCTGTACAAGGCATTGGTAAGGCCTCATCTAAAATATGCAGTCCAGTTGTGGGCACCAGTTCACATAAAATATTGTGGAATTGGAGAGATTGCAGAAAAGGGCAACTAAACTAATAAAATGAGGGGAGGAGCTCAGCTATGAGGCAAGATTAGCTGAACTGAATCTATTCTTCCCTGGGAAGAGTCGCTTAAGGGAGGATACGATCACCCTGTATAAATATATAAATGGTCCGTATAGAGAACTCTCTTCTCAATCATTCACTTTAAGGCCATTACAAAGGACAAGAGGGCACTCTTTGCGTCTGGAGGAAAATAAATGTAATCTCCAGATAAGGAAAGATTCTTCACATTAAGGTCTGTGAAAATGTGAAATAGGCTCGCTTAGTGCAAATACATAAAAAAGGAAGAAAAAGCAGGCTTTTTAAGGCAGATTGTCTTTTAAGAAAAAAATATTTTTAAACTAATTTATTTATATGATTCAATATTACATATATTGATAACGGAAACCTGAGTTCTAATAAAGATCTGCTGTGCTGGTTCACACTTGTGACAAAGTGTTCCTATTTAACAGAAAGTATTGTATATTATAAAAAAATATATATTATATATAAAGTCATTCTATTAGATTTTATCACATGTTTCTACACTAAAACTATAGATGTGGGTTATGAAAGTTTTTTATGCGAATGTAACAATTATATGGTATATATATATATATATATATATTAGATTTTATCACATGTTTCTACACTAAAACTATAGATGTGGGTTATGAAAGTTTTTTATGCGAATGTAACAATTATATGGTATATATATATTATATATATATATATATATATATATATATATATATATATATAAATATTATGTATTATTCCAGTATGTTGAACGCTCAAATTCCCTGAGGAAGCCCCAAATGGTGGAAACACTTCAGGAAAATGAGACAAATGATTATTCTGTGTATGTGATGACATTCTACATATCCACCCAACACGGAAACTTTCTGTTGAATAAGAACACTTTGGCCCTGATTTATCAATGAAATGTGTGTTCTCTCGACGCGTGTACGCATGCGCCGGTCAGCAAAGCTCTATTACCGCGAGTCGGGCCCGAGTTCTAGTGAACTCGCCTTCCAGTTCCCTGCAAAAATGAGCAAAGATCTCGAATACGCCAATTAAGGCGATTCAGAAACAGATGTTAAACTCAATAGTGAGGTGATAGCAATTGATTAGCACACACCTGTGCCCTGTTCTGTGCGCACCTCTAGTCCATTTTCCAGGTCAGTTTGAATCTTTAGTGCTTGATGTTTTTTTGTGTAAGTGCTACTTTTTTATGTTACATTCTACTCAATCACAAACTTGCTTCATTTATAGTTACATTAGTTGCACTTGTTGTTTTGATACTTTTTCTTTTGGTTGCAACACTGCAAACGAATTTCTATCAAGCTGGATATATACTAGGTAGCACTTTCAAATATGTCATCACACAATAGTATGAGGGTAAAAAAATAGGTGAACAAACATTTAAGTTTAATTAAGTAAGTTTGCTTGGATGCATTGATGTGATTTTTTGTAACCCTCATGACTGTTAGTTTCATCTGTTGCTGCAATGTTTTTGTCCCTGGTTTGTAATGCCAGTTTCTGTTGTTTAGCAATTCTTCAGCAATGTTTTGTCATTTTTTTTCCACAAGTATTGAGTACAAATGTCTGCATGGTTTCCACTTCAATGTGCTACTTGACCCCCCGCGTTGCCTTTGTCCCATTGTCACATATTGATATTTGAATGTATTATGTACATAGTCCTTTTCTGAATAAATTGTCATGGTTTTTATTTCTTTTTTTTTGACATTTGCACTCATGTTGATTTGCCGCCACACAACTCCTCTGTTCATTTGTAGCAGTGTTATAAGTTTGTTGTCATTGTGCTGTGCTGCCTGATCTTAGCACTGTTGTATAAAAGCACACTTCCACTTGCTGTCCAAAATGGTTGTCAATTAGTTGTCCAGCTGAGTTGCATACTCATTCTAACACACCTGATGGTAATGGAAGGAGGTCCAGGTTGCCAAGCACAACATCAAACCACATTGATTACCAAGCTCACAAGCAGGGTCAGTTACTCTTGGAAATTAACAGATGTTGTGTTGTTGCTTAACATAATGCTCATTAAATACTGGAGTGTATGCATTATTTAGGTGTTTACACAAAACAAATAGTACTAGTATATCAAACTTCCAGGGCCAAATCCACTTTGTGCCAAATATTTTCTTGCTTTTCCATCCCTTTAGGATGTTTTTGCAGGTTTGAATGGCATTTTAGATTGTGGCCCACTATATATATTGACTTATTCATCTCAGCTTGGTAGTGGAAGCAATATCCTCCATAAATGTTGATTGTACCAAAGCCCATACATCAAAAATCATAAACACAAATAGGCAATCTTTTTAATTTGAAGCATGTGAAACAATATGGTCTCAAAGGTCACAAAGTATAAAAAAACATAAAAAAATGGACATTGACATTGAAAAACATAAAAAAACATAAAAAAATGGACATTGAACTATTCAAAGTTAAAAAAAGAAGCCATTGTGCTAAAGGGTAAGCAAAGAATCAAATGCAGCAACATAGATTAATTATGATAACACACAAAACAACAGCCCCTCCAAGAAAAAAAGACAAAAGGAAAAAGCAAGTTAAACAAAACCCTTATATATGCTCAAATTAAAGCGCACAGGTGATAGAAATTTGCTTGCAATTAGCACTCGCGCAGTCTGTCAAAATTGGCTGTTTGTTTTTTTTTATTGCAATTGGACATTCAATATTCATTTATTGATACGATCCTTTAGATTTGTACATCAGTAAACAGATATTCAATTAAATAAAAAAAGAAAATAAAGTTGAGGAGGATTTAATTTTATATATATATATATATATATATATATATATATATATATATATATATCCATAGAAGCAAACAAGAACGCGTGTGTGCTTGTGACTTTTGTGGGAAAATCTAGTCCGATGGCAAAGCTGAGGTTTAGCCTGTGGAAAGTCACAATATTTACCCCCAGGTGGCTCCTCCGATCAGGCATCGTAAGCGTTTAGATAGGCGCCTATGTAGAGGAGCTGAACTCTTGCCTAAGAGGAAAGAAATAAGTCATTTTGAAATATGCTTATTTCTTAGCAACTGCACTTCTTAGCAACTTCAACTGCACAAACATTTTTTTTAGGGCTAGGGGTATTATGTGTCCCATTAGAAAGAATGCTTTTTTAGGGGAACAGTGAGTTTAATGCAAGCTTCCCAGTGTGAAACTGCCGGGGCTGCGCATATCCATCAGATCGCTTCAGTTGATAACTTCCGTGCGAGTACGTCAGCGCCTCAGGTTTGGTTGATAAATTGATTGAAGGCCTCCAATTTTGGGTCGCAAATACGAATGCACGAGCGATCTTCCGATTTTTGCTTGGTGAATCAGCCTGCCCGTCTCAAGTGTGAACCAGCATAGAAGATCTTTGTTGGAACTTGGGTTTTATATATCATTATATGTAATTTTGAATCATATAAATAAATTAGTTTGAAAAGCTATTTTCCTTTGAAGACAATCTGCCTTAAAAAGCCTTCTTTTTTGTCCTTTTTTTACATATTTTTAACTAACCTTAGGCTTGGCAGATTTACAACTATCCAGTATCCCTCTAGTGAACAACACCTATTCTTCATTTTCCTCAGGAAGTAGTTTTAGCAAATACTATAGATTGCTTATTCTAGAAGCACATATTTTAACTGGGTAATAAAGTTTTAAAGTAAAGATAACAGAGACTGTTGATCCAGGGAACATCCAATTGGCTTACTGGATCAGGAAGGATGTTTTTCCCTGTTGGAATCAAATTGAATCATGTTTTTTCCTTCCTCTGGATCAATGTCTATAGGGTTTTTATACCTGGAATATGTTTTTTTTTCCCTAGTGGCTGAACATTTTTTCAAGTTAGCTATGTAACTGTGCAACTATACTAATGAACTGTTGGACTTTTTTCAAGCCAACTATGTAACTATGCAACTATACTATTAAACTGTTATGTACCTACACCATCCTAATAACTGTTTTTGGACTATGGGCTAACCTTGAAATGTGATTGGGAAATCCTTTTTTTTTCCTTTTTTCCACCTATATCAGATTGATTTATGCTGTTAGATAGAGTGCTGAGTATATCCTAGTATTCTATTTGCTTTCCCCGCACTGTAAAAAAATCTGACTTAATTTAGAGCAACAACCTGATATCTTTCTGTCTTTCTTGAGACCCCTGAACCTATTCATATTTTTTTTTTGGTGTTTCTGCTGTGGCAGAGGAAAAGAGGGCTCCACAACCATAGAGAATCAAGAATAACATCCCGAAAACGAATGTGGTCACAGGTAAAACCCTTGTATCTTACGCTTGTTTGCCGGCTGTGCCTTCCTGTGATCTGGATTTGGATGGATCTGCCTGTCCTCGGTAACAAATAATATGGTATGAGGTTGTTGTTATTTCTGCTGTGTATAACTCAAAAGAGCGTCTGACAGTTTTGACATCATTTAACTTTGAAAAGTATCAAGCAGCAGTTGAGCCTTTTTCGATATTAATCTCCAAGCAATTTCCTAAAGTGTTATTTGCTAGGCTATTTTTGTTAAAGATTGCTGGCTACAAAACTAGCATGGCTATATGTACTGTGGATTATGTATTAGGAGGGGATGAATAGTACAACCTTAAGTTCCATAAATATAGATAGGAATTAGTGATAATATCTTAATAAATATTGAGTATTTAGTGGTTACCTTGGGAAATATGGTACACATTATGTGAGAATTGCTATTGAGTTGTGCCAAATCACACATTATGTGTGTAGCAGCCATTTCAAAGAATTGGAACACAATTTAGCGAGCTGAACTAACTTCCTAACCCTAATATGCCTCATTTAGAGATGTTATTTAGTGAAGATTGGAATATGTACATGTGCTGGCAATTGAAAGTATTCATAAAGTAGATTTTAAGCTCTTTGAGGCAGGATCTTCTCCTCCTCCTTTGTCACTGTATTTGTCTGTCATTTGCAAACCCCTAATTAATGTACAGCACTGCATAATATATTGGCGCTAATTAAATTTTGTTTATTAATAATACTTACATGTGAAAATATTCATCCTTCTGGTGATGGGACTTAGGATGAAATAAAGGTTTTAGCAAAGTGTTTGCAGAATGGTATGATTGTAAAATTTAGAGAAAATGAAAAACGTATGACTAATAAGTGACTAGGATCCGGATTTTTTTGTTTCGGTAAATACCCTTGGTGTGCGTTTCGAACTGCACAAGCAGTGAGGCAAGTGATCAATAACAGTAGCAAAAACTGATGTGAGATCACTGATGAGTGCAATGAAAGTTTATTGTGGGAATGGTTTAAATGTATACTGTACATGTGAACATATCCAAATACGTTGGCAAACCCAGAAATAACAAACGCAACCAATCCAAATACCTAACAAGGTACTATGAAAACAAAGGAACCAACAAAGTCAGATCAGGTAAATAGCAGGTCAGGATCAATAGATCTTAGAACAAAAAACAAGATCAGGACCTGAGAGCACACAGAGAGCCTGAGAGCAGGCTACATAACACTGAAGATCTGGCCAGGATTCTGGGCAGGCCCTAAATGGGGAGCTCCCAGCTGTAAGCATACAGTTCATTCTGAAGGTGGATATCTGCTGGTGGCAAGTTCATAGTATGGCAGATATTCAGCACTACCAGCAGAAAAAGGAGAATATGGCCAGGTCACAGTAGTGTGTTATCGATCCTCATCCTATTGGTGTGGTAATTTTTAAGACATTACCCCCATACTGTTTGAAGGACAAAGTAAAATCCCTAACGTTGTGTTTATTAAGCCAGTAAGGATGACACATACCTGAATTCCTATTACTACAATTGAGATCACATTTGAGATTTTAAAAATGTATCATTTTGATTGAAGAGGTCATTTAGCTAATGATAGTTAGTTCCCAAAGAAGGCAAATTGAGCAGTAATGGAAATATAGCAGATGCATTACAGTGTAAAACAGTCCCTCCATACCATAAACCCAGAGTTTGCTGAATTCCTACAATAACTAATATTGTTAATATTATTAATAATAAACAGGATTTATATGGCACTAACATAATACGCAGCGCTGTACATTAAAAAACTCCATGTGTTTTGGTTATTAACCTCCTGAGCTGTTCATTTCTGACCGGATTTAAAAGTAGGCCTGTAATTCTTAGGCATAACTCACCCAAATATGTCTAATATTTAATAAATATAATAAACTTAATAATAAACTTTTAATAAAAAAACACAGAAAATCTGTTAAAACAAGGGTGCATAAAAATACTGAAACCTGTAATATAACTGTACAGTAGCATATATAATAAATATATATATATATATATATATATATATATATATATATATATTACTTTGTATTGGATAATACAGTTATTTTGTTTTGAATCCATTACAAAATAATTAGAATTTCCCAGATTCTGTCTCCCAGGGAGACAGATCGGAGGAAGAGGACACGGCCCGAGGATGGGATCCGACCAGCAGGACACTGGAGGACGCTGATGGGACCAGGTTAGTCTTTATTTTTAATTTATTAGCTACCCCGAGTGTGGCGCGGTAATAGATAACTGTTTGAGAGAAAAAAGAAAGTGAGAAGAAAGATTACAGAAGAATTATTCAGAGGCAAGAAATGTTGTCTAGATTTGAAAAGCAAGAAGATACAGTGAAAAGTTGTAGAGGCTATGAAAGAAAAAAACAAAAAAAAACAAAAAAAGGAGATTGTTGGAAAAGATAGTAAAGAATGTAGTATTCTCATCTCTTTAAATACATTGTTGATATCACACGCTGATGTACAAGACACATTCAGTAAATTGTTGTTTCACTAATTGTAAGAATTACTCAGACCCTTGTACCAGATATTAACTGTCCCCTTTCAGTGGACTTCTGAGGGTGAAATGTCATTTTAGAAACTCAAACAGGCAAATGTCCAAGGCCAAGCATTGATGCATTATTATAAATTATTTAGGAGTGGTAGATGTCTAGATCTTATTAGATGTCTTTATAGATGTCTATCTAGTTTAAGTAGATAAGTTGTTATGCAAATGGCTTTGACCAGTGAGTAGTGAAACTGCCAAAGCACCAGGAAGAATATTTTAAAAATGTAGGTTTGTGTAGGTAACTTTAGAAATCATATACCCTGTTTCCCCGAAAATAAGACCTACCCCGAAAGTAAGACCTAGCACTATTTTGTAAACCTGCCCTAATATAAGACCTACCCCGAAAATAAGACCTAGGAGAAAAAGAAAATTAAAGCATACATACCGGTAAATTAAAAAAGTACTCACCGAGACAGCTCCAGATATCTGATCCTGCGTGTGTGTCCTTTATGCTGGCTGCAGCGTGTGTGTCTTTAATGCTGGCTGCAGCCTGTGTGTCTTTGATGCTGGCTGCAGGGCGTGTCTATTCCTGGGCCAAACTGAAAGTAAAAAGCCTGCACACATGCCCCCGCGATTCTGAACAAGGAAGCAAGCTGCTGATCCCTGCCCTAACGGAGATCCCTGCACTTAATTACGGGTAAGTGATCAGAAGGGGACAATGGAGTCAATGGAATAGAGTGATCAGAAGGGGACAATCATTTCATAGTGATCAGAAGGGGACAGTCAATGGCATAGAGTGATCAGAAGGGGACAATCATTGCATAGAGTGATCAGAAGGGGACAATCAATGGCATAGAGTGATCAGAAGGGGACAATCATTTCATAGTGATCAGAAGGGGACAGTCATTTCATAGTGATCAGAAGGGGACAGTCAATGGCATAGAGTGATCAGAAGGGGACAATCATTGCATAGAGTGATCAGAAGGGGACAATCAATGGAACATGAGTGATCATGAGTGACTTTCAACAATAAATGTGTACTGTAGTCTTCTTCATGGAAAAATAAGACATCCCCTGAAAATAAGACCTAGTGTGTTTTTGGGAGCCAAAAAAAATATAAGACAGTGTCTTATTTTCGGGGAAACACGGGTAGTTAGACAGAGTAACCCATTTCACTGGTTAGAACACGTAAAAAAGCAGCTTAAATATAAAAAAAATACTTATCTCATATCATACTCCAAGTTTAGGAAAAGAACAAAAGTCTAATCATTTGTATATAAAAAAATAAACAAATTTTAACAAATTATACAGAAATGGGTTTATACTTTCTATCTTAGTTAGGAGCTCAGTACAGGTAGTCCTCGGGTTACATACGAGATAGGGACTGTAGGTTTGTTCTTAAGTTGAAGTCATAACAGGTACATTATTTTAATAAATGCAATTAGGACAGATGTTTGTCTCAACATATTATTGGGTAGCGTAGTGTCAGTTACTGTATAAAATCCTCACTGTGAGTTAATCACAAACAAAGCAAAAAATAAATAAAAAAAATCAACAAACAAAAAAACATTCAACTTCTGGAGCAAGCTGTGCTTTGAAATGCAAAAAAGAAAAAAATGCAGTTTGTCTTGGATAATTAAAAAGTTACAACCAAAAGATTTTTTCTGTAAGTCATGCAAACCCCGCCATCAAGCCTCTGTCCTGCACACAAGCGAGCAGGGAAACCCCGTTTGTATCTAGGAGTCATCTGTATGTTGCATATCCTTATCTCGGTGACTACCTGTATAGTAATGATTTGTCTGTATATGTGTAATTTTTATCCCAGAATGTATCTAATTTACATGCAAAAGTGTTTCTTCTATTCCAGGTTTCTGGTATATGCAGCCTGAAGCCAGGAGATTGTTTTCTGATAAAGAGCTTTACAAAATGCAGCTTGGAATTCCAATGTCAAGGTCTCTTTGTATTCCTGACTACTATCACAACTGTTAAGTTACATGTAAAATAGTAATAGAGTAAACTCATTCCTGTTACAACTGTTACATGAAAATGTAATATTGCCTACAGCGGTGGTCCCCAACCTTTTTTATGTTGCAGACCACTAAATGCACAGATGCATGCAAGAAACTTCCCCCAAGAGTGCCTTAACCCACCTACACTACCATCGCAGGCTCAGACCAGAGACACAACCCGCCCACCCCCCTGAGCCTGCGATGTCTCTGAGAAACGTGGTCCTTCTCCTGAAGTCCTTCTCTTTCTCCAGGGGTTGGGGACCTCTGGCCTACAGGCCAACAATTTGTGTTTTTGTTTTAATTACAACAGAAAGTAGCTATAAGTTAACTTAAACTAATTTAATTTAATTAATTATTAATAAAATGTAACTAATTGTGTGATATCCATGCGTAAACCAATAAATACCACCCCTTAATTAATGAGGATTTATAAAGAAAGATTGTTGTGTCCACAATATATAAAAAAGATGATACAAGAGAATATAGGACTGTATCCTTAGAATTAGGTTAAGATTAGAAAGTATTAGATTAGATTGGAAAGATAGTCTGTGCAAATCTAAGAAAATATAGCTCCAAATTTTGTTTTCCAGCATTGAACAACAAAAAAGCTACACTGAAAGTGTCACTATTTGTCATCTGATACAATTGACTTAAGTTGAAAATACTTGTGATGGTCAGTTGAGTATTGTAGTGTTATAGAGATCATTGTGTTACAAGTGAGAAGGGGGTGTACCTAAATCATGTTACAATTATACTAATAAGTCTATGTGACAAAAAAATCCCCCACACTATGTGAAGGCTTACATGTGAGGTCGTAGCAAACATCTCCCCACTCTTGATGAGTGCACTGTAATACCATGGGGGAACGTGGATATGACTAGGTTGGTGTGGCAGAAAATAAATTTCCTTCACTATGTGAAAGATGTTAGGTTGTAAGGAATATTTTCCACTGTGTATGAGGGCAACATGATGGAGTGGGGAACATGGATGTGAACAAGCATGTTTTCTGTAGGGATTGCAAATTTTTTACTAAAATCTTCTCCATTTTACGTGAGAGCTTATAAAGCTGTAGGGTAGATGATTGTGTATGGGTGAGGGAAAATGTCCCCAACTTTGTGTGATACTGTCTGATGTCATGACTAATGCAGATTAAAAAGCAAAGGAAATAAGTATGGGGAATGGTGTATAATGCCAGTAAAGGAATGGGCTAAGTTCACTAAAAAGGTAAAAACCCATACCACTTAAGGGAACCTTCTCACTTATTGCTTGGTCTTTGTGCTTTGCAGATTAAAATGGTAGAACTAATAATGAGGATAATGATAGGGCAGTGAATGCATGGATTTTGGAATCAACCAAGAGACTGCAATACTCTGCAATTGCAGATATGTTTGACTAGATGTCACACTGGGAGAGACAGAGTTTCTAGCGGGAGCTATGGCTTGCACAGCAGTGGTGTGAGCCCTAAGAAGGGCTAAGGTGCAGAATCTAAGTCAGGTCTTCTCCAGATCCTCTAGTGTTGAGGATGTTGCTTTGCTTTCTGTTGCCAGGTTGCGGTTCTTGGGCACACCATGGTAATGCACGGTACCAAATCACTGGGCAGGAGAACGGTCAAGGAAGCCCAGGGTTGATGCAGGCAGCAACTAAGAGAGGTCAAGAACAAAGCCAGGGTCAAGAACCAGAAAACTAGGAAACAGACTTGACACAGGGATCACAGAAGACGCAGAAAGCAACAAGAGGCACAGCTGAAAGACACAGGGTTAACCGCAGACACAGAGGAACCTAGGAACAGCACGAGGGAACAGGCAGGGAAACAGACTAGGCAACTAGGCGCTGGACTGGGAAATCACTCAATTAACAGACAAGTGTAGAGGAAATGCTCATCAAAGCTAGGAGGCTCGGCACTAGTGGAGACACATTGCTCAGAGTGCTGTGTTTGAACCAGCTAAATAGCCAGGGTGATTAAGAGGCTATTTCCTGATTGGCCGGTGGGATGAGCAAAACTGATAAAAACTGGAAGACCAGGCACGCTTAGGGTCAGAACTGTCCACAGAATGTGCATGAGTACATGGAGGTGTCCCTCCAAGAGGGAGGAGAGGCAGAGCAGGAGGCATTCCCTTAAGACGCACAGATGTTTGGGTCACCTGATGAAGAGAGTCAGTTCACAGGCTTTCCCTCCTCTAACTTTTACCCTCAACACTCTGAGCCAGGCGAACCACTTCAAACTAGCTACAAAAGGCAGCTGCTTCCTGCTGACACATACAGGGAAACTGTCTCTTCTGAGGAAGAGCACGCAGATAATGGTGATGATGATAATAATGATGATAATGTCCTTGATCAGACATGGGGCGAACAAGGAGATCATCATAGGCAGGAAGAGGAGGAGAAGGAGGAAGAAGAGGAGGAGGTTTCAGAGTGCCCTCAAAAGGGGAGGGGAGAGGGAGGAAGAGTCAGGCAAGTCATATTCGAGCACCTTTTGGCCCAGTTCGATGTTCGCCTATGTGGGCATTTTTTAGTGTCCATAGTAATGAAAACACCATGGTCATCTGCAAACTGTGTGCTTAGCAGTTGAAACGAGGCAAAAACCCAAACAAACTTGGAACAACTTGCATAAGCACACATTTAAAAAGCCACCCCACCTGGTAACCTGGCGGGAACACCTGGACAAAGTACAGAGCTCTGTGCGTCGACCTCCGCCACAGAAGCAAGCTTTTTTCCTTCTGCCGCCAAAGGTCCCCGTGCTGCTGCTATCAATTTGAGTGGGGGATGTAGCTGAGCATTACAGTTTTCAGGCTACACCAGCTGTTAGGAGGAGCTCCAACGCAGAATGGCTGGTGTTTGTCGCATTGCTAGCAGTCAAGACGGCATCATTGTCATCCCCCACACCTTCTACACCATCATCCAATATTTCTGTGGTTAGCATTAGCAGCATCCAACCTTCTATCCCCCAGATGCTGGAGTGCAAGAGGAAATATGGGCCAAATGACCCCAAAACAAAGCTAATCAATGCGGCAATTGCACAGCTGATTGCATTTGAGCCCTTACTGGCTGCTGGACTCCAATGCATTCTGTTATGCATTCCTCTGTGTGAACCCACAGTACGCAATGCCCAAGCGGCAGTATTTTGCACAAAAATGTGTTCCTGCTTTGCATGAACATGTGCAGAGCAATGTGTCCGTGGCCCTGCAGCACTCAGTTTCTGGCAAGGTGCACCTGACAACCAACAGTTGGTCGAGCAAGCACAGACAGGGAAGATATATTTCCTACACAGCTCACTGGATAACTTCCTCCAGGGACACTTTGCCGTGGAGACCCAGCACCTCCCATCCAACAGTATCGGTTGCTCCTCCTGCGGGAGCAGGAGGATAAATGGCTAACTCCGCATGGACTCCAGCCAGGCAAAGTCATGTGTGACAACGGGGCCAATCTGCTGGCAGCCCTGCATTCTGGGAAAGTCACAAACGTACCTTGCCTGGCCCACATCATGAATAGGGATGAGCGAAAATTTCCTATAACTTCCGGTGAGTTAGCGAAATTCCGGCGAAACGGTTTAGTGAATTCTATTAAAGTCAAAGGGCCAGCTTTAAACAATAATAGCAAAGCCCCTATACATGTTAGAACCACGAAATTTGCTAGGTAAGTGTAGAAGAACAGTGGCATCAAGAAATAAAAAAATAATGAAATAAAAAAAAATACAAAAGTTCCAAAAGACCTTGTGGTTTTCTAGAAAATTGCAGGCAAAGTGACAGCAGGCAAGTAGGATTTTTGGGTGATTGACAGCGTCCAGAATGCAAAATAAACATTAGAACATTGAGAAAGAGTGCTGCAACGTGCGTTGCCAGCCGGCATTAGGCTGGATCGGCCGGGGGGCGTTAGGCCAGAACAAACTACCGGATAGGCTGTTTCTGGCCTAAAGGCTGTGGAGCAGAGGTCAGCAAACTCTGGCCATTAGGCCAGATACGGCCTAGCCAATAGTTCGTTCCGGCCTAACGCCCCCTGTCCGATCCGGCCTAGTCCTGGCTGGCTGGATCGGCCAGGGGGCATTAGGCCGGAAAAAACTACCAGAGCCGCCTCCTTGCTGTGGCTCCCCTATTTACCACGGACGGCGTTAATCCTTCCGCCGCCGTGGTAAATAGGGAACGCTTCCTGAAGGTAAATCCCTCCCCTCCGCAATGCATACGGAGGAGAGGGATTTCACTTCAGCGGGCATTCCTGGTGGGGGGGGAACTATTAGAGGTTCCAACTATTGATGAATGTGAAAAGGCTGAGGCTTACCCTCACATGAACAGTGTAGGGGCCATAGCTTTTGGGGACATTGAGTGTGAAGAGGTTAGGGCCATCACTTATGTGGCCAGTGGGGAGGCTGTAGCTGTTGGTGACAGTAGTTAAGGGGAAGAGGCTAAAACTGTCCCCTACATAAGAAAAGGTAATGGATGCCACAGTTTGTGACTTTGGTGAAAATGAAGACTCTGGGATAAATGTTGCTGCAGCTATAGAACATGTGGCTGCACCTAGCAAAGTCTTTGAGAGACCTGAAGAAGTTAAAATCGATGACAACAGTTCACAATTAGAAGATTGTGCTGCTGTAAAAAATTATTGTGGAAGTGAAGGCTGAAAGAGGGATGGGAAACCTGAAGCCTCCAAATTCAACCAAAAATAAAGAGCAATGTGTAAAGAAAACTTTCCAATGTAAGCTGTGCAGCCATACTTGTCCCAGATGCTCAAATCTTGATCGTCACATGCAGAGGCACATAAGAACTCGTTCCGGGGATAAGCTGTATGATTGCTACATTTGTCATGTTTGGTTTACACAGGGTGGATTGAGGATTACGGCAACAGCAATCATGTCCTTCCCGAAGGCGCCTATCAAATGGTTCAATAGGTACGTTGATTGTGCTCCTGCTCCAGGATCTGATGTAAAGATAGCTGATGGTCTCAAAGGACCCATGTTGTTTGAGAAATCTCAAAGGTACAGAGGAAAAGAAAAAGGTTCTAATAGTGAAGGTCAAGCATACACTGAGAGAAAGGAACCAACATCTCCTGTGCGGCTGCGCAAACATGCTTTGCATGAATCTACTCCAAACCTGGGACAGAAACCGAAAAAAGAGTTATTAATAAAGAATAATAAAGAATAAAATAAATAAATAAGGAATAAAGAATTCCAAAGGGAAAAAAAACTGGATGCAAAAGACAAGGAAATCATCCGTCTTCAGGCAAGCTTTCAAGAACAAATTGAAACACTGCAGAAAAATTTAGCTACATCAAAAGCAGTTTTTAAATGCCTTAAAGAAAAGAACTCTCTTTTTGATGAAAATCATAAAGAGGTGGCCACTCAAAATTAAAGTTTGGCAGAGGAATTAAACCAAACCCAAGTTGTAGTTGAGGAACTCAAAGAAGAAAATAAAAACCTAGAGAATTATCTATCAAATTCCCTGGAGCAAATACAGGACCTCAGACTGGAACTAACCAGCAAAAAACAGGAATATGAGCGTAAACTGGAAATTGCAGCATCTCAGATAAATGAGCAGAGCTTGACTTCCCGTTCCCTGCATCAGGAATTGCAAAATATACAAGAAGAAATGATGAAAGAGAGGCCCCTGTTGGAAGAAGAGCTGGAGGGAACACTAGATGATCTTGATAAATTACAACAACAGGAGGCGGCAGTGGATAAACTTTTCATGGAAATAGAGCAAGAACATCAGCAGAGGGCAGAAGAGATTGTACAGCTAGAGAAAACTCTTCAAGGCAAAAATGCAGAGCTGAAAGTTCAAAGGGAGAAACCTGGACGAAAGCAGAAAGTGCGGTCCAAGCAAGAAGGTTCAACCAAGTGGTAAAGATACAAGAGACAACTTGGTCCAGAGGTCCGGGTCTCTAAAAAAAGAAATTGTTTTGTGTGTTTGTTGGCCTAGAAAAAAAAATACAGATAGGTCTTCAATGGCAGCCTACAGAAAGGATAGAGCAAGAAAATGCAGGGGAGTGCAGATGCCCTATCCTGGGTTAATTGTATTGGAATAATGTGTCCAACCCCATGGAACAGAGGGGGGGGGGATATGTGACAGAGTGTCCCTAAAATTTTAGAGAAAGTGGTAAAATGGCTTCAGGGAAAAGAGATTTGTAATGGTTAACAGGTTTTAGGAACAAACCAGGTTCCATAGGGCCCTGGAACCGGCCAAGGGAAGTGAAGGGTGGGTCAAGCTGAGGGAGAGCCAGAGGAATCCAGGCTGACAGAGAGCCAGAAGGATCCAGACTGAAGATGTGAGCAGTTAGGGGCTGGAGTGAGCAGTCAGAGGCTGGGAGGAAGAAGGTTCGCAGGATGTGAAAGGAAACCAGAGTCTGTTCCTGGCAGGAGAAATGAGCCAGAGTGGGTTCCAGGCTGCAGGAGAACGGGACAGAGCTCCAGGAAAGCCAGTGGGCAAACAACACTTCAACTGTCAGTGGAACTATCGTGATATAGAGATTATGTGATAGGTTTCATAGAGCTGGAGAGGAGACTTTGGACTGAGCTTACCAAGACTGCATAAACTGTGAGTGGATTCTGTTTATCACATTTGCATAGACTGTGTACCACTGTAGCTTACAAGTTGCAAGAGAGATAGCATACCTAAAGTGAGGTAGCTAGTTTCCCAGCCAGGTCTTTGTTGTTTTTGTTAAATGGCTGTAAGAATCAAGCCTGCAGGTGTGAGCCTGGACTTTGATTTGAGCGTTTCTCTTGTTGTGAAGGGTTTGATCCCTGCTACCTCAAGCAATCCCCCAGGCAGTAGCTGCAAGGCCAATAGTTTGGCTAGATGCGAATTGAGCTCAATTACTCTTTTGTTGGTTGGGCCCATAGCCTGATGCCTTGGGCAGATATCCGGTAGAGTGGGCTGAAGGGACTGGGAGCTAAGGGAGCTGAAGGGGTCACTGGAGTACCCATCTCGTCTGATGCCATGAAACCTGCGGCCAGAAGCTAAAACTTCCTTGCAGCTGGTATGAAGTCTGGCTGGCACCAACCTCCTGAGACGTAGTAGCAATGACAGTTGGAGGTGGAGAAGGAGTCAATGGAGGTGGAAGGAGGGATGATTATTATTATTATTTATTATTAAACAGGATTTATATAGCGCCAACATTTTATGCAGCCCTTCACATTAAATAGGGATTGCAAACGACAGACTAATACAGACAGTGATACAGGAGGAGAGGACCCTGGCCCGAAGAGCTTACAATGACGTGATCGCACCTCCTTCAAGAGAACGCAAGTACTGCTCCCACTTTGGTTTGTGGTTCTTGCGCATCTGGGAAAGCAGGAATGTTGTACCCAAATGTGATCCGGCCTGTTCTCGATCGAACTTACAAATCTCGCTTGTTCATCCCTAGTCCTGAACCTCATAGTACAACGCTTCCTTGCAAAGTACACAGGCCTCCAGCCAGTATTGCTGAAGGGCAGAAAGTTGTCAGCGCATTTCTGCCAGTCATTCACAGCCAGTGCCAGATTGGTGGGTTTACTGCAAAACCTCAATCTGCCAGTGCACCGGTTAATTTGTGATGTGGCCACTTGTTAGAATTCCACCTTTTACGCTGCAGCGGCTCGGTGAACAACAGAAAGCGGTGGTGGATTACGTGGTGGAGTCTGCCCGTTTGAGACGCTTACCTACATTACCTTACTTTAACCCTGCAAAGTTGCTGCAAATTGAGGACTTTGTTTGAGGTGCATTGTATTGGCACCTTTGGAAGAGGCGACCAGGACAATCAGGCCTGTGTCAGTGACACCATCCCCATCATATGCCTGCTGGAACAGATGATGGTGGAGCTCGGACACAACGACACAGAGCGGGCGCCGTGGATGGCAAGACCAGGCAGAATAGGAGGAGGAGGACGATCCTGTGCTGCTGTTCGACGCACAGTAACCTGGGTCCAGAATTCCCTCAGCTGTGGACACTTTGAGCAGGAGTGCACAGCCAAAGATCCGCGCATACAGCACATAAAAACAAACACTGACGACTATTGGATTGCTACATTACTTGATCCACGTTACAAGCCTGAGATGGAACAACTCATCTTGTCCCAATACAGGGGACCTAAAATGCAGCACTATCAAGAAATGCTTGCCAGCAGCAGCAGGAGCAGGGATCCCTAGGGCAGTTACACCAGCCATGGCAGCCAAACAACTACCTTAAGCAGTATGGGTGGCAGCAGCAGGAGAGGTTGTCTGAGCCAAATGCAGGCTTTTTTTTGAGGGGAGGAAAGCCGCCAGTCATGTAGCAGTTGCCAATGACAGTCAGCAGTGCTACTCTGTCATGGTGCAGGAATACCTGAGCTCTACATGGGACATCTGCAACCTGCAAAGCCAGGACCCACTGTGCTACTGGGCATCCAAGCTTGAGCAGTGACTGGAGCTGGCAGAACATGCCATTCAGATCCTTGCCTGCAAGTGTGTTATCTGAAAGAGTGTTCAGTGCAGCTAGGAGCGTAGTGAGCACATTCGCCTCTACACAGAAAATGTCGACCAACTCACTTTTATTAAAATGAATAAGGCTTGAATCGGCCATGACTTCAACACCCCTTCTGCAAAGTGAACTGATTAGTCGGCAACTGCTGCACGGCCTGCCGACACCTTGACGGGAGAGCACTTACAGCCTTATCCATCTCCTTCTCGTCCTCCCCCTCATGGGCCTCTACCTCTACTCTGTCTCTGAGGCCTCTAACTTGCATTGGAGCTGTGTAACTGGCTACTTTTTGTACAGAGGACTTCCCTCGGAGCCCTCTGCCTCTATCTACTTTGAGGCCTATATAACTTGTAACAGAGCTGTGTAACTGGCTAATTTTTGTATGGAGCTCCTCTCCCTCATGGCACTCTGCCTCCTTCTACTGTGATGCCTATATAACTTGTAACAGAGCTGTGTAACTGGGTAATTTTTGTACGGAAGACCTGCCTCGGAGCCCTCCACCTCTATCTACTTTGAGGCCTATATCACTTGTAACAGAGCTGTGTGACTGGCTAATTTTTGAACAGAGGACCTCCCTCAGGGTCCTCTGCCTCTATCCACTTTGAGTTCCATATCACTTGTAACGGAGCTGTGTAACCAGCTAATTTTTAGACCGGAGGAACCACCTCGGGGCCCTCTGCCTCTATCTACTGTGAGGCCTATATCACTTGTAACGGAGCTGTGTAACTGGCTGAAGGACCCCCTCAGGGCCCTCTGGCTTTACTCGGAAGCCTGTGATTGGCTTGTAACAGAGCGGTGAAATCTGGGGGCTAGTTTTTGGACCAGAGGAACTACCTCAGGGCCCTCTCTGCCTCTACTCGGAGGCCTGTATAAAATCTGGCATATTCCTTTGACTGCCCTATAAAATGACCTTGCCAGCAGCATAAAAAAGCCTTCCTGGTTTTTTTCTTGTCCTGTACACTGTTGTGCAGAGCTGTAGGAGTCTTGACATGTCTTTTAAAATGTATTTAGAGGCTGTAGCTCTACACAGTCCCGAATAATAACCCGAATTTTCCCACCATTGACTTTAATGGTGTTGGAATTCAATGTTCGCTCGCCCGAACAATATTGGCCTATTCGATCGAATAGCTGTCGAATTGAATAGTGAGATATTCGACCAACACTCATATTCTGAAGCAAGATAGAGCAGGCCCCCACACCCAGGGCCCAAAAAAAGTAGAATGAGTGAATGGTTTCATTATAAAAAAACAATCTAAATATTATATTTAATTAATTAAATAATCTAAGTTAATGCAAGCAACTGGTAAATCATTGCATGAATTGCTGCCAATAGTTTTATAGTATGAGAAAAACTACAAAGGTTAAAGGTCCTGACAAATTGGTTCCTTATGAAATTTTGTTTGGTTTGGTGCCAAGACCTGAATTATATTTTCCACAGCAACCTGGAAGAGCACATGAGACTTTATCTGACTTAATGATAAGTCTAAAACAAAATCCTATTAAAGTGCATGTTAGTGTCCTTTCTTCCAGATCCCGATAGTGTACCAGGGTCACATGATCTGAAGCCTGAAGAGTGGCTCCAGGTAAGAAAGTACACCAAAGGAACTCTGCAACCAAAATTTCTTGAACCATATCAAGTTCTACTGACCACAGCTACTTCGGTGACGCGCGATAGTTCCCTGATCAGCAAAAGGTAACATTTACACATATTTAGCTATCATTTGGCTGAGTTTAGTGAGTTTATGTCAAGGTGAACCTTTACTTTCAAGATTAGATCTGCATATATATATATATATATATTTAGTGGGATCGCTTGTAGCAACAGGGTCAGAGTATAGCAATGAACAGGCAACAGAGGATAATGCAGTTGAAAACAGGCTCCAGCCTGACTGTTTATTAGCACAACAAACCAAAACAAAATGGCTCATCTGAGCAACTAAATACACCCACTTTTGGTGCTTCCTCTCTGACTACCACAAAAGTACAGCAATTTCCTGTAAATTGCTGACTGTTCACTTCCCTCATTGCACCTGAGTGCAGGTGAATATACCCCAGTGAGGATTGCCTAAGGAACCCATCCTTCACTTTCCTTGGCCAGCTCCAGGGCCCTAAAATGCCTGGTTTTCTTCCCTAAGAAACCTATACACAAATTACCACTCCCTTTTCCTTGGAGCCAATAATACAGGTAACACCTCATTAGTAGGGATGAGCGAGAATGCTTCCTTCTTGCTCACCCTCCTCGCAGTCCCCTGCTGCCAGCACCATCTCTGCCTCTGGATCCAACACTCTGCTTACTTTCTGTTCCAAGTCAGGTGATTCTATGTCAGCTGCTCCCTTGCTTTAGAGAACTAGAGTATTCCACAGACACACTCCCTCTGCTGGCAAACATCTGAATAACACCTGAGATTATCTCAGCAACAGCACTCCCTCTGCTGGTGGGATTGATGTCTACTATTGATGCTCACTTGATCCACGCCTATCACCTGACATTCCCTTCCTAAGGAAGTGACCAGGCAACAGGAAGTTGCCTGAACAAGGAGTTCCTTTGGCTCTGCATCCAGGTTCCTGTTGTTTGTTTCTCCTATTCCAGATTCTTTGTGTACTGACCCGGGCTTGTTTCCTGACTACTCTTGTTCTCTGCCTGTCCTGACCTCCTGCTTGTTTCCTGACCAACCTTGTCTGCTGCCTGCCCTGACCTTTTGGCTCATCTGACTACTCTCTTGGATTTCCCTTTTGTACTATGTTTTGGTTCCAGCTTGTTAGCAGTCACTTGGCGGGCATAGGGGTCTGCAACCTGGCAGTAGCTTGCTGCACAACATCCTCACCTCTAGAGGCCCTGGAGAAGACCAAGCTACTGCTTGGACCCTGCACCCTGTGCATGTCTCCACTCACAGGGTTGGTGACTCAGTGGGTCCACCACTTGGTCTTGTGGAGCCGTGACAGTTTGTTCAGGCCATGGATACTGCTGACATTCCACTACCTGACTCCATGCAGGACCTGCGTGAGCGGCTCCAGAAACAAGAGTCGCTCCAAATTAAAGTTGTGGACTTTCCCTGGAGATGCGAGAAATGCCTTAATGAGCTCCAGTCAGCCATTAGCCAGCCTCCTGCCTCTGCAACTTCAACTCCAGCCCCTGTATCTGGGATTCCAGTACCCGCTACTGTTCCAGCCACCTTGCCGCCATACTCTACACTTCCGCTTCCTGCCCCCCTTTGCTACTCCGGGGAGCCCAAACTCTGTCGAGGATTTGTGAACCAATGCCAACTCCAGTTCGAATAGCAGCCCTGGAACTTTCCCACTGAATAATCAAAGGTGGTGTTCTTCATTTTATTATTGTTAGGAGAGGCACTTGCTTGGGCTTCGCCCCTCTGGGAAAAGGAGGATCCCATCCTGGGAAACTTCAGTGTCTTTTTGCAGACCTTCCGCAAGGTCTTTGATGAACCTGGCCGGGCTACTTCAGCAGCTTCAGAAATCTTGGGCCTACATCAAGCCTCCCTCTCGGTAGGTCAATATGCTGTCAGATTCTGAACCTTGGCCTCTGAACTAGAATGGAACTATTAACTCTCTGGTGGCGGTTTTCTGGCAGGGGCTCGCAGGCCATATTAAAGACGAGTTAGCCCGCCTTGATCTTCCTCCTACCCTAATGACCTGGTGTCCCTTTGTGTGCAGACTGACACTCGCTTCCAGGAGCGGGCTCAAGAAACCCAAAAAGTCGCCCCATTGTATTGGTTCCAAAACCCCCCGCTTCCTCCTGTGGAACCCATGCAAGTGGACCATGCCCGACTTTCCCCTGAAGAGCAGGCACGCTGCAGACACCAGAATCTCTGCTTGTACTGAGCAGGAGAGGGCCACTACAAAAACAATTGTACCTTGAAGGCCCCAAATGCCAGTGCCTAGGAAAATAGGGAGAGGGCTCCTTAGGCAAACCTACTACCTCTCTTCCCTCTAAAATACCCTTTCCTGTCCAGATCTATTCCGATAAGCACCAATTATGGTGGCCTTTTTGGACTCTGGTGCTGCTGGGAACTTCATTATTCAACGATTAGTTTCTGATTACAATATTCCTGTGCTGCCCCTAACTAAGCCATTGGTGGTCTCCATGGTGAATGGCCACTCGCCATGAAACTTGAAGCCCCGCACACAGAGACAATTTCCTTTTTGGTGGTGCCAAGATTATTCATCCTGTCTTGGTTGGCTTACCTTGGCTACGCAAACATGCCCCCATCATTGAATGGGTATTTGGAGACATACTCACGTGGAACAGCACATGCTTTCAGAAATGATCCCTGTAAGGCAGGTTTGCTCCCTGTCAGGCAGGTTTGTCTCTGGGCTACCCAAACAATACTGGGAATTTCAAGATGTTTTCTGCAAAAAGCAGGCTGAGACTCTACCACCTGATCCCCCTACGATTGTGCCATTGATCTTTCTGGTGCCTCTCCTCCCAGTGGCAGAGTCCACACTCTCTCTATTCCTGAAACCAAAGTCATGTCTGAATACATCCAAAATAATTTGGCAAGGGGCTTCACTCGTAAAAAAATAGTTTTTTGTCATGATCGCCTCCCCTGGGACTAGGTGGTATCTGTTCCAGGGCGGCGAAGGTGATACAATGGATATGGAATTTGTGTTCAACCCCTACATGGTAGCTGATAGGAGTGGTCATCTTACCATTTTTGATCAGTTATAGGTGTTCATATATGCGTTTACGTAATGGTCTTTTTGTTTTGCCTACATAAAATCTTCTGCAGGAACATGTGATTAGATATATGATGCCAGAGGATTGGCAGTTTACATGATAGTGGATTTTATGTGTGGTGCCGTTAGGTAGTAAGAGTGCTTGATTCTCAAAGATCCAATCGCATTGGTTGCAGGAGCCACATTTGAATGTCCCATGTATTTTGGCAAATCACAAGGCCGTTCTCGCTTACGTGTTCCTCCTTCACTCAGAATTATTTGATCGTCTCCAAGGGGCATCTGTTTTCACAAAGCTTGATTTGCGGGGTGCCTACAGCTTAATTTGCATCCGTAAGGGCGATGAATGGAAGACAGCCTTTAATACCCGAGATGGCCACTATGATTATCTCGTTATGCCATTCGGACTCTTCAATGCCTCTGCTGTATTCCAAGATTTCATGAATGATGTCTTCCGGGACTTGTTATATGACTACGTGATTGTTTATTTGGATCATGTCCTAGTATACTCTAGGGACCTATCTTCTCATCAAGACAATGTCAAAACAGTTCTGCAATGGCTTTGGCAAAACAGACTGTAGGCAGGGAACTTTTCTGGGCATCACGGGCAACAGAGGACCTGTGAACTGATTAACCGTAGGTATTGGTGGCTGGATCTGAAGCAAGATGTGAGGGACTTTGTGGCCACATGTACCAAATGTGCCTGACACAAGGTGCCACGGAAGCTTCCCCCAGGCCCGTTAATTCCGCTTCCCACTCTGGAACAACCCTGGTCACACATCTCCATGGACTTTGTCACCGACCTTCCATCTTCCAATGGTTTCACTACTATTTGGACTGTGGTTGATTGGTTCTCAAAAATAGCCCATTTCATTCCTCTACCAGGTCTCCCACCTGCCTCGACCTTGGTGAAGATCTTCTTCAAAGAAATTGTTCGCTTACACGGCTTGCCTTCCCACATAGTGTCCGATCGCGGTGTACAACTCACTTCTCGCTTCTGAGGGCCCTTTGTCGCCATCTAAAGATCCAGTTAGACTTCTTTTCAGCCTACCACCCTCAGACCAATGGGTAAACTGAAAGAATTATTTAGGCGCCGGAACAAAACTTGCATATTTATACCAACTCCCAGCAGGATGACTGGTCGGAACTCCTGCCGTGGGCAGAACTTGCCCACAACAATCGTGTCCTGTCCCTTTCGTGTCAGACGTTCCTGCTGCTGCTGCTAATTTTTTCTAGGAATTCCATGCCAGGTTTAAGGTCTAAGAGGAGAGGTACTGTCACAGATCACCGCAGGTCCAGGTCATCTATGCCTCCTTCTTGCTCGCCCTCCTTGCAGTCCACTGCTGCCAGCACCATCTCTGCCTCTGAATCCAACACTCTGCATACTTCCTGTTCCAATTCAGGTGATTCTCTGTCAGCTGCTCCCTTGCCTCAGAGAACCAGAGTATTCCGCAGACAAAGAGCCCTCTGCTGGCAAACATCTGAATAACACCTGAGATTATCTCAGCAACAGCACTCCCTCTGCTGGTGGGATTGATGTCTGCAACTCACTTGAACCACGCCCATCACCTGACATTCCCTTCTTAAGGAAGTGACAAGGCAACAGGAAGTTGCCTGAACAAGGAGTTCCTTTGGCTCTGCATCTAGGTTTCTGTTGTTTGTTTCTCCTGTTCCAGATTCTTCATGTACTGACCCTGGCTTGTTTCCTGACCACTCTTATTTGCTGCCTGCTCTGACCTTTTGGCTCGTCCGACTACTCTCTTGGATTTCCCTTTTGTACTATGTTTTGGTTCCAACTTGTTAGCAGGCTGCAACCTGGCAGTAGCTTGCCGCACAGCATCGTCACCTCTAGAGGCTCTGGAAAAGACCAAGCTACTGCTTAGACCCTGCGCCCTGTGCACGTCTCCACCCACAGGGTTGGTGACCCAGTGGGTCCACCACTTGGCCTTGTGGAGCCGTGACATAAGTACAGCCTGGGAAGCGAGTGCCTCCAATCAGCTGTGACTGCAGGCGAACTCCAGATGAACTCTCAATGAGCGTGAGTTCAGTTCCCATGGTCACCGGGCTGTACTTATCATTGATAAGTACTGCCCAGGGAGTTTGGGAACTTGCAGTCACAGCTGATTGGAGGCACGCGGGTGCTTCCAATTAGCTGTGACTGCAGGCGAATTCCAGATGAACTCTCAATGGAGATTCTCTATTGAGAGATCATCTGAGTTCGGCGAGAACACAACCTCGTGGCAATCACAAGGCCGCTCTCGCTTACATGTTCTGTAAGCAGGAAAGGCCCGATTTGCCGTGAGATCGAAATTAAAAATTTTGCTCGCTCATCCCTACTCTTTCTACTTATCATTGATAAGTACAGCCCAGTGACCATGGGAACTGCTGATTGGTAGCACGCGGGTGCTTCCAATCAGCTGTGACTGCAGGTGAACGCCAGGTGAACTCTTAATGGAGTTTCTCCATTGGGAGTTCATCTGAGTTCAGTTCCCACAGTCACCAGGCTGTACCTAAGATTGATAACTACAGCCCAGGGAGTGTGGGAACCTGCAGTCACAGCTGATTGGAGTCACGTGGGTGCTTCCAATCAGCTGTGACTGCAGGCGAACTCCAGATGAACTCTCAATAGAGTTTCTCCATTGGGAGTTCATCTGAATTCAGTTCCCACAGTCACCGGGTTGTATTTATCATTGAGCGTGGGAACCTGCGGTCACAGCTGATTGGAGGCACGCGGGTGCCTCCAATTACCTGTGACTGGAGGCAAACTCCAGATGAACTCTCAATGGAGATTCTTCATTGAGAGATCATCTGAGTTCGACGAGAACTGACCTTATGGCGAATCACAAGGCCGTTCTCGCTTACATGTTTTAGTTTTTTTACTGTGGTTATGTGAATGTGGACACAAAGTTTCAAAGCAAAAACTACAATGGCGTACGGAAAGTGTTGATTATTTGGATTTTGCTTGCATCTCCCAAAGGCTGATCTCTGGGTGATGCGAGCAGGAGAGTGAACGGGGTAGGGACATCCCCACCGCATCACCCGGAGATCAGCCTCCGGGAGATGCGAGCAGGGGAATGAAGCAGGGCGGGGACATCCCCACCGCATCACCCGGCAAGATGTGTGACATATTCCGGGTGATGCGGTGGAGTGATGGATTGTGGGGGCGGGAAATTTAAAAGCACATTACTATGTAATCTGCTTTTAAATTTTTTTTACAGTGAAATACACCACAAAACACAAAATAAAAGTACAAGTACATATTTTAGTGCACCAACCATCATTGCCCAGTGCCCTGATTTATATTTTGCCCACTATTAGCCCTGATCTTGATCTGACCTTTTGATCACTTATAAATCACTTCCTGAATGTATCATTTCATCACTTTGTCTTTGACCTTGATTGTTCCTGACTGATTGCTGGAGACCCCATGGCATCCAAATGACATCTTGCCAGCGCAAGCGCTGTTTTGGAGGAATTTGAAAGCAGCGATAGCGATTTGGAGTCTCTTGTGGAATCGAGCGATAGCGTTTCACCAGGAAATTTGTCATCGGACAGCGAAAGTGAACTGAGCGACGATTCAGAACCTGTGCGCACATGGTGTTCTATTGACCTTGATGCGGACCTTTGCTTTTTTTTTATGCCAACATGTATGCTGCTCTGTGTTTGCTAACTTTTTGCAATTTTTTGCTAAATTTTTTATTTTTTTTTGCAAACGTATATGCTGCTTTGTGTTTGCTAACATATTACTTGCTACCTTCACACTATAAAAGAACATATCCTAAAATACATGTTTTCTTTTGTTTTATGCAGGTACGCTGGACAACAACAAGGTGCTCCACACCTGAGGTTTGCAAGAAGCAGAAAGTGGGAACCTGTGACCAAGGATGACATTTGGCTGTTTTTGGGCTTGGTGATCCTGCAGGGAGTTGTGGGCAAACCCCTGCAGAAGGGGTACTGGTCCAAGAATAAAATGATTGCCACTCCATTCTTTGGCACAGTCATGCCAGAATACCGCTTTTCCCTCATCATGAAGTACCTGCACTTCGCAAACAATGAAGAATTTGATGAGACTACCCATCCTGCACCAAAACTCTAGAAAATTTGGGAAGTATCTCAGATTATTCTACAAAATTTCCAGCAAACCTATGTGCCAGAAAGAGATGTCAGCATTGACGAAAGTCTAATGGCTTACAAGGGGAGGCTCAGCTGGGTGCAGTACATTGCATCAAAGAGGGCACGATTTGGCGTGAAGACCTTTATGCTGTGCGAATCCTCATCTGGCTACATTTGAAATACAGTACTGTACACTGGAAAAGGGACACAGTTCAACCCCAGATACAGCCATTATGGATTGGCAACATCTTCAGTGCTATCCCTTTGTTTGGAAAATTTCAGTTAGAAATTTTTGATAAAAAAAATTTTTTTTGATAAATTACACTGTTGTGGTCTATTTTTTCATTATTTTTTATAATTATGTATTATAATTATGTATTATATTATAATTTATGATTATAATATAATAAATAAATCTAATTATTATACCCAGGAGTTAATCCTAAGAATTACAGGCCCAAATATAAACAAAAATTTCTAGGCAAAAAAAATAGGATCACTTTTTGCATTAATAAATGACAGAATTAGAACGCTAGGGGGGTTAAGAGGAGCAGTGCTAGAAACTAGATTTGCTGTGGATTATTTGTTACTTAAAAATAACGTAGCGTGTCAGGATTTTAAAGGAATGTGTTGTTTTAATTTATCTGACCATTCCAGATCAATCTAGTCCCATATTCAAGCATTACATGAAATTGCTAATAATATCAAGGAGGATGTTGGTTCATCCTCCTGGTGGGACTGGTTATTGAGCTGGCTGCCAGATTTGAGTTGGTTAAGAACATTATTTATCAGTATTGTAATTATAATTGTTTCCTTGATTATTTTATGTTGTTGTATCCAATGTATCCCTTCCCTTATACAAATTTTCCGCTCTATGTGTCCAAAGCCCACAGATCCTGAACAAAAATATGCTACTAAGCTCTCTATGTTAGAAAGAAAATAAGTCATGTTCATGACTTAAGAGGAGATTGAAGGGTTAAATAAGTATTGTTACAGGACTTTATAGCTAGAGCTAATGTGAGCCATATACTTGTATAAGGAGTTGTATTTCTTTTCCTATCTACTATTTAATTGTAACCAGATGGCAAAAATTCTAAATTCTTTGGAATGCAATGTATGCCTTGTATGCCTTGCAATGTATCAAATAACACTATATATGGCCAAAACTTAAACAGCTGTACGTGAATAACGACAACCCCTTGTATACCTATGTGTATAAAAAGACCGCCTTGTCAAATAAAGATTAGAGAATATTCCCAAGACCATACTGTGCGTGTGTGTTATTGGGGTATCTCTCCAGACGTCTGTCTCTGTGGGTGAAGGAGAAGTCAGGGTGCATTCGAGGAACTAGAAGTAGAAGCAGATCCTTGCAGTAACCATATTATGATTTCATTTAATGTAAGTTGTAAACAGGAAGCACAAACAGGAAAGATAAAAACATTCAATTTTAAGAGAGCAAATTTTCTATTATTAAGGGCGTCTCTCTGTGGCTTGGACTGGGAGAGAATAATGTCCTCAAAGGACACAGAGCAGAAATGGGAATATTTCAAGTCTGTTCTTCACAAACACACTGAAAATATATTCCAATGGGTAAAAAATGTTAATGTTAATGCTAATGTTAAAAAAGCCATAAAGGGATTCTGGAGCTCCGTCGGCGACAGCCACTATCCGCAGCATCCAGGCTCCATCCTACACCGCATATGGGCAGAGTGTGCAGGGCTAGAGTGGGGAAGCTTCCCCCTACCCCCGCATCTCAGCATTTCACTGACCAGCCGTCCATTCAGGATTATATCCGTGAGTCCTCTCTGGGCTCCACGCCAGCTTCCAAGATGGCGCCTGCCCCTTCCCCACACACGTGGCGGCGAGACGGAGGAGATCAGTACACAGACACAGCAGGCTCCTGCACACAGGCAGACTCTTACCTTCTCCAGCGGGGTGAAGCCTCCTCCTCTGCTCAACGGGCACCAGGCTCTCCAGAGCCCCTGAACTCCTTCACTTCAGATCCGGTGAGTCCTGGGGAATCTATTACAGGGTCTCGCTCCTCTGCAGCTTCCTCACCTGCTCCTCCTGCAGGGCCCTCTTTTCTGCAACCCACTCCACTAGATGAGAGGACCCCAGAAGTGTTTAAGCAAGGAGTGACTTTTACAGCACAGAGCACCCCTGTTCATGGCTCCTGCGGCTCCCCCACCACGGCCCCCCCTTCTATGTTAAGGTGGTCTTCTCTCAGGCAGGGTCCATGACAGGCCCTAGGGGGAATGAGAACTCTGCTCATATGGCCCTGGAGACTTTAACTTCTTCTAGACCCTGCACAGTGGGGAATACTCCCCTAGGTGATGCCTCTCCTCCCCCCTGGCAACAGTACATGCAACTCCTACCCACTAAAGCGGATTTTCAAAGTCTGGTGGCTGAAGTTCAAGTAACCTGTCGTTCGGAGATTGGTGCTCTGCGTACAGATTTGCAGTCCCTAGTGGACAGCTTGGAGGATACTGTCCAGCAAACTAAGGGGGATATTGCAGCCCTTGCCCATAAGTCTATTGATAGCTCCCAAAATATCAGAGAACTCTACCGCCTGTTTGAAGATTTGGATAACAGGAGCCGCATAAACAACTTTAGGGTTCGAGGCCTACCGGAGGCCACTCAAGACTGAGATTTGAAATTAGTTCTCCAGGCCTTTTTTGGTCGTATACTAGGGTGCTCTTCTCCTCGGGAAATCAAGATTACCAGAGCCTTTAGGGCCTCCAGGCAACCAGGCACTGCTTCCAGACCACGTGATATCTTATGCTATCAGATGGATACAGATCTAAAAGATGAAATCATGGCTACAGCCAGGAATATGCGTAATCTTGAATGTGATGGTACACCCCTTCAGCTATTTCAAGATCTCCCACCTCTATATTGCTATGGCTACTAGAGTTCTGTCTTTAAATGTTAAGGGGTTGAATTCTATCACCAAACGGAGACTTGCCCCTGAGGTCATCTTCCTCCAAGAGACCCATTTTGATGGTACTGGTTCCTTTAATTTTGCCTCTAAACTTTATCCCCAGAGTTTTATGGCTAACTCACCCACCAGGAAAAGAGCTGGTGTGGCGATACTTCTGAAATCCTCCTTTACAGGTCAGACTCTGTTTCTCTCGAAAACATTGTCACATCTCGAGAAATTTGACCATACCTTTCTAGTGGTTGGGGGAGATTTTATTCTAGCATTTTCCCCTACACAAGATAGACTTGCCCTTCATAACGCCTCTCCTCCTTCACAGGTGTCACAACAATCTCAAGCTTTCAGACAATTGATACGCAAACACCAACTCTATGATAATTGGCGGATTCATCACCCTACGGGGAAACAGTATTCTTTCTACTCGCCCCCTCACTGTACACACTCCCGCATTGATTACATTTTTACTAACCTCCCAATGTTGAGGAATAGTGTGTCAGCGGAGATTCATCCTATTACTTGGTCTGACCATGCTCTGCTCACGCTGGATGTCGTGTTATCCCCTGCTACTGTTAGGATCTGCTATTGGAGGATGAATGACTTCCTCCTCAAAAATGCGGGCACCAAATCAGCACTTACACAAGGGGTGCAACAATATTTTCAAGAAAATATGGGATCCATGACACATGAATCCACTGTATGGGAGGCCCATAAGGCGGTGTTCCGAGGACACTGTATATCTTTGGGTTCCCGCCTTAAGCGAGACTCCAACCTCCAGCGCACTGTACCCTCCATGTACCTGAGGCAAAGTATGCTAAAAAACCTACTCTGGGTCTCTTGCGGGAGATTACTACTTGTAGGTCTAAATTGCTGGCCTTGAAATTAAGAAAAGTTTGTTGGATGATGCAGAGGACCCGTCAGCTATATTATCATAAGGGCAATAAGGCGGATACATTGCTTGCCCGTAAATTGAGAGTTATGCAGACTGGCTCTTCTCCCCTGGCAGTGAAAGATGAGAGGGGGGTGTTGAGATATGATCCCTCCCAAATTGCCTCAAGTTTTGAGACTTATTATACCGATCTCTACTGGTCTGTCCATCAGACTCAATGCTCTCTTGGGAGGACTTTGCACCCAAAAATTTCTTCTTATTTAGAGGGATTGGACCTCCCACAGCTGAAGATCGAGTATTTAGAGCTGCTGAACTGAGGAGGAGATTAGCAAAACTATTCAGGGGCTGCCTTCGGCTAAAGCCCCGGGCCCCGATGGCTTGCCCTACCTATATTATAAGACTCTACTCCCGGACCTTTTACCACACCTCCTAACTCTATATAATGATTTTCTGAAGGGTAAACCAATCCCTCTGTCCATGCTGGCCTCCCATATTACGGTTGTTCCTAAACCTGGGAAGGACCCAATGGAATGCTCTAGCTATAGGCCCATAGCACTTCTAAATTCAGATATGAAGATTTTTACAAAAATTCTGGCTACAAGGTTGTCAAAATTCCTCCCCTCTCTCATCCTCAGGGACCAAACAGGTTTTATACCCTACTGCCATGCTAGCGATAATACAAGAAGAGTGATAGACGTCATAGATATTATAAATAAGCGAAAGCTGGCCTCTTTGGTATTTAGTTTAGATGCCGAAAAGTCGTTTGACCGCCTTAGTTGGCCATTTATGTTTTCTGTCCTGCATAAAATGGGTTTTGTGGGGCCCTTTGTCAAAGCAATCGAGCTATTGTACAAATCACCCTCAGCCTCGGTTAAACTGCCTCATGCCTTATCTGCCACATTCACCATTAAAAATGGCACCCGGCAGCGGTGCCCCTTGTCCCCCCTCTTGTTTGCCCTTTGTATTGAGCCCTTGGCGATCTCTACATAAGATCCAACCCGGATATCCAGGGGGTCTGATTGGGGGGAAGCTCCTATAAAGTATTCCTGTATGCAGATGACGTTCTTTTAACCCTCGGGATATAATTTGGGATAAAAAATTATCAGGATATAAAATAATGCTTCGAAAACGCTGCCTCTTCATATACCGACCCCTCAATTGTTAGCCCTCCAGAACTCTCATTCCTTCCTGTGGAAGACCCATTCACTTAAATACCTAGGTGTCCAGATTACCTCTACCTATACCCAACTCTATTCACATAACTTTCCACCTTTATTCAAGGAATTGCAATCTCTTTTAGGATGATGGAGCAACCACCAGCTGTCTCTACTGGGGCGTATTGCATTGTTGAAAATGATGCTCCTTCCTAAACTACTTTATCTGTTTGAGACTTTACTGGTCCGGGTCCCCCCCCCAAGCACTGAAAAATATGCAAGCAGCTTTTTTGAATTTTTTTTGGGCGCAGAGATGGCATAGATTAGCTAAGACAGTAGTATGTACCCCCAGAATAATGGGGGGCCTGGGGGCCCCGGATTTATACAAATACTATTTGGCGTCTCATCTACGATATCTGCCGCTGTGGACTGCGCTTTACTCTCCCACGGTGTGTAGAGAAATTGAGGAGGCTTGGATAGCTCCAATACATCCTAATGTTATGCTCTGGGGCTCCTCCCTGCTCCTACCGGGTAAGGACTTGCTGGCCCCTATGGTGTTCTCAAGAACTACTTGGCGGAGTTGCAGACATAAATACAGCCCTCTTTCGGAACCCTCTAGCCTGACATCTGTAATCCACAACCCAAAGATTCCTGATAGTTTGCAGGGGGTGATGTCAGGTCCCTGGAGAGATAGGGGTTTATTCCAAATTAGACATCTGCTACACCCAGTCGAGAAGCGACTGCTTACCTTTCAGGAATTAAGCGAGAAGGTTGAGCTCCCACGTACATCGTTCTATGCCTATCTGCAAATTAGGCATTATATCCGGTCCCTTCAGCCCTTGGCCAGGTTTCTGACTATGACCCCTTTTGAGAGGTTCTGTGCAGAGGGCCTGCACACCAAAGGAGTTGTTTCTTCTATATACAGTTTTCTGCATAACTCTTTGCGAGATTCCTCTGGCAAGTTTCCATATATGCGTAAGTGGGAGGAAGTTCTAAACCGAATGTTGGACTCATGGTTGGAAATATGGGAAGCAGCGAACAAAAGCTCTATATGTACACTGTATAAAGAAAACTTGTAAAAAATATTTATTCGGTGGTATCACACCCCGGAGGTGTTGCAAAGGTTGTTCCCTGGGAATGATCCCACTTGCTGGCGATGTGGAGTCTCCCGGGGCTCCCTGGAACACATATTTTGATTTTGTCCCATTATTCAGGAATATTGGTCTCGAGTGAACAGGTTGTTGAGTGAGGTACTCCAACAGCAGATTCCTTTGGATCCTCTCACCCACCTACTGGGGCAACCCCTCACATTCTTGCCGAAATACGCCCGTATGCTAGCTTCCCATATTTTGGTAGCTGCATGCACTCTGATCCCCTCCTACTGGAAATCCATTAGGCCCCCCTCGACTACTGCTCTATATACGCGTATCCAGGAGATACGTCTTATGGAGTATCTCACGGCTCTTATCAGGGATACTGTGGTTAAATTTGAGGCAACATGGGACGTCTGGGACCAATACTATGCCCGGCTGCTGATATGACCTCCTATTCCTCTGGTGCTCTATTTTTCTTACGACTAAATGCCATGTGCTACCCTATGTCTTGGCCCCCCCACCTATCCCTGCCCTTTTTCTTACCCTCCTTTCCATTTTATTGTTGGTTGGCCTGGGTTAATGGCTGTTGTTATGTTGTATAATACATATTGATGAGTGCACTTACTATATGTTCTATTCTATTATTATGTAGAGTTTATTTGATCATACCTTGAACGGTGATGTATATAACTGACTCAAGAGATGTGGTTACTGTCTGTCTTAATACTATTTTGCACTCAATTGCTATTTATTATTACTTTCTTCTTTATTGTCTTCTGGTTTGTACGTTTGTTAAAAATTTTCAATAAAAACACAATTTCCAAAAAAAAAAAAGCCATAAAGAACAAGAAAACGGCATTCCAAAATTATTAAAATGAAGGATCACCTTCATCATTTCAAAACCATAAAGAATATAACAAAAGATGTAAAAAGGAGATAAAATGTGCAAAACCCCAAAATGAAAGACAGATTGCAAAAGAAAGTAAGGCAAACCTCAAAATTTTTTAAATACATTAATAGCAAAAAGATCAGAACTGAGCATGTAGGCCCCTTAAAGGATGTCTGTGGGTTGGTAACTGGGTATAAAGAAATGGTGGATAAATACTTTTTTTTAGCTCTTTTTACACAAAAAGAAAAGGGCAGAGCGGAAGTCCGAAATTGCTAATAGCAATGTCACTACCTTAAATGAGCCATAATGGCTGAAAATTTTAATGATTAAGAAACAGTTGGAAAAAATTATTGTTGACAAAGCACCAGGATCTGATGGATCACACCCACTCAATGTGTCCTCAAATAGCTGGGCTCAGTTATTTCAAAGCCATTGTTTATCATTTTTAGAGACTTTTTAATCACTTGCACGGTGCCATAGGCTTGGTGTAGAGACAATGTGGATTCTATCTTCAAAAAGGGAGCAAAGTCATCACCAAGTAACTACAGACCGGTAAGTTTAACGTCCATAGTTGGAATAGTCCTAGAGAGCTTGATAAAGAACCATATGGAGGATTTTCTACTAGAAAATAATATAATAAGGGATAGTCAGCATGGATTCAAGAAAAATAGAACTGGCTTGAAGACCCCATCCAGAAAGTATTGATTAATGATTCACACTCTGGATGGTCTAAGGTTCTTAGTGGTGTACCCCAGGGTTCAGTGTTGGGACCTTTATTGTTCAATATCTTTATAAATTATATAGAAGTTGGGATTAAAAGTACCATTTCTGTGTTTGCAGATTACACCAAACTATGTAATAGAATTATGTTCATACGGGATGTCTATAATCTACAAGCAGATATACTGCTTTTTCTAGATATACTGTTTGATTGGGCAGCCAAATGGCAAATTACATTTAATATTGAGAAATGTAAAGTTATGCACTTGGGGGCTAACAACATGCATGCTTCATACTGTCTAGGGGTAATATATTTGGGGGAGTCAGAAATAGAAAAAAGATTTGGGGGTTCTGGTAGATCAAAGACTTGAATGCAATGCCAAGCTGCAATATCCAAAGCTAGCAAAGTACTTTCTTGTATCAAAAGAGGAATAGACTGCAGAGATAGAGACATAATCCTGTTCCTGTACAAAGCATTGGTCAGACCACCTCTTGAATATGCAGCCAGTTTTGGGCACCAGTTTACATAAGGTCACTGTGGAAATGGAGGAAGTACAGAGAAGGGCAACTAAACTAATACAAGTAATGGAGGAGCTCAGCTATGAGGAGAGATTAGCTTAACTGAATCTATTCTCTCTTGAGAAGAGACCTAAAGGGGGGATATGATCACTGATTGCCTCTTTGAATTGGGGGGAATTTTTTCCCCCTGTTGGAGCAAATTGTACCAGTTTTTTTGCTTCCTCTGGATCAACTATATTCATATATACTGTATTTTTCGGACCACAAGACGCACTTTCCCCCCCCCCAAAAGTGTGTGGGGGGGGGGGGAATGGGGGTGCTGCTTATGGCTCGAATACCCTCCCGCGCCTCCAAGGCGGCTGCAGTTCCATCTAGCCCGGCATCCCCCCTGCAGCATGGCCCCCTCTGTTCTGCAGCCTCCTCTGCCCGGATTACAAAAAACATAAAGCCATCCACCCCCACTTTATCATATCGATCGCAGAGACCTGCCTTCCCCCTCCCTGTGTTTATCAGAAGCTCAAGTCTATAGAGATGCTGGGGATGTGTTTCTGTGTGAAAAGGCTCTGTGTAACAGTGGGGAGTGGGGAGGGAGGCAAGGAGAGCAGGAGGAGGGCAGTGTGATGTGAGCAGTGCTGGGTTTCTTGTGCAGCAAGTAATTCTCCATGACAGGTGAGCTGTAGCTTTCCTGTCACAATAGTCTTGTAGTGCAATGTGTCTTTGCAGTGTTCTGCTGTGCAATGTGTCTGTGCAATGTTCTGCCATGCAAGCGCTCTCTCTCTCTTTCTTTTTTTCTCTTTTCCTCCTCTAAAAACTGGGTGCGTCTTATGTCAGGTGCGATCTGGGATATATCTGGGATATATTTATGAACTTGATGGACTTATGTCTTTTTTCAGCCTGGCTTACTATATGACTTACTATGTAACTATGTAGGGTGGTAAGTTGAAGCATATATTTGAATTGCTTATAGTATGAAGTGAAAGCTGATATGGGAGACAATATTGGAAACTAATGGAGGTAAAAAATACTAAAGTACCGTTTAAGTCTGGGAAATCTGTTGGTGTGGATATGCCACTAGCTTCCCAGATGGTATATGCCGAAAGTCTGCCTAAGCGGGACAATAGGAGGTCATGCCAAGGTCATGGTTTTTTCAAGGCATCAGGGAATTTTAAAAAAAGTGTACTTGTCGGGGGCTTTGCATGGGATTTCAATACCAAGGTACTTAATATGATAGCGATCAACTTTAAGATTGCACTGGGTAACTCAAAAGATGTGGTCAGTTTTAGGAATAGAAGTGCACTTTTGGAGTAATTTATCCTGAATTTAATTATTTATCCTTAAATTAATCCTGAAAAATGTCCGAAATTGCTAATGTAGGCTATTATGCTGGGAAGAGGGTTACTTAGAAATAGAAGAATGTCATCCACAAAGAGAGCTGATTTGACTAAACATTTTTAAGGGAATATCTGTGTAGATGTCAGGGAATAAAATGAAGGCAGTGAGGGGCTTGATAGCTAAATTAAAAAGCAGTAGCGATAAAGGGCAGCCCTGGCAGCCAATGGCATCTACAAAGTATTGTGGGGTAGAAGAAGGGGATAAGACTTCTGTGGCATGTTCTCTTTGTACATCGTGAGGAATACATAGATTGGATGGAAGATGAAAAATGGCCAGTAAAGCTCTTTATGTGTCATAACAAAATAAATCCAGTCCCATTCAATGGTAATAAATGCTTACTCCACATCTAGGGTAAGCAACACTGGTTATGTTAGGGCTATGCCCCCTGCCAGGTGACACAGGATTACCTGAGGTGTGGAGTCTCTAGGTCATCATCAGAGCACCTCACCAAGGATGATGGGCCAATGACCCTAGTGGACAGCAGGTCAGGGCAGTCAAGGGTGGTCAAGGTACAAGGCACAGGTCAGGGCAGGTGGCAGGCAAGCGTAGTCGAAGTTCAAGGCACAGGTCAGGAATCCAAAAAGGCACAAATGGCAGAGAATAACTGAGCGAGTCTCAGGCAGTAAAGCTGAGAATTCCAGTAACCAGAGCCTGGAAAAAGCAGCGTATAAATAAGACTAGAGGCAAATAGCAGGACAAGATTGGAATCAGGAACTAGTCTGCTCATTGGCTGCTGCACATTTTTTCACAGCTAAAATGAGGCTGAGGATGCCACTGGATAGGTGATCTGCAGGCGGTGTGGTAAACCAAAAGGTTTGGACAAGTGGCATGAGATGGCTGATAATATTCTTTGGCTAAGTTCGCCAAAAAACTTCTGGACATTTTGCACACAGTGCACATAGGCATCATAGCTTTTTATTGTTTGAATGCTTTAGCAAAATAGTCAGAGTTTTTTAATGTTTAAATATTTCAGCAGAATAGTCAGAGAAAAGAAGGATTTGAATATACTTTTTACAGCACCTGCAGATTAATGGTTCCCAGGATACAATCAAATCCCAAATTATTTTGCCCGGATCTGTTTTCTAGGTCTGCAAGTTTTACAAGATAAAAGTGTGATAAGTACTAACAGTTTGCAGCTGGCCTTGTGTCATAGAGACAATATTCTCCAGATCACTTAGGCGCTGTTGCATATCTACAAAGGAAGTGACTTGAGTTGATAGCTGCAAAGTCCAAAATTTTGTTTTTTAGATGGTATTTTAAATATCCAAATAGGTCACAAATTTGTGTTTTTTTTTTAATGATTTCCATTTTTCCACGTATACCCTATTTTATTTTTATGGACAATTGGGGTATACAGATAATTTGTGTGGCAATGGTTTTTGTTCTATACATAATTTTTATTTCATTATTTCTAACTGGTGAACCTCCCATTACAGATAGTTGGTGAAAAGTAAAAAAATAAAGCCCTGTCAAAAAAAGCAAAGCCAAGTCACTTACATAACACTTGCCACTAACTTTTTATTAACCACAATCCTACGATAGATGGCAGAAGCCTCCAACAGTCCCAATAGTAGGAATAAACAAACAAGCTCTTTGAGACTCATCCAGAGGTGACAGGCTGAGATTTGAAATTAAACACTACACTGAAAATGCCTATGGTTTTTTATCTTACAGCCTGTAGGTAATACTTTCCTTATAAAATATTTAGATTTGGGTCTATTAAGGTCTGATAATTAGAAGATGCCACATCCCTATAAAAAAAAATACAGTCAATACCAATACTGATACTTTTATGATATCCTTCATAAATATGAACAGTGTTGGAATCCAAAATCAAATGCAATTATTATTATTTTACCTAGTACTTAAATAGGACCAATATAATACCCAGAGCTTTGCAAAGTCCATAGTCATGTTACAATTATTACTAAACTAATATATAAACTAATAAATGTATTATTTATTGATTAAAACAACATTGTGCCTTCCATCCAGTGATCAAATCTTAAAGCAGAATAATCTATCCTTTTATATAACGTAAAAATTGTGGTGATAGGTCTGCTTTAAGATAGATATAATTGTATATCTTTTAATATATACAGAAAACACCGTTGGGCTGTCTTGTAGAAAAATAACTTGACATGTTTCAAGAGCAAACTATTACTACTTCCTCAAGAGTGCCAAAAGACAGACAATTATACTATATATCTGTTCTACAATAAACGCAATACATTCTGAAATCTGTGTGAGCAGTATCATAATATTAAAAAAAATCTTTTTTGTAGAGCATGAGGATAATTTAACCTGTAGGCATTAGATGGGATATGGTGGCACTTGCTCTTTAAAGATTCTGATTCAACAGTCATAAAGTGTAGCTTGGCACAAAGAAGGATTGTTAGTTACAGATACATTAACCCTCCTAGTGGTAATCCCGAGTGTGACTTGGGGTGGATTTTACACGCTAAAAGCAGTAATCCGGAGTCACACTTGGGGTTGCTAAAATCATAAAAAAAACATTTTCCTTGTTTCGTTGGTGTCCCCCGGTGTCCTGCAGGTCCTCGGGACACGTCTTCTTTCTCCAATCTTCAGCCGGCGACTGCAGAGACGTTCTCCGGGGTTTCCCGGTGATGTTGGTGCATGCCTCAGTGCAGACGGGAGAAATTCAAATAATTTTGTATTGGGTTCAAATGTAATGCTTTTGGCATGAAAATTTGAACAGAATTAGAACACTAGGGGGGTAAAAGTTTCCAAAAGAGGGGATACAGAAGAAGGCAGCTTACATCTTTACATGCAGTGAAGAAATAATTGGCCTATAAACTGCAGGGAGATCTCAGAACTGCTGGTTTGATGAAAAACTTCCTTAATATTCATTTCCACTGCTAACTCCTATATTACACTCCAAACCCTGTATATCCTCCATGTCGGATACAGGAATATCAGGGAGTGTACTGAACACTGGTATGGGAACATCACCATGTGGCAGAGGTCATCTTGCAGATTCCAAATCAGGGTACTCCCACTTGTTTTTCTTGTAACGATTGAAACCTTTTACATTGACAGCACAAAAATCACAATCATTATCACTATAGGTACACCAAATTTTAAACTTTTCAGTTTTCCATTTTTCCACTGACGTAGACACTCTACACAAGTTTTGCATACCATATGGGGAGCCCAATACTTATCTTGGTCCCGCAGTTTAATACCAAAATATGCAAGGTCTGCTTGTTTCACAAATTCTGTAATGTTTCTTTTCTGTTTTTGCTGAGAACATTCACCGCAAATGTAGCAAAATACATTCAGGGTCATTAAACAACTTCTTCTGTAAAAAAAAAAATGTATGAAAAGACGACAAATGAAAGTTTCATGAAAATAATGCTACATTTAATATATAACATGCAAAACATTGGTGTAAAAAAAGATTGATAATATTATGCTGTGTTAACATTTGTTGTTGGTAAAATCGTCCTATTCCCATTCCTGTATCACAAGAACTAGAGCCAATTCAATTAAACTGATGTCATTTCTGGATTCAGTGAACCTGACATACACTAAATATATTAAAAAATCCTTGGCAAGTGAAAAAAAAAATTTTGTTGAGCTGTGTGCAATAAACAAATACCACTTGTATATGTTTCAACAGCACTAACAACTGATGAGTTAATTTCCTAGATGGAAGAATCTCCAAGTATATACAAGGGGGTGCTGAGAAGTTTCTGGCTTTGCCCCCTTCCAGATGAAATAGAAAAATAAGTGTAAGCATATACCAGCCTAATATCTTAGTATGTAACTGTGCAAATCTCAGGTCTTTGCGATTCTTAAAACTGTTTTTTCTTTTATTGAGAAGCTGTTGTGAGATTGAGAAACAGCACTTACTGTTCAATGTCTGTGTGTAAATAAATATAGGACTGTCGTTCTGCATTTCAGCCACAAGATGCCACTGTTTCCTAACACAGCTAAACAGGTTGCCAGTATTTGTATATTGATAGGAGGTGTGGTTGTTCTGAGAAAGAGGAAGACAGAAAACAGGAAGCAGGAAGCAGGAGAGCAGACATCTTGCAAGGACTGTGTGTGAAACAGAATCCGCTCGCAACCAAGTGTCAGCGCGTCCTAGAGTCTCAGGAGCTGTGGCTGAGTGAGGCTGACCACCGCCCAAGGCAGATCCTGTCCAGAGGAAAAGGATTGTTTTCCAGAAAGGCTGAAAGGAGCTGAGGAACGGAGCGCTGTCTGTCTTGCAGGACCTCATGTTTGCTGAAGAGACTTGTTGTTGTTGTTCAGTTTAAAGGCATCATTGGATCCAGAACAAGACCTGGGTCAGTAAAATAGTGCACGCACCGCATTATAGGATTGACGCCTGAAATACCAGAGACTGAGATTAGACCTGCAGTAGCTAGTAAGTTAGGGTCTATGTGTGTGGCAGGTCATAAGAACCAATTTTGAAAGAGGGTGCTGTGCTGTCCTCTGGGTTGAGTGTATGTAATGTAATTTTCTTTGTCTTTATATTTGGAATTGTGTTCATTGGTATATTATTCAGTAAAGCCCCCGGTACACGGCTTACACTGTGATGGCAGAGGCACAAGCAAGTTTCACGTCGTGGGAGTTACGGGTCGTCATAAAGTTTTTGTTTCTCCAGGGAAAGTCAGCAAAGGGTATTCACACTAAGATATCACAAACACTTGGGGAGACGTGTCCTTCCTACAGCCTGTCAAAACCTGGATATCTCGTTTCAAGACTGGGAATTTCACCATTGAAGAAGAGCCCCACAGTGGGCACCCCTCAACCTCAACTGACCTGGCAACCTGCGATGCTGTCCATGAGCTGATTATTGGACCGGCGAATATCCGCCAAAAATATAGCCCAGATACTTGACATCTCACGGGAGCGTGTTCGGTTTGTTATCACCACTATCCTAGACATGCGCAAGCTTTCAGCGAAGTGGGTGCCGAAATGTTTGGACATTGATCAGAAGAAGGAACGAGTTGAAGCATCCAAAGCCGTTTTGGCCCATTTTGAAGCTGCACAGGAATTTTTGGCTAGGTTAGTGACTGAGAATGAAACCTGGCTCCACATATATGATCCTGAAACCAAGGAACAGTTAAAGGAATGGGGCCACAGCCGGTCCCCGCGGCCGAAGAAGTTCCGAACAAAGGAATCACCCCTCTATCCATGGATATGTACAATTACATTTGATATATCTTTTTACAGGAGTTATTCAAATCATATCTTTTGGTCATTCACTTTGAATACAATTCAAGTTTTTTAACCTAAACCTTTTACCTTCAAAGTAAGTAATACTTATTTTCTCTAGTGAAACCACCAAGCAGTTTTATAACCTGTGCATTAAAACTCACTATTGCATGTACCTTACTATGTTTATATCATATGTTTGATTTAGTAGTTTGTGTGTCTCAAGCTCCCCTGAGGAAGCCTTTATGGCGAAACGCATCAGGAAATAAGAGTCTTAAGAACTTCACCTATAAGGTTACACCAAATAAATCCGGTGTTAATAACCTATCAGGATCTTCTTGTCTTTTTTTGCAAATATACAGACCTGTATGTCTAGTAAGCGCACACCTTTACCTTGCAAGCTGTTAATGCTAAAGGGGGCATGTACATCATCAAATGTCACTTTGTGAATATTATGTACTACTGTTTTGTCTTTGATTTGCTTTATATATAATCGACCAGAAAACCCTCTTTTTTTTTCTTTTTCTTGTAAACTTTTGTTAACCCTAGGAGATGGCTGTAACATTTTAACCCATACTATACACAAACCCCTTAATAACGTTTTGATTGAGCAGCACCTATAAATTTTGAGTTTTGGTTTTTCTGGTTTTCTGGTTGAGTTTTGGTTTTTCTGGTTAAATTTTGAGTTTAACCTAACACTTGAACCTTGTTACAGGGCTTAATGTTTATACACTTTTATCCACTTGAAGCTGGGGGGAAAAGCCATATGAACTACTGATAGGTCAATAAGAGGTTAAGTGTATAAGATGGGGTACTAAAATGAGGTGTAAAAACTTAGTCTATACTAAGTCTATAAAGGTTGATCAGTGAGGGGTAATGCACATATTTGTACTGAAGGGATCATCTCACCTTCTGACATAGAGACTTGTGAGTTAACCCATAATGCTCCTAGAAACCTTTGTCTTGTATTCCTTTGTGCATAGAGTGGGAGACAAGCAGGTGGCAATATGTGACTATAGTTAGTCAGGTTGAAAAAAGACATATACGCCCATCAAATTCAAATGCTAGGGAAATTAACATATCCCAGATAAAAACATTGTCTTTAGACAATATGGCTCTGGAGAATCTGCTAACATAACATGCTAATACTGAATGTCAACCAATGACTAAGAAACAGATGTCCTGTCCTAAACACAAATCCAAGACTTCAATGGTGGGTACATAACTTAATGGTGGCACTGTCTATGCAATATTTTTTTTAAAGGTCAGTGCATTTCTATATTATTCTTTATTCAACGCACAACACATTAGACCTAAATATTTAGGTTCTCCAAGGGTGCAGAAGATGGATTCTCATGGGGGAACCTGGGTGATCCAGCAAACCAGGAATGAGTTTTCTCAAACTCATTTGCTATTGGTTGGATCACCAAGGTTCTCCCAAGGTAGTCTAGCTTCCCCAGTCTTGGAGAACTTTAATAGATCAGGCTCATTATTTGCTTGCTGGCATGTATTTTGCATTTTGGGAAACTTTGTACCTCCAGTGTATTAGGTTTTTCATACCCCTTGTTGTCAATAATGTTGTGACATGGGTGATCGTTGCTCATTTCTGTGTTTGTTTATGTTTACTTTGGTTAGGTATGCTCGCTTTGATCCTTTTTAAATTAATCCTATTGCTGTTATTACTATTGAAAATGTATTAAAAATGCATTGAAGCCCAAAAAGGCCCACACACTAATGTCAAGTCTTGTACCTTGAGAAAAGAAATCTATGTGTTTATAAATGGATCACTTTGGGTGATTTTCCAATAATAAAAGTGGTAAATCTATATTTTACCTGGATTGTAGTATGCTGTCTTTTTTTGGACTATTACCATAAATAAAATATTTAAAAAATTGGCACTGCACTTTTACACTAGCTAGCAAAGATCTCTATTTTTGTTTTGGTTTTTATTACTTAAATGTTTGACTTTTCAAAAGTGCATTTTCCTTCAGATATTTCTAAACATTGAAATTGAAAACACATTACTCACCAGATTTTTGATCCATGCACTGTATCCAGGAGGACTGATTGCTAGCTGTATTACACTAGCTGAAAGGAGAATTGCCATAAAGATTGGTGAAACATACTTCCATGTGTAAAAGTAATATTTGTAGGGGCGAAATCCAAGCATTTCAGTGAGCTCTTGCATGAATCTAAAATTGCAGAGAATATTTGTTTAAAAGCAACATATATTCTGATGCAGAAGAGTAAAAAAAATCATGCAGTATATGTTAAGGAAAATAACACATCAGTGCAATTCTGCAATACATGCATATTTCTCTATTTCCCTTTAAAATACTACAGAAAAACAACCGAACTTCTAAGAATCCAGCATGTTCCTAACTTCTTGCTTCTTGTTCACAACACAGTGCCTTTGTTGCATTAAACTCCCAAAAAACAATCATAGATCAGTTCCTTTCCTAGCAAAAAAATGCTGTTTGCTGGACACATAGGAACTTGTTCACTTCCTGTGTATAGAAAAAAAAGACTTTTATGAGATCTGAGGGGGTGTGCCTACATCAATAGGAACTGATATCCTATCAACTACCCTTAGTTGTACAAACCAAGTTAGAGTGCCACACTTACCTCTTTCTCGCTAAAGCACAGACGCATCTCTCCTGCGCATGCGGGCAGTACTGAGTGTACCTGGGCATGCTTGCTTTCCCAAGTGTTATAAGTTTCGCCTATCCTGCCGGCCAATTAGGAAATTAGCCTCTTACTCATCTCTGGCTATTTAGCTAGCTCAGAAACAGCACTTGTGTTCGTGCAACTTGTCTCCACTAGTGCTGAGCCCCCTGGCTCTGCTGAGAATTTCCTCTACACCTGCTGTTTAATTCCATGCTCTCCCTGTCCAGCTCCAGTGGTAAACCTTTTTTTTGCCCAGTTTGGTTTTTCCCTGCCTGTTCCCTTTGTGCTGTTCCAGTGTTGCTCTGAGTTTGCAGTGATTCCTGTGTCTCTGGTGTCACCTGTGTCTATTTCCTGGATTTCTCGTTCTTGACTTCTGGCTTGTCCTGACCTTTCTTGCTTGCTGTCTGCCTCAAACCCGGCCTTTGTTGACAATTCTCTTGCCTAGTGATTTGGTACAGTGCATCATGCTGCCCATTCTGGTGTGCCCAAGGACTGCAACCTGGCAGTAACCAGCAGCACAATATCCTTACCACTAGAGATCCTGAGAAGACCTGGTTACCGCTTAGACTATGAGCCTGGGCCCTTCTCAGGGCTCACACCACTCCTGTGCAAGCTGTAGTGCCCCCTAGAGGCGCCCTGTCCCCTAGCGTGACAGTTTGCAAGAACCAGGTATATGCCCTCCCACACCTCAGCAGATCCCAACCATCTACTTGCCCAGAGGCTTGACACCCAAAAAGCTACTCAAACCAGCTTCATGTGCTCACTACCCGCCTGGATCAGCTTCTGGCACTTTTCAGTGCACTTGCTGAACCTTCAGTCCTGCTATATCAGTAGTCTTTGTGTTTCACCTGCCACCCCCACAATGTTTCTTTGGGCATCCCAAGACCTGATGTGGCTTCATCAACCTGTGCAACATACACTTTGAGCTTTAGCCATAAAGTAGCACAATTAATGTCCCTGCTTTTTGGAGAAGCCTTGGTGTGGGTGTCTCTGCTCTGGGAAAGGAATGTCACAAGTAGTATTAAAGCCTTCCTCGGCCTCTTTAGGAGGGTTTTTAATGAATTAGCAAGGCCAGCGCACTCTTATGTCTCCACCAAAAGTCACTTACTGTGGGCCAGTTTGCAGTTATGTTTCGCACTTTGGCGGCTGAGCTTGCCTGGAAAAACAAGGCACTCCACGCTACTTTCTGGCAGACCCTTTCTGATTGCATCAAGAATGAGTTGGCTAGTTGAGAGATTCCTGCTGCTTTGGATGACCTGAGCTCTCTGGCCACCCAGATTGATATTCATTTTAAGGAGAAATCTCGCACACAACATCTTCTCCCCACAACTGGATCCATCCTTCCAGCAGCCTCTGGAACCTCCAGACCCCTTGTTTTTCCTTCATCAGAAGGAACTGATGCAACTGGGTCGTTCACGTCCATCTGCAGAGGAGATACCCTCTCAGTTTCCAAGAGATTAAGGCTATGAGTAAATACATTAAGCAGAATCTTCAAAGAGGATTTATGCATAAGTCCTCTTCCCACACTGGATTTTCTGGGATTTTCTTTGTCCACAAGAAGCATAGGAATCTCTGTTCTTGTATTGATTACCCTGCTCTGAATGCCATCAAAAACTGCTACCCACTTTCGCTTATCCATGAGCTCTTTGACGTCTATGTTGTGCTGGACCTCCGGATGGCCTACAACCTAATTCAGATCAAGGATGGGGACACATGGAAAACAGCCTTTAATACCAGAAATGGGCATTATAAATATCTGGTGTTGACCTTTGTAAAAAAGTAATATTAAAATTATTATTGTTTGGGCGCATTAAGAACAGGATTGTCTTCTTCTGTATCATAAAAAGCTTGAGTATTAAAAAAACATCTTCTTAGAAAGGTATATGTGTATGTGTGTGTGTGTGTGGTGATAACCGATGGCTGTAACGTCTCCCAATATAGGTACAATGCAATATATACCATTCCATAAATTCAAATCAGTCACGTACATGAGAATGATATCATATAAAATTATGGGTTTATCTAACACCCTTAGGTTTCTGTAATGCCTCGGCTGTCTTCCACCACTGTCAACAATGTATACCACGACCTTTTATACATCTGAGTTCTTGTCTATTTGGATGATATTTTGATTTTCTCTCCTCACTTGCCTACCCACAGACAGCATGTCCATCTGGTCTTACAGTGCAGGCAGAGAAGTGCCTGTTTGAATGCCCACAGGTGTCCTTCCTGAGCTACATCTTTTCCAAGGATGGCCTCTCTATGGATTTCTAACTGGCTGCTACAATGCGGTCCTAAGGCTACTCAGCGCTTCCTTGATTTTACCAATTACTACCACCAGTTCATCAGAAATGACTTCACGCTGGTAAAACCTATCCCTGTACTGACTAGGATGCTGATCCTAAGAACTGGCCCTCTGAAGCTATTGAGGCCTTTCATTCCTTGACCCAATTGCTTTGTGGCCTAGATCTGGTTAGGCCAGATGTTTCCAAGCCCTTCTCGGTTAAACTTGATGCCTTTTCTGTTGGAGTGGGAGCTATAATCTTTCAGATCTCCACCAGAGCTTGATGCCCATGTGCATTCTATTCAGGGAAGTTATCCCCAGCAGAAAAAGAATTGCTCCATTGGAGACAGGGAGCTGCTAGCCATCAAACTCACTCTAGAAAAGTGGCACTATCTTTTAGAGACTTCTCACAAGGTCACTATTTTTACAGACCATAAAAACCTCCTATATCTACAGTCTGCTTGTTGCCTCAACCCTCGGCAATCCTGTTGGTCTTTGTTCTTTTCCCAATTTGATTTTATAATTACTTTTAAACCCAGTTCGACTGACTCCCGAGCTGACACTCTCTCCTGCCCCTTTGATCCACAGGATACCATAACAACTGCTAAGAGTTTACTATCCCACCGGCCCATATCCTTGTCTTGACTAGTGTTGGTCGAATACCTCACTATTTGATTCAACCGCTATTCGGTCGAAAAGAGCAAAATTATTCACGTGAATGAACGTCAAATTGGAACTCCTTTAAAGTCAAGGGAGGAGAAATTCAGGGTGTTTTCAGGACTGTGTAGAGCTCCTGCAGCCTATAAATACATTTAAAAAAATACATTTCAAGAATCCCCCAGCTCTGCACAACACTGTACAAGTAAAACAAAAAATAAGGAAGGCTTTTTGTGTTGCTGGCAAGGCCATTTTATGGGGCGGTAAAGAGAACATGCCACCAGGGGGTTCCTCTGGTCCAAAAGTTAGCCACCAGGTTTCACAGCTCCGTTACAAGCCATACATAGGCTTCAGAGTACAGGCAGAGGTGCCTGAGGGGGGTCTTTCAGTCAAAAAATTAGCCAGTTACACAGCTCTGTTACAACTTATTTAGGCCTCACAGGAGTGGGGACTGCATTGCTCACTGGAATCTCAAGCTGGGTGTAGTGCATAGTCAATGCCACCTAGAAGTCAATAATACAATTTTTGTGAATGGAGTACTGACAGGTGGCAGCAGCAGGATGAGGGGGCGGTGGGCACTGAGACAGAGCATTGCATTGCATTGGTACCTGGCATCTAAAGTTGGGTGTAGTGCATCATCAATGCCACCTAGATGTCTGTAATACCATTTTTAAGAATGAAGTACTGGCAGGTGGCAGCAGCAGCAGCAGGATGAGGGGGCGGTGGGCACTGAGACAGAGCATTGCATTGCATTGGTAACTGGCATCTAGAGCTGGGTGTAGTGCATCATCAATGCCACCTAGATGTCTGTAATACCATTTTTAAGAATAGAGTACTGACAGGTGGCAGCAGTAACACCATTCTTAAAAATGGTGGGCCCTGAGACGGAACAAGGACGGCATTAGAGGTGGAGGCCATCACCTATATGGACAGTGTAGAAGCTGGAGCTATTGGAAACATGAATGGATGAACGAAATTCCAATCTGTCCCTACCTACTATGTAGCGAAACCACATGAAAGGGAGCAGGGTCTTCTTTCCCCGCTGATTCCGCCAAGCCCGTCAGCTTTCATGTGGTTTCGCTACATAGTAGTGCTACATAACATAACATCCCATATACACGAGTTGATGATGACAATGTCGGGCTGAGGTCCCTGTTCGAAGTCGGCCAGCACACTCTCTATGAATTCCGAAGAGACACGGGTCAGGAAATAGAACCGTACAAGGTGGAGGTCAGTTCTGTAATGACGCGCATTGCGGTAAGTTATGCCATTGTGCATTTCACCCAGAGATCCCCCATGTCGTTTGCAAATGACATCTCACCCTTCCTTTTGAGCTGGTTCTCAGTCCGAAACTCATCATTCTGCAGTATTTTCACAAGATCTTTGTAGACGGATCTCTAAATGGAGTCTCCCAGGACGGCCACATACTTGTTGTGGAGAAGTCTCCGGACGTCTGCAGAGCTGAATAACTTCATGGCTCAATGTGGTCATCCAGGACCTCTCAGTTCCCATTACACATACCGGTGTCTCCCATCTCATCCCCCCAACATATACAGTGGGTCTGCTGTCCCACTTCTCAGTTTCTGAGTAACATACACAGAAATTCAGTCCGATAAAGCGTGGTACCGGTGGATGAAGCAGAAGACGTGGCCTTCTACGTTTGATCACAAATTTCAGATTACACACTTGCAATTCACACTTCAGGGTGTCATTAAAGATGCACTACACCCAGCTCTGGATGCCAGTTACTAATGTCGTCCACACTCCGTCTCAGGGCCTGCTCTTAAGTGAAAGCAGATGAACTGTAACGGACTTGGTGGAATCATCGGGGAAAGAAGACCCTGTTGAGTCTAGTCTGGCATCCAGAGCTGGGTACTGGGCAGTGGGCATACGGCAGCAGTAAGAGCAGGAAGAGTAGGCGGTGGGCTTTGAGAAGCGTGGATGGCATTGTTAACTGTTATCTAGAGTAGCGTACTGGGAGGAGGAGGCGGTGGGCCCTGAGACGGAGCAAGGACAGCATTAGTGGTTGAGGCCATCACCTATATGGACAGTGTAGAAGCTTTAGCTACTGCAGACATTGCTGTGTAGGAGACAGCCTTTTCCTATCTGCTAACTTTAACTTTGTAAAATGCGGCATGCACAGCATTGTTAACTGGCATCTACAGCTGGGTACTGGGCAGGCAGCAGCAGTAACAGCAGAAGTAAGAAGTGGTGGGCCCTAAGACGGAGTGTGGACAGCATTTGTAAGTGGCATCTAGAGCTGGGTACTGGGCATGCAGCAGCAGTAACAGCATGAGGAGGAGGAGGTAAGCCCTGAGAGGGATCAAGGACGGCAATAAAAATTGAGGCCATCACCTACATGGACAGTGTAAAAGCTGTAACTCGTGGAGACATTGCTGTGTAGGGGACTGCCTTTTCCAATCTTCAACTTTGTAAAATGCGGCATGGAGAACATTGTTAACTGGCATGTACAGCTGGGACAGCATTAGTATCTGGCATCTAGAGTTGGGTACTGGGCAGGCGGCAGCATCAGTAATAGCAGGGAGAAGAGCCTGTGGACTCTGAGACAAAGTGTGGACGGCATTAGTATCTGTCATCCAGAGTTGGGTACTGGGCAGGCAGCAGCAGTAACAGCAGGAGGAGAAGGCGGTGGGCTCTGGGACCAAGTGTGGATGGCATTAGTATCTGGCATCTACAGTTGGGTACTGGGCAGGCGGCATCAGTTACAGCAGGAGGACGAGCCGGTCTACTGCTCTGATACAAAGTGTGGAAGGCATTAGTATCTGTCATCTAGAGCTGGGTACTAGGCAGGCAGCATCAGAAACAGCAGGAGAAGGTGGCGGTGGGCTCTGAGGCCCAGTGTGGACGGCATTAGTATCTGGCATGTAGAGTTGGGTACTGGGCAGGCGGCAGCATCAGTTACAGCAGGAGGAGAAGGCGGTGGGCTCTGGGACCAAGTGTGGACTGCATTAGTATCTTGCATCTAGAGCTGGGTACTGGGCAGGCAGCAGCATCAGTTAAAGAAGGAGGCATCAGTTAAAGAAGGAGGAGGAGGCGGTGGGCTCTGGGACCAAGTGTGGACTGCATTAGTATCTTGCATCTAGAGCTGGGTACTGGGCAGGCAGGCAACATCAGTAATAACAGGAGGAGGAGGCGGTGGGCTCTGAGACCAAGTGTGGATGGCATTAGTATGTGGCATCTAGAGATGGGTACTGGGCAGGTGGCAGCATCAGTAAAAGCAGGAGGAGGAGGAGGTGGTGGGCTCTTAGACAGAGTGTGGATGGCATTAGTATCTTGCATCTAGAGTTGGGAACTGGGCAGGCAGCAGCATCAGTTACAGCAGGAGGAGGTGGGCTCTGAGACAAAGTGTGGATGGCATTAGTATCTGTCATCTAGAAATGAGTACTGGGCAGAAGGCATCAGTTACAGCAGGAGGAGGAGGCGTTGGGCTTTGAGACCTTGTGTGGACGGCTTTAGTATCTGGCATCTAGAGTTGGGTACTGCGCAGGTAGCATCATTTACAGCAGGAGGAGGAGGCGGTGGGCTCTGAGATGGATCTTGGACGGCATTAGTATCTGGCGTCTAGATTTGGATACTGGGCAGGCAACATCAGTTACAGCAGGAGGAGGAGGCGGTGGGCTCTGAGATGGATCTTGGACGGCATTAGTATCTGGCGTCTAGATTTGGATACTGGGCAGGCAACATCAGTAATAACAGGAGGAGAAGGCGAGGGCTCTAAGAACAAGTGTGGACGGCATTAGTATCTGGCATCTAGAGTTGGGTACTGGGCAGGTGGCAGCATCAGTAACAGCAGGAGGAGGAGGAGGTGGTGGGCTCTTAGACAGAGCGTGGATGGCATTAGTATCTTGCATCTAGAGTTGGGAACTGGGCAGGCATCAGTAACAGCAGGAGGAGGAGGAGGTGGTGGGCTCTTAGACAGAGCGTGGATGGCATTAGTATCTTGCATCTAGAGTTGGGAACTGGGCAGGCGGCAGCATCAGTTACAGCAGGAGGAGGTGGGCTCTGAGACAAAGTGTGGATGGCATTAGTATCTGTCATCTAAAAATGAGTACTGGGCAGGAGGCATCAGTTACAGCAGGAGGAGGAGGCGTTGGGCTTTGAGACCTTGTGTGGACGGCATTAGTATCTGGCATCCAGAGTTGGGTACTGGGCAGGTAGCATCATTTACAGCAGGAGGAGGAGGCGGTGGGCTCTGAGATGGATCTTGGACGGCATTAGTATCTGGCGTTCAGATTTGGATACTGGGCAGGCAACATCAGTAATAACAGGAAGAGGAGGCGGTGGGCTCTTAGACCAGGTGTGGACGGCGTTAGTATCTAGCATCTAAAGTTGGGTACTGGGCAGGCGCATCAGTAACAGCAGGAGGTGGATGCGGTGGGCTTTGGGACCAAGAGTGGACGGCATTGGAATCTGGCATCTAGAGATGGGTACTGAGCAGGCGGCAGCATCAGTAACAGTAGGAGGAGGAGGAGGGGGTGGGCTCTGAGACAGAGTGTGGATGGCATTAGTATCTTGCATCTAGAGTTGGGAACTGGGCAGGCGGTAGCATCAGTTACAGCAGGAGGAGGTGGGCTCTGAGTCAAAGTGTGGATGGCATTAGTATCTGTCATCTAGAGTTGAGTACTGGGTAGGAGGCATCAGTTACAGCAGGAGGAGGAGGGCTTGGGCTTTGAGACCAAGTGTGGACGTCATTAGTATCTGGCATCTAGAGTTGGGTACTGGGCAGGCGGCATCATTTACAGCAGGAAGAGGAGGTGGTGGGCTCTGAGACCAGGTGAGGACGGCATTAGTATCTTGCATCTGAGGTTGGGTACTGGGCAGGCGGCAGCATCAGTTACAGCAGGAGGAGGAGGTGGTGGGCTCTAAGACCAAGTGTGGACGGCATTAGTATCTGGCATCTAAAGTTGGGTACTAAGCAGGCGAGATCAGTTAAGGCAGGATGAGGAGGCGGTTGGCTCTGAGACCATATGTGGATGGCCTTAGTCTCTTGTATCTAGAGTTGGGTTCCTGAACAGGCAGCACCATCAGTTAAAGCAGTAGGAGGAGGTGGTGGGGTCTGAGATGGAGCGTGGACGGCATCAGTATCTGGCATCCAGATTTGGATACTGGGCAGGCAAAATCAGTAATAGCAGGAGGAAGAGGCGAGGGCTCTAAGACAAAGTGTGGACAGCATTAGTACCTGGCATCTAGAGTTTGGTACTGGGCAGGCAGCATCAGTTAAAGCAGGAGGAGGAGGCGGTGGGCTCCGAGACCAAGTGTGGACGGCATTAGTATCTGGCATCTGAAGTTGGGTACTGGGCAGACGGCATCAGTAACAGCAGGAGGAGGAGGTGGTGGGCTCTGAGACCAAGTGTGGATGGCATTAGTATCTTGCACCTAGAGTTGGGAACTGGGCAGGCGGTAGCATCAGTTACAGCAGGAGGAGGTGGGCTCTGAGACAAAGTGTGGATAGCATTAGTATCTGTCATCTAGAGTTGAGCACTGGGCAGGAGGCATCAGTTACAGCAGGAGGAGTAGGCATTGAGCTTTGAGACCAAGTGTGGACGGCATTAGTATCTGGCATCTGAAGTAGGGTACTGGGCAGGCGGCATCATTTACAGCAGGAAGAGAAGGTGGTGGGCTCTGAGACCAGGTGAGGACGGCATTAGTATCTTGCATCTGGAGTTGGGTACTGGGCAGGTGGCAGCATCATTTACAGCAGGAGGAGGAGGCGGTGGGCTCTGAGACAGAGTGTGGATGGCATTGGTATCCTGCATCTAGAATTGGGTACTGGGAAGGCAGCATGAGTAATAGCAGGAGGACGTGGTGGGCTCTCGTACCAAGTGTGGACGGCATTAGTATCTGGCATCTAGAGATGGGTACTGGGCAGGGGGTAGCATAAGTAAAAGCAGGAGGAGAAGGCGGTGGGGTCTGAAACAGAGCGTGGATGGCATTAGTATCTTGCATCTGGAGTTGGGAACTGGGCAGGCGGCAGCATTAGATACAGCAGAAGGAGGCGGTGGGATCTGAGATTAAGTGTGAACGGCATTAGTATCTGGCATCTAGAGTTGGGTACTGGGCAGGCGAGATCAGTTAAGGCAGCATGAGGAGGTGGTGGGCTCTGAGACCATATGTGGATGGCCTTAGTATCTTGCATCTAGAGTTGGGTACTGAGCAGGCAGCACCATCAGTTAAAGCAGGAGGAGGAGGTGGTGGGCTCTGAGATGGAGCTTGGATAGCATTAGTATCTGGCATCCAGATTAGGATACTGGGCAGGCGGCATCAGTTACAGCAGGAGGTGGAGGCGGTGGGCTCTGAGACCAAGTGTGGACGGCATTAGTATCTGGCATCTGAAGTTGGGTACTGGGCAGGCAGTGGCATCAGTAACAGCAGGAGGAGGAGGTGGTGGGCTCTGAGACCAAGTGTGGACGGCAATAGTATCTGGCATATAGAGTTGGGTACTGGGCAGCCAGTATCAGTAACAGCAGGAGGAGAAGACGGTGTGCTCTGGGACCAAGTGTGGACGACCTTGGTATCTTTCATCTACAGTTGGGTACTGGGCAGGCGGCAGCACCAGTAACAGCAGGAGGAGGAACTGGTGGTCTGTGAGACAAAGTGTGGAAGGCATTAGTATTTTATCTATCATCTAAAGCTGGATACTGGGCAGGCAGTATCAGTTACAGAAGGAGTAGGTGGCGGTGGGCTCTGAGACCCAGTGTGGACGGCATTAGTATCTGGCATCTAGGGTTGGGTACTGGGCAGGCAGCATCAGTAACAGCAAGAGGAGAAGGCGGTGGGCTCTGGGACCAAGTGTGGACAGCCTTAGTATCTTGCATCTAGAGTTGGGTACTGGGCAGGAAGCAGCATCAGTTAAAGCAACAGGAAGAGGCGGTGGGTTCTGTGACCAAGTGTGGAAGGCATTAGTATCTGGCATCTAGAGTTGGGTACTGGGTAGGTCGCAGCATCAGTAATAGCAGGAGGAAGAGCCGGTGGGCTCTGAGACAAAGTGTGGACGGCATTAGTACCTGTCATCCAGAGTTGGGTACTGTGCAGGCAGCAGCAGTAACAGCAGGAAGAGAAGGCGGTGGGCTCTGAGACCAAGTGTGGAAGGCATTAGTATCTTGAACCTAGAGTTGGATACTGGGCAGGCAACATCAGTTACAGCGGGAGGAGAAGGCAGAGGCCTCTAAGACCAAGTGTGGATGGCATTATCTGGCATCTATAGCTGGGTACTGGGCAGGCGGCATCAGTTACAGCAGCAGGAGGAGGCCGTGGGCTCTGAGACCAAGTGTGGATGGCATTAGTATCTGGCATCTACAGTTGGGTACTGGGCAGACGGCAGCACCAGTAACAGCAGGAGGAGGAGATGGTGGGCTATGATAGAAAGTGTGGAAGGCATTAGTATCTGTCATCTAAAACTGGGTACTAGGCAGGCAGCAGCAGTAACAGCAGGAAGAGGTGGCGGTGGGGTCTGAGACCCACTATGGACGGCATTAGTATCTTGAATCTAGAGTTGGGTACTGGGCAGGCAGCATCAGTTACATAAGGAGGAGAAGGCGGTGGGCTCTGGGACCAAGTGTGGACGGCCTTAGTATCTTGCACATAGAGTTGGGTACTGGGTAGGCAGCAGCATCAGTTAAAGCAGGAGGAATAGGCGGTGGGCTCTGATATTGAGCGTGGACGGCATTAGTATGCGGCATCTAGATTTGGATACTGGGCAGGCAACATCAGTAATAGCAGGAAGAGGAGGCGAGGGCTCTAAGACCAAGTGTGGATGGCATTTGTATCTGACATCTAGAGTTGGGAACTGGGCAAGCAGCATCAGTTACAGCAGGAGGAGGTGGGCTCTGAGACAAAGTGTGGACAGCATTAGTATATGTCATCTAGAGCTGGGTACTGGGCAGGCAATATCAATTACAGCAGGAGGAGGAGGCGGTGGGCTCTGAGACAAGGTGTGGACGGCATCGGTATCTGGCATCTACAGTTGGGTACTGGGCAGGTGTCAGCATCAGTAACAGTAGGGGGAGGAGGTGGTGGGCTCTGAGACAAGGTGTGGACGGCGTTAGTATCTGGCATCAAGAGTTGGGTACTGGGAAGGCCGCAGCATCAGAAATAGCAGGAGGAGAGCCGGTGGGCTGCTCTGAGACAAAGTGTGGATGGCATTAGTATCTGTCATCTAGAGCAGGGTACTGGGTAGGCAGCAGCAGTAACAGCAGGAGGAGAAGGCGGTGGGCTCTGGGACCAAGTGTGGACGGCCTTAGTATCTTGAGAGTTGGGTACCCAACTGTAGAGAGTTGGGTACTGGGCAGGGGGCAGCATCAGTTAAAGCAGGAGGAGTATCTGGCATCTAGATTTGAATACTGGGCAGGAAACAACAGTAATAGCAGGAGGAGGTGGGCTCTGAGTCAAAATGTGGACGGCATTAATATCTGTCATTTAGAGTTGAATTCTGGGCAAGAGGCATCAGTTGCAGAAAGAAGAGGAGGCATTGGGCTTTGAGACCAAGTGTTGACGGCAATAGTATCTGGCAATAAGAGTTGGGTACTGGGCAGGCGGCATCAATAACAGCAGGAGGAGGAGGTAGTGGGCTCTGAGACCAAAATTGGACGGCATTAGAATCTGGCATCTGAAGTTGGGTACTGGGCAGGCAGCAGCATCAGTTACAGGAGGAGGAGGTGATGGGCCCTGAGACTAGGTATGGAGGTCATTAGTATCTGGCAGGAGGAGGAGGTGATGGGCCCTGAGACTAGGTATGGAGGGGCCCTGAGACTAGGTATGGAGGTCATTAGTATCTGGCAGGAGGAGGAGGTGATGGGCCCTGAGACTAGGTATGGAGGTCATTAGTATCTGGCATCTAGAGATGGGTACTGAGCAGGCGGCAGCATCAGTAACAGCAGGAGGAGGAGGCGGTGGGCTCTGAGACAGAGGGTGGATGGCATTAGTATCTTGCATCTAGAGTTGGGAACTGGGCAGGCGGCAGCATCATTTACAGCAGGAGGAGGTGGGCTCTGAGACAAAGTGTGGACGGCATTAGTATCTGTCATCTAGAAATAGGAACTGGGCCGGCAGTATCAGTTACAGCAGGAGGAGGAGGCTGTGGGCTCTGAGACAAGGTGGGGACGGCATCAGTATCTGGCATCTACAGTTGGGAACTGGGCAGGCGGGGCCGGAGGGGCCGGTGGGCTGCTCTGAGACAAAGAGTGGAAGGCATTATTATCTGTCATCCAGAGCTGGGTACTGGGCAGTAAGCAGCAGTAACAACAGGAGGAGTTGGCGGTGGGCTCTGAGACCAAGTGTGGACGGCTTTAGTATCTGTCATCCAGAGTTGGGTACTGGGCAGGCAGCAGCAGTAACAGAGGGAGGAGAAGGCGGTGGGCTCTGGGACCAAGTGTGGATGGCATTAGTATCTTGCATCTAGAGCTGGGTACTGGGCAGGCAGCAGCATCAGATAAAGCAGGAGGAGAATGCGGTGGGCCTTGGGATGGAGCGCGGATGGCATTAGTATTTGGCATCTAGATTTGGATACTGGGCAGGCAGCATAAGTAATAGCAGCAAGAGGTGGGGGTTGAGTCAAACTGTGGATGGCATTAGTATCCGTCATTTAGAGTTGAGTACCTGGCAGGAGGCATCAGTTACAGCAGGAGGAGGAGGCGTTGGGCTTTGAGACCAAGTGTGGACGGCATTAGTATCTGGCAATTGGAGTTGGGTACTGGGCAGGCGGCATCAGTTACAGCAGGAAGAGGAGGTGGTGGGCTCTGAGACCTGGGTACTGGGAAGCCGGCAGCAGCAATAACAGCAGGAGAAGGAGGCGGTGGGCTCTGAGACAGAGCGTGGATGGCATTAGTATCTTGCATCTAGAGTTGAGTACTGGGCAGGAGGCATCAGTTACAGCAGGAGGAGGAGGCGTTGGGCTTTGAGACAAAGTGAGGATGGCATTAGTATCTGTCATCTACAGTTGGGTACTGGGCAGGCGGCATCAGTTACAGCAGGAGGAAGCGGTGGGCTCTGGGACCAAGTGTGGACGGCATTAGTATCTGGCATCTAGAGTTGAGTACTGGGCAGGCAGCATCAGTAACAGCAGGAGGAGAAGGCGGTGAGCTCTGGGACCAAATGTGGACAGCATTAGTATCTGGCATCTAGAGTTGGGTACTGGTCAGGCGGCATCAGTTACAGCAGGAGGAGGTAGTGGGCTCTGAGACCAAGTGAGGACGGCATTAGTATCTGGCATCTAGATATGGGTACTTTGCAGAGGGCAGCATCAGTAACAGCAGAAGGAGAAGGCAGTGGGCCCTGAGACAGAGCGTGGATGGCATTAGTATCTGGCATCTAGAGTTGGGAACTGGGCAGACGGCAGCCTCAGTTACAGCAGGAGGAGGCGGTGGCTCTGAGACCAAGTGTGGACGGCATTAGTGTCTGGCATCTACAGTGGTGTACTGGGCAGGCGACATCAGTAACAGCAAGAGGAGGAGGCGGTGGGCCCTGAGACCATATGTGGACGGCCTTAGTATCTTGCATTTAGAGTTGGGTACTGAGCAGGCAGCACCATCAGTTAAAGCAGGAGGAGGAGGCGGTGGGCTCTGAGATGGAGCGTTGACGGCGTTAGTATCTGGCGTCTAGATTTGGATACTGGGCAGGCAACATCAGTAATAGCAGGAGGAGGAGGTGAGGGCTCTAAGACCAAATGTGGTCGGCATTAGTATCCGGCATCTAGAGTTTGGTACTGGGCAGGAGGCATCAGTTACAGCAGGAGGAGGAGGAGGTGGGCTCCAAGACCAAGTGTGGACGGCATTAGTATCTGGCATCTAGAGTTGGGTACTGGGCAGGAGGCAGCATCAGTTAAAGCAGGAAGAGGAGGCGGTGGGCTCTGAGACGCAGCATGGATGGCATTAGCATCTTGCATCTAGAGTTGGGAACTGGGCAGGCGGCAGCATTAGTTACAGCAGGAGGAGTTGGGCTCTGAGACCAAGTTTTGACGGCATTGGTATCTGGCATCTAGAGTTGGGTACTGGGCACGCGGCATCAGTTACAGCAGGAGGAGGAGGCGGTGGGCTCTGAGACCAAGTGTGGACAGGATTAGTATCTAGCATCCAGAGTTGGATACTGGGCAGGCGGCAGCATCAGTAACAGTAGGAAGAGGAGGAGGTAGGCTCTGAGACCAAGTGTGGACGGCATTAGTATCTTGCATCTACAGTTGGGTGCTGGGCAGGCAGCAGCAATAACAGCAGGAGGAGGAGGCAGTGGGCCCTGTGACGGAGCAAGGACCGCAATAGAGGTTGAGGCCATCACCTCTATGGACAGTGTAGAAGCTGTAGCTATTGGAGACATGAATGGATGAACGAAATTCACACTGTCCATACCTAATATCTAGTGAAACCACATAAAAAAGAACGGGCTTGGTGGAATCAGCGGTTAAATACAGAAATTTTTTATCATTTGTGGATATCTAGCAAGTGCTATCACAATTAAAGATCTGTATTTGTTTTAGATAAATACATCAATTTTTAGGGGTTTTAGGATAGATGCCATGTGCTATCAGAATTAAAGATCTGTATTTTTTGGAGAGAAATACATACATTTTTATGGCTTTGGGTATATTTAGCAAAGTGGGATCACAATAAAATATCTGTGTATTTTATAGAGAAATATATAACTTTGGGTATATTTAGCAAAGTGGGATCACAATAAAATATCTGTGTATTTTATAGAGAAATATATAATTTTTTATGGCCTTTTGGATAGATACCAGATGCTATCAGAATTTAATATCTGTATTGTTTGGAGAGAAATACAGAAATTTTTATGGCTTTGGGGATATATAGCAAAATGGGATCAGAATAAAATATCTGTATTTTTTTTTTTTTTAAAATACCAAAGTTTTTATGGGTTTTAGGATAGATACCAAGTCCTATCATAATTAAATATCTGTATTTTTTATCGATAAATACAGAAATTTTTATGGTTTTTGTGATAGATTGCCAGAGGTTTCCTAAATTAGGATACCTCTTGCAATCTATCACAAAAGCCAGAAAAAATTCTATATTTATCCATAAAAAATACAGATATTTCATTCTGATAGCACTTAGTATCTAAGCAAAAACCCATAAAATTTTCTGTATTTCTGTAAAAAAAATACAGATATTTAATTCTAATCCCACTTGCTATCTATCAAAATAACCATACACAATTTATGCATTTCTCTCCAAAAAATACAGATATTTAATTATGATACCTCTTGCAATCTATCACAAAAGCCAGAAAAAAGTCTGTATTTATCTATAAAAAATACAGATTTTTCATTCTGATAACACTTGCAATCTATCAAAAAAAACAGAAAAATTTCTGTATTTCTTTAAAAAAACACAGATATTTCATTCTGATGCTGCTTGCTATCTAACAAAAAAGCCAGAAAAATGTTTGTATTTCTCTACAAAAAATACAGATTTTTTATTCTGATACCACTTGCTATATATCAAAAAAGGCAGAAAAAATTCTGTATTTATCTATACAAAATACAGATATTTCATTCTGATACCACTTGCTATCTATCTATAAGGACAGAATTTTTTTGTATTTCTCTACAAAAAATACAAATATTTAATTATGAATCACAGCTTCGTTACAGGTAATATAGGCCTCAAAGTAGGTAGAGGCAAAGGGCCTTGAGGGAGAGGCTCCGTAAAAAAAAATTAGCCAGTTACACAGCTACATTGCACCATCATCTGTTCCAGCAGGCATATGATGGGGACACTGACACAGGCCTGATCCCTGCTGATCATCCTGGTCACCTCTTCAAAATGTGAGAATACAGTGCACAAATCCTCAATTTGCAGCCACTCCGCAGGGATGAAGAAAGGTAGTGTAGGTATACGTCTCAAAAGAACAGACTCTGCCACGTAATCCAGCACCACTTTCTGTTGTTCAGCCAGCCGCTGCAGTATGTATAAAGTAGAATTCCAACGAGTGGCCACATCACAAATTAACTGGTGCACTGGCAGATTGAGATTTCGCTGTGAATCCACCAATCTGGCACTGGCTGTGTACAACTGGTGGAAATGCGCTGACAACTGTCTAGCCTTCAGCAACAGCGGCTGGAGGCCCCGGTAGTTCCTAAGGAAGCGCTGTACTATCAGGTTCATTACCTGAGCCAGGCAAGGTACGTGTGTGAGTTTCCCACAACGCAGGGCTGCCAGCAGATTGGCCCTGTTGTCACACATGACCTTGCCTGGCTGAAGTCTGTTGGGAGTTAGCCATATGTGCTCCTGCTCCTGCAGGGCACTTAGAATGGTTGCGCCCATGTGGCTGAGGGAACCCAGGCTTTGCAACCTCAGGACTGTGTTGCAACGTCTGAATTGTGCACCGAAATAGCAAACTGCAGGTTGTTGCTGGCGGTGAACTGATGCTGCCGAATGGGAGGTGCTGGGTCTCCACGGCAAAATGTACCTGGAGGAGAAGAGGTTGAGGCAGAAGGGTCAAAGGAGGAGGTGGAAGTGAAGGTCGAAGAGGAGATTGCATAGCGATGTGCTCTGGGCAGAGGTAGTATGCAGGCCTTGCTGCAGCTGCATCTTCCCCTGCTGCCACCAAAGTTACCCAGTGAGCTGTATAGGAACTATATCTTCCCACTCCATGCTTACTCGACCAACTGACGGTTGTCAGGTGCACCTTGCAAGAAACAGAGTGCTGCAGGGCCATGGACACAATGCTCTGCATGTGTTCATGCAAAGCAGGAACACATTTTTCTACAAAATACTGTCGCTAGGGCATAACGTACTTTGGGTGCGCGCAGAGGAATGCGTAATTGAACGCATTGGAGTGCACCTAAGGTAGGAGATCTAACGCAATCAGCTGTGCAATTGCTGCATAGATTAGCTTTGTTTTGGGGTCATTTGGGCCATATTTCCTCTTGCTCTCCAGCATCTGGGGGATGGAAGTTTAGATGCTGCTAATGCTAACCACAGAAAGATTGGACGATGTGGTATAAGGTGTGAGGCAAACACAAAAAACAATTAAATGTGACAAACAGCAGTCGATCTGCGTTGGAGCTCCTGCTTACCACTGGTGGAGCCTGAAAAAGCCTGAAAAAAATGCTCGGCTACATGCCCCACTCAAATCGCTGGCAGCAGCATGGGTAACTTTGGTGGCAGAAGGGGGAAAGGCAGCGGAGGAAGATATAGCAGTTTAAGCTTTCTTCTTGGGCGGAGGTGGTTGCACAGAGCTCTGTGCTTTGACCAGGTGTTCCCGCCGGGTTACCGGGTGGTGGCCTTTTAAATGTGTGCTCATGCAACTTTTTCCAAGTTTGTTTGGGTTTTTGCCTCCTTTCAAGTGTTGAGCACACAGTTTGCAGATGACCATAGTGTTGTCATCACTTGTAGCTCCACCTCTCCAACCCCTCTACATACTGCTGTACACAAGACTTTCCAGCCGCTGATGAAGAACTAGGAGGAACAGGTGTATCATGGACTGTTTGGGACACCTGTGAGGCCTGTGTCTGGGATGAAGAAGAGGTACAATCACTTGACCCAGGCTGGGTCATGTACTCTACTACCTCTTGTTCATGGTGTGGTAATAATGGACGCCCACCACCAACAGCAGCGCTTCTTGTTCTCAGGTCTGCAGCTAAAAACAAGCTGACCACCCCTGCCAACGCTGCCTCTTCCTCTTTAGCCAGACATTGTACAAATTTTTGTGTGGCTTGACACCCTGCAAAATACTTTGGAGTTATTATGCTTCACAAAGTGTAAATTTGTACAGTAAGTGGAATTTTTTTATTGGGGGTTTGATACCAAAAATGCAGGTGTGCTGTGTGTGTTGTATGCAGCACTTTCCTTCAGTGGTGACGCTTGTAATATGCAGCACAGTATACAATCTATCTATCTATCTATCTATCTATCTATCTATCTATCTATCTATCTATCAGTGAAACACTCTACCTGAGTACAGTAGGTTTCAGGACTGCACCAATACAGTAAAATGCAACAATCTATCTGACTAATAGTGTGAGTGTGACACAGTCTAACTAAGTAAAGCACTTTTTTTTACTTTGACAAAGCAAGCCAAGCAGCAAAGAAAGGTTGTGATGCTAGCAAATCTCTGTCAGGAGTGGTATATGCAGGCACGTCCTGGCTTTATATAGGTCAATGGCTGCCTGTGTGGCATGCAGTGACAGACAGCCAATCGGCTGCCTGCCACAACAAACATGGAGGAAAGCATCCCTGCTGTTATTGGAAGGCCCTAGGCATTATGGGGGAGGTCCCTAGGCATTGTGGGAGGGCTTCAAATTCAACAAAATTCGGGTCAGGTCGACCTGAATTCGAACGGCCATACGGTCGAACATTAGGACGACCCGATTTTGAACAACAACACTAGTCTTGACTCTTTCTTCAGGAATCTGCCATTCCCCAGGTAAAACCTGGGTGCCTTCTGAACTCTGGACCAAAATTTTATGTTGGGTGACTATAAACTATCTGGTTACCTGGGCATTCACAGAACTTTCACCCTTCTCCCAGGTCTGTACTGGTGGCCCTACCTTTGTAAGGATGTGAAGGGCTACGTCTAGGTCTGTGCTGTATGTGCTCAAACCAAGTCGTTTACCTGTGCCCCATCAGGACGGTTCTTCCTCTGCCCATTCCAAAGAAGCCTTGGTGTCACCTGTCGATGTTTTTTTTTATAGATCTTCCACTCTTTAATGGCTGTACAGTCATTTGGGTGGTCATGGATTGCTTTTCCAAAATGGCCCATTTTGTACCTCTTCTAGTTTTATCATCAACAGCTGCTTTGGTGCCAATTTTTACGCTTCACGATATGCCCACACATATTGAATTTTAATTTACATTTAAATCCCTGGACATTTCTACAGAGTTCTCCTTGGCCTATCACCCACAGACTAATAGGCAGACAAAAAGATTCAAGCAGGCCTTGGAGCAATATTTTTGAGCCCTTGTATCTGCCTTTCACGATGACTGCTACTATGGGGGGAGTTCTCCCACAATAACCATGTCAGCACCAGCACCAGCACCAAAGAAACACCATTCTTCATTGTCTACGGCAAACATCCTTGCCTCCCATCTTCTAAACCTTGCTCTGCTTCCCCCACATCTCAAGCACAATGCTTGCCATGTTCCTCTGCTTAAGCCGTTGGTACTGAATCATTTTTCTCATTCTTCTCAGGAATATAAAGTCCATCATATTTTGGATTTCAAAATTTCTCGAAAGAAGCTTATGTACCTGAATAATTAGAAAGGTTTTCGCCTTAGAAAGGTTTCTGGAGGAGAGATCACAGATTTCAGTTGCAGATGTGTCTGCTCCTGTTTTCGCCAAGCAATTCCATCCTTGCTTCCCTCTGAAACCTGGACCTTGATGGGTGAGAGGCCCCGTAAAAGGGGGGTAATGTCACACTTACTTCTTCCTCACTAAAGTGCAGGCACCTGGCTTCTGTGCACGCAGGCAGTGCTGACCCTGGGCATAGCTACTATCCCAAGTGTTATCAGTTCCGCCCATCCCGCCGGCCAATTAGGAAGCCTCTAAGTCATCCATGGCTATTTAGCTAGCTGAGACACAGCACTCAGTGTTCTTGCAATGTGTCTCTACTAGTGCTGAGCCCTCAAGCTCTGCTGAGCATTTCTTCCACACCTGATGTTTAATTCAGTGCTCTCCCTGTCCAGCTCCTGTGTTAACCCCTTATTGTTTGGTGTTTCAGTGTTCTTGCTGCTGCAGTCTGCAGAGATCCTTGTGTCTCCTGTGTCACCTGATTTGATGCCACATCATGCACCTCATCACGGGTGTCCCTAAATTGGGGATGCTGTGCTAATAAAAGCAAATAATAAGTTCCAAATTGTGTTACAATGGGTAAATAAGGCAGAGAAACGCTAGCCAAATGCCAAAGTTTGACACTTTTTGGAAGAGATGCCATGAGAAATACAAATGAACAAGTTGTTATCTTACCAGTTTGTTGTCTTAAGGCTATATACAAAAAAGAAGTCATTCAGGTTAATGCTGCTGTTTTTTTTTGTTATCACCTAACTTGATTCAAAATATATTTTGTACATAATAAAGTTTATGGTGCCAGCCACAAGAAGAAGTAAAGGTAAAAAATAAAGAGGTAAAATAGGTCAGTCCCATCTGGTAGCTAAAACCCACCACCTCATCTCCAAGAAAAAATCTCCAAGCATAGCAAAGGGCCCAATAAAACTGGAAGTGTTCTTCAATCAACAATCAGTGAAAAGGATTTTACAGTGGATAATAATTTTTCTTTCGCTATCATTCATTGAAAGACACAATGACAATTAGGAAGAACAACATATGCAAATAGGTGAATCATAATTGCAGCCTCCAAAAACCTCAAGCCAAAAATTAACATTTTCAGATATTAACATTGTTGCACAGAAGACCAATTGTAAATGCACAGACATTATAAGGAAAGGCACACAAAGCATTAACTGATCTGGTGAAATGAGCAGTAACATTATAAAAATGAATCACCTAGCTTAAATGAGGGCCAATAAGTCATTAGTCACCACTGGTAGGAAGGTATATACCGCAAATAAAGTAATGAGAAAGAAAAAGTACACCCATTTCTAATTCTAAGGTTTAGCATATCGGGACAAAAATTAAAAACATCTTGTTCGTAGCAGGTTAAAAAATTAGGTAAACACAAGTTCAGATAAACAACAACACTGGACATATTATACTATGTCATTTTTTTATTAAATAAATACTATAAATGTAAAAATACTATTACCACTTACATTAGGAATTAGGAGGGTAAGTGGCAGCAAAGTCCTGGTGATCCTATGTGTATTTACATATTAAAATAAGCAAGTGTGACCACCTCAATAAAAGTATACGTTTTGGCTGGTCTAAAGCATTCTGATGTGATAGCACAATGTCAAGGAGGAAAGACATGAGCAATGACCTTAGAGAAGCAAGTGTTGCTGCCTAATAATCTGTGAAGGGTTACATAATAAGTCAGGTTGAAAAAAGACATAAGTCCATCAAGTTCAACCACTAGGGAAATAAACATATCCCAGATATAAAACCCTATGAATATAGCTGATCCAGAGGAAGGTAAAAAAACTCCGTTATAATTTGCTCTAGCAGCAAATTCCTTGGCAATTCCATGAAGCAATTGGATGTTCAATGGATCAACAGTCTCTGTTATCTTCACTTTAATACACAGTTCTTTTTCTTTTTCTTCACATTTGCCTTACTCTAATCCATTGGTTTCATGCCAGTGATTAAAGAGTTTCTAAAAATTTTAAACATTGGCTTTGACATAACTGAGCTGTAATCCATAAGGTCCTGGTGCTTTGTCAATGGTAATTTTGCTGAACTGTTTCTCAATCATATCAATTTTGGTCCATTATAGCTCATTTAAGATAGTGACATTGCTATTAGCAATTTGGACTTTGGCTCTGCCATTTTCCTTTGTGTACACAGAGCTAAAAAAAAAGGGTTTAGTAAATCCGCCCTTCCTTTATACCCAGTTACCAACCCAGAGACATCCTTTAAGGGGCCTACATTTTCAGAGGTTTGCCTTTCTTTCTTTTTTAATCTGTCTTTCATTTTGAAGTATTGCACATTTTATCTCCTTTTTACATCTTTTGTTATATTCTTTATAGTTTTTAAATCATGAAGGTGATCCTTCATTATTATATTTTTGGAATGCCCGTTTCTTATTCTTTATGGCTTTTTTAACATTAGCTGGGAGCCACATAGTGTTTGTTTTTGTGTAGAACAGACTTGAAACATTAACATTTGTCTTTAGGCACAATATTCTTTCCCAGTCCAATTCACAAAGAGACACCCTTAATAATGGAACATTTGCTGTCCTAATAATAAATGTTTTTATCTTTGCTGTTTTTGCATCCTGTACAGCTTACATTAAATTAAATTATACTATGGTCACTGCTACCCTTTTTTTAGATTCCATATGTTCTGGAAGGCCTGTACGTGGGGCCACAACTTCAAGCTTGTTGTTGGTAATCATGAAACTAAGAAAGGGAATCATAACTGTAAGGTCTGGGAAAATGTGTAATCGGCTCCCTCACGAAGTAGTTTCAGCAAATACTGTAGATTGCTTTAGGAAAAAGCTAGATGCTTTTCTGGAAGCACAGAATATAACTGGGTATTAAAGGCTTTAAGGAAAGGCTGCAGACTGTTGATCCAAAAAACATCCAATTGCCTTATGAAATGAGGAAGGAATTTTGTCTCTTTTTTCAAACTGTACATTTTGACTGTGGCCATTTTGTTTGTGCCCGGACTAAGGTTCAACAGATGAAGGGCATCTTGTCCTGAGAGACATATTTCCAAGAAATGTGTTCCTTATTACCCATAAGGCATGGTGGCTCAAGGGTTAGCACTCTGGCCTTTGCAGTGCGAGGACCTGGGTTTGAATCTCGGCTAGGACATTAGCTGTATGATGTTTGTATGTTCTCCCCATGGGTTTCCTCCCACATTCCAAAAACATGCAGTTAGGCTTAGCCCCAAAATTGACTTTAGACAGTCGTAATGACATACAGTCCATAAATATTTTGACAGAGAAAACTTTTTTCTAATTTTGGTTCTGCACATTACCACAATTAATTTTAAATAAAACAACTCTGACACAGTTGAACTGCAGACTTTCAGCTTTAATTCAGTGGAATGAACAAAAAGGTTGCATTAAAATGCAAGGGACTAAAGCCTTTTTGTTAACACAATCACTTCATTTCAGGGGCTCAAAAGTAATTGGATAAATTAAAAAGCTGAAAAAAAATGTTCATTTCTAACACTTGGTTGAAAACCCTTTGCTTGCAATGATAGCCTGTAGCCTTGAATTAATGGACATCACCAAATGCTGGGTTTCCTCCTTTTTAATGCTCTGCCACGTCTTTACTGCAACGGCTTTCAGTTGCTGTTTGTTTGTGGGCCTTTCTGTCCGAAGTTTAGTCTTCAACAAGTGAAATGCATGCTCAATTGGGTTCAGATTAGGTGACTTACTTGGCCATTCAAGAATATTCCACTTCTTTGCTTTAACAAATTCCTGGGTTGCTTTGGCTGTATGTTTTGGGTCTTTGTCCATCTGTATTATGAAATGCCTCCCAATCAATTAGAATGCATTTAGCTGGATTTGATCAGACAGTATGTCTCTGAACACCTCAGAATTCATTCAGTTGCTTCTGTCCTGTGCCACATCATCGATAAACACCAGTGTCCCAGTGCCACTGGCAGCCATGCACGCCCAAGCCATCACACTGCCTCCGCCATGTTTTACAGATGATGTGGTATACTTTGGATCATGAGCTGAGATTAGATTTTTTTTAACAAAGTCCAATCTAGCCTTTCTATTTTTGAGGCTTATGAGTGGCTTGCACCTTGCAGTGCACCCTCTGTATTTACTTTCATGCAGTCTTCTCTTTATGGTAGACTTGGACATCGATCCTGGAGAGTGTTGTTCACTTGGTTGGCTGTTGTAAAGGGGTTTCTCTTCACCATGGAAATGATTCTGCGATCATCCACCACTGTTGTCTTCCATAGACGTCCAGGTTTTTTGGTGTTGCTGAGTTCACCAGTGCTTTGTGTTTTTTTTCTCATGATGTACCAAACTGTATATTTTGCCACTCCAATATTGTAGCAATTTCTCAGATGGGTTTTTTTCTGTTTTTGCAGGTTAAGGATGGCTTGTTTCACCTGCATGGAGAGCTCCTTTGACTGCATGTTGTCTGTTCACAGCAAAATCTACCACAAACAAGCACCCCCCCAAATCAACTCCAGGCCTTTTTTTCTGCTTAATTGATAATGACATAACAAATAAATTGCCCACACCAGCCCATGAAATAGCCTTTTAGTCAATTGATTTAATTTGGTTCCAGAGCTGTATGCTATACCTGTCAATAACAGCTATAGTGTACTTCCCAGCCATTCCAGTTGGTGGACAATGAAAGACTGTCAATGGCCACTAGATGAATTGGCTGAATAATTGGCGAACTGTAAAGTGGCAAATTCTACCAACACTAATTAGGGGAGAAAAGCAACTCTGGCTCTGGTTTAGGATGTTCATCATCTGCTTAAAAGCTTTCACACCCTGTTACCCAATAAGCCCTCTGAAAGGAGGGGGTAATGTGGGAATTTGCTGGAAAATGAACCTAGGACCTTATCCCCTAATACATATGCACTAGAAAGTCAGTTTGGAAGTCTTTTTGGCAGTTTAATTTTGTTGTAATATTCCATCTACTTCAAAATCAGCCAATACATTTATTTAGCTATTTAAAACCTAATGGGGGATAAAATTTATCAGGGCAAATTCTCAAAGCAATCACATACATAAACAGTCCTGCTGATGCTGCTAGGGAAACAACACTAACCCCACTGTTCAACACAGGCAATTGCACTAGCTCTTTGGACCTTGCTTAGTATCAACTAACTAAATAAAACACTGAAACCAATAACTCATTGGGTATGGCATATTCAGTAAGCAATGTATGTACATCACAATACACAAGGTGATTTATTAGAAATGACAGTGCCTTGACATGTTTTTTACCAACAGTATCTAGCCACAAGCTTTTAACTAAATACTGTTAGTACAAAACATGTCAAGGCTCTGCTTAACATTTACTGAATATAGCACATCCCTCACGCATTACTCAAACTCTAAGTGTAAATTAAACATATTACTTTTGGAACTGAACTTTTGAAATTCAAAATCCCATTGTGTAATTGTACTTGCCTGTAGCTATGTACAATAGACTAAGGTCTTACAGATGCTCACCACCTACTTCCAGGTACAAGCCCTGCCTCTTGTGGTTTCTACATGGTAACAAGGGTGCTGGGAAATGTTGCCCAGAATGTATTGCTCTTCCCTGGTCTTATATTGAATAATGTAAGACCAATTGAATTTCAAAAGTTCAGTTCCAACAGTAATATGCTTAATTTACACTTAGAGTTTGAGTAGTACAAACAAAGAGTGAGGGATGTGATAGCAGTAAATGTTTTACTCACAACACAGGTTATTCAAAGAAGCAGAGCCTTGACATGTTTTGTACTAACAGTACTTACTTAAAAGCTTGTGGCTAAGTACTGTTGGTATAAAACATGTAAAGGCACTGTCATTCCTAATAAATCACCTTGTGTATTGTGATGTAAATACATTGCTTATATTGCCTCTGAATATGGCATATTCAGAGGCCCTGATTTATAAAAGTTCCCCAAGGCTGGAGAGAATACACTTTCAGAAGTGAAGCTGGGTGATCCAGAAAACATGGAATGGATTTTTAAAAATCGTTTGTTTTTTTTTGCTGGCAAATGTTTTGAATCCTGGACCAGATCCATTCCAGGTTTGCTGGATCACCCAGCTTCACTTCTTAAAGTGTATTCTCTCCAGCCTTGGAGAGCTTTCATAAATCAGGGCCAATGAGTCATTGGTTTCAGTGTTTTGTTTAGTTAGTTGATACTAAGCAAGGTTAGCTACAAGATGAGAAGTTCACTTGTTGTTTTTTCCTTACACCTATTATACGGCAGGTGGCAGGACAAATCTATATTCAACCATGATTTCAGTGATTTTGCAGAAATATTTTTAAAAAATTATATTTATCTTTATCTATATTTAAACAAACTTTCCAATCAAACACAAAAATACAATGTTATTTCAATATATTGTTACTTTTCAGTTTGTAAGTAAAAACTGGTAAAAAAGGAAGGTTTAAGTTCAAGAGAGGTCAGAGAGTAATAGGATTCTTACTTCTTTGTGCCATACACCCAAGCTACTGCAATATTTTCCAGGATGACCACAATGGTGAGTGGTAGGGTGGCAGAGTAATCATCAAACATGGTGACGAAATAATTCCCCGAACGCTGAACAAAGATCAAGCCCAGCAGGAAGGCAAGGATGCAACAGCTGACTACAATTATTAGCAGAAAGAAAAATTACAGTGAAATGAGGAGTATGGTACATGAATGTAACATTGTTAACATGCAAGTAATACATGCAAACCACAGTGGACTGAGTCAGTTCTGCTGTCAACATCCATAGTCCAGATCCACATAAATTTGTTCTACATGCTTTTATCAAAAAGGCTATACTTGCAAGTAAAATATATATATATATATATATATATATATATATATATATACACATTGTTAAACAACATATGGGACATTATAACATGAAGTGATTGGCCTATTTAGTAACAGTGTAAACAGAAATGAGGTAAAGCAGATGTTGGCAATTAATAAGAAGCATTTTTGGCAGATTAGTCTAAGCAATCGGAGGTATGGGGATTTTGGAATAGCTTTTATGGGTTACAATATCTTGCAAAACGTAAAATAACCCTGGGTAATTCAGGTACACAATACATATGTAAGCAGTAATAACCTTAACAGATAACTTTATGTAAAAATCATCAGCAGTTTCAGCCAAATAGCGATGAAAGTCAAGGTTAGCCTAACCTTCTAGTTGAACCCTGTTCAGTCTTTTTGTGACAAGTACTTAAATGCAGTTTATATATTTTTAGCCCTAATATATTTAAATTCTACATTTTACATTTTTTGGCACTGCCAGTGAATTTGCTTACAGAACGTGTAGTCAGCCTGTTTCAGTCATGCGCCTTTCTGTTTCTGAGTAAGCGCTTGTAGGAAGCCGTGCAAGACTCCTTTTACATATTTGGTGACAACTGCAGCAAGGAATACTAACCAGACAGGTGCAGGATTTAGATTGGGAAACAAAGAATGAGGTCAGATTTGTGGCTGCAGGGTGACTTTGGATGCCAAGAGAAAACATGGCTGCATTAGAATGGGAAGAAAGAGAAACGAATAGGCACTTCAGCAAAAAAAAAAAAAAAAAAAAAAACAGAACATTACTTGATTATTAGAAGGTACTGAATGGTGTATTTCCTTCAATTGTTTTCAAGTTGTTCATTTTTGCTTTAAATCCTCACAACTGCATATATACACTTTCCTTAACTTTATACCTTCCTTGTATCTACCCACCTTATTGCTGATTGTCATGGTTGGTCTCTGCCTTTCAATTTTTCCAAGCTTAGTTGTTTTTTTCAGGAGAGCTGTTTTTTTATTGCCTAACTTCTAATGTAGTTAATGCTTTTACTGTCTTTTATTTACATGTCCATTTACAAACACAAAAAACCCAAAAAAACATAAAATAACAGCCCAGAAATTTCAGATTTCTTTTTTTTCAATCAGCCATGTTGCTGGTAAAAAAAATCATGATTGTGGGTCCCCCTCACTTTTTGCTCCAAGCTGTACTGATATACAAAGGTTTAGTAAAATTTTAGAAAATATGTTAAGACAATAAAAAAAGTTAATCTCTATTCTTCCTAGTTTTAATCTAAATTGTATTTCACGACAGCTAAATATGTTTTTGTTATTTATCCAAGAAGTCTAAGGACATCTACTACTTCAATGTCTTCAAAATCACCTCCATCACCAGGTTATTTGCTTTTCTTGTTGCTATAATCATATTTTCTTGATATTTAGTTGACACCACATCTTTCAATCTATTCATGAATTATGAGATACATAGGACTACATAGCAGAGTTGTGAAATTGGTACACCTTATGCCCAAACTGGCTCCTTAATTTAGGATACTCTTTATGTTTTTTTTTTTTCCTTTAAAGTACACCACATACAAAGCAATTCATTACTGCAAATACAAGTGAGTGACTGGGGGTAAACTCTTTCCTCAGAATTTTTACAGCTACATAGAAGTGCATAATGTTCGAAGGGTAAACTTTTATTTAGTGTTCACAAAGCCAAAGACAACCAGCAAGCCTCCTCGCTCATAATACTGCATCCAAAACAAAGTTCTAATATAGTGCATACAAATGCATGTAAGGCGATAAAGTGTTTAAAAAGTGTAAAAAAAAAACAATAGGGTGCAATCATCAAATATGGTGTCCTCATATAAGTGCCTAAAAACGCAAATTGTATAGTGTAAAAGTTCCAACCAATAGAAGGAAATTGATGAATAAGATGCTCTAAACAGTGTTTTTGCACTAATTTACCACTATACTTCCACCAAGATCATTTAATAAAGTTCATGAAAATGAGCTGTTTATTTCAGCAGCTGCAATTTTCACATTAGGATGTTTATCTTCACAGCATTCCCATTAATGAGTATTATAAAAAGTATACACAGAGATATAAATAAAAAAAAGAGAAACTGCATGACGAAAAAAACCTTTTTACAATTATATTCGATAAAACATTTTAAAATAGCTAACATCTAATGGTGCTAAACTCTGCACCAGAGATAAAGCACCTGTGTATCACCATTCAACATGAGAAGTGATAGGAACTGTAAAATTCTGACTCCAATTAAGTTCAGTTGGCAAGATCAAACAATACAAACTTCTGAAAGTTCTGAGAGTTAATTTTTTAAAAAAAAAGATATTAAATTTAAAAAGATGGAAACCCATTAGGCAAGAAACTCTAAATCCATTAATATTAGTGTTCACCTACAATTCTGAGTAAAAAAGACATTTTTTTTTTAACCACAACATGAAAAATTTGCCAGTGTATATTTGCAGCTAAATGCTGTAATATCACTTTTTAGTCTGTTTTGGCAGTTTTTTTTTGGCGCATAAACATCAGCAATGGTTTCTTTAGCCAATTTTAGAATTTCTAGGCAGTCTGAATCTTATTTTATGAAAGGTTTACCTCTAAATGTGCTTTTGATGGTTTTATTGGTGGCACTAGGGTGGCTGTTGACAGTGGTACTGCAAACATGTCTGCCAGCCAAGGTGCAATCAGCTATAGAAAAAGCTATGGAAAAGGAGTTTCAATCTATTTGTCAGGAAATCTAGGTACATGCCACTAGAATCACAAATGCAGAGGCCAGGATTTGTGATCCGGAGGATGATTTATTTGCTACTAAGTCCAATAATCTACCCTGGAAACTGGCAATAAACTACCCTGGCAGAAAAAATTGATGATCTAGAGAATAAGGCACGCAGAAATAACCTTCACATGATAGGAGTACCTGAATCAGTAAAGCCCTCACAACTTGTGGATTTATGTGCCAGTACTATACCATCTTAATTAGGCCTGGAGCATGAATGTAAAGTGGAATGGGCACATCACCTGGGTCCTCCCTAAAAGGATCTGCATGCATCTCTCAGATTGGTGAGGTATTTGGATTATAATGATAAATCAAAAGTTCTGCAGGCCTCCAGGAGCCAACACCATCTTTCCTTGGAAGATCACTCCATTCTTTTGTTCGCTAATTATTTAGCAGATGTCACTCACAAATGAAAGCTGTTTTATACAGTGCCCCTGATTCATCAAACAAAATCGGATTATCGGTCGCGCATTCGTATTAGCGATCCGGAATCGCGCGCGATCGCGCTATTCAACA
>NC_092858.1:109093113-109106415 GCF_032062135.1 Pyxicephalus adspersus
GGCAGATTCAGGATGTGAGTGGACGCGCGCACTCGAGTCCCGGACCGCGGTAATCCGCGATCGCGGGTCGCGCGTATTATCGCGCTTCCAGCGATCGCGGATTTCAATGATGAATCAGGGGCAGTGTGTTCAGAGCTCTTAAAAAAAAGATTCAATTCACTATGGCTTACCTGGCAACTCTTCATGTTCATGATTTAGAAGGGCAAAACCATACATTCACATAAAGAAAGGTAGACATTTTTTTTTCAGGAAAATATTTTAGGATCATCACCCAGATCTTTCTCACTTCTACTACCATCGCCAAAGGAGCTGTTACCAGAAAAAGTTTACCACCACTAAAGTTGAAACGCACGATTAACATCAAGCAACTAAAGGTGAAACGCAGGATTAACATCAAGCAAGTCCCCCAACTAAAACATTACTCTAAACCAGAGAGGAATAAGCAGCAAAGGAATAAATAAGACCAATTGGCAGTCTAGTTGGGACTAACTTCAACAGTCCTTGAACTTTAGGTGAGTGTGACAAGTTTGGATGTTTTGGTGGTTGCAGACGCAAATAAAGTACAGCAACTTTCTCAATCATGATAGCATACTCTCCAATATGAGGTACTGTTCTAACACCTATTTCTTTGTTACCCTGCGGGGGTGAGCCTGGTTCACCAAATGGTTATTTTCTAATGATTATGGAAAAAGTTCTACCTGAGGAAAAAAGAAAGGTCCATCCCTTGTGGACACTGTGCTATATGTATTATTTTGTTTTCAGTAGCTTGTATTGTATTTATTTTTCTTTTTTTAATTTGTTTTGTTTTTGTCTGTCCTATTGTACTCAGAGTTAAGCAATGCTGATTATTGGCAAGAATGATTGTTCAGACTGGCCTTTTCCTACTTTGTCGGAGGAGTGCCCAATTGACCCCTTTGATGCCTATTGGATATTTGCATGCCGTTCTTATACTGTACATAATATACTGGAATGCCAGGTTGCATTTATGGTGGATTTGACTACTTAACACTATGATAATGTTGTGTGAGATTGCCCCCTTCAGATTGCAAGACTGCTTTATGTCCTAAATATACCTAATTTCCGTCTTTGCGGATAGTGTCTTGGAATGTGAAGGGGCTGAGATCCCCTAGTAAAAGAATGCAGATTCTGCGTCAGTTGAAGAGGCTTAAAGTAGATGTGGTAATGCTCCAGGAGACGCATTCAGAAACAGGTGATTTCCATCGTATGCAAAAGTTATGGGCGGTTGAAGTTTTTATAGTGGTAGGACGTAAAGCGGAAGTGCTCATACTGGTATATACGCAATTTGTGGGATGGATTTGCCTTTCCACACATGATCATGATAGAAGGATACCCTAGGAATCTCTGAGATTAAACAAATCTTGTGATCCCCACCACCACATGCACTTTTGAATGCTATGCAATTGCAGGATCCATGTCGACAAAGGTACCCATTGGAAAAGCAGTACAAATTTTATATATAGTGTTGATGTTTCAACAGGTGAGGTTGCACAGAGTCTTTTCTGCCTTATGTGGATTCACCAGAAACCCTTTGGTGGTATCAGGTCATACGTCGATATCACTATATGTTCATAATGCATTTCCTAGAGGTGATGCTTACCTTTGGCGTTTTCCTTCTTATTTGTACCAAGATACGGAATTTCAAGCCACCATTAAGGCGGCACAGCTGGAATACACCAATTCTAATGCAATGCATAACACAGACCCTATTCTTTGCTGGGAAGCAGGCATTTCTGAGAGGCAAGATGCTTGCATTCACTGTAAACAGCAAGCGCAAAAGGTACACTCAATACACAAAAGCTTTGAATGAATTGCATATAGCTCAACGCAACCTTAATTCCAATCCAACTGTTAGCAATAAGAATTCTTGGCATGTGGCCAAGCACCAATTTGACAATTGGCTAGCTAAATATGAACAGTACATACATCCGTTTATAAAAAAGGGAGGGAAAGGTTTTTGTTATATGTTCTCTCCTGTTATGGACTTTCTGTCATATGGTTGAAGCCACCTCTAGTAGGTCATACAATAAAGAAGAAGATGAGGTTAAAGAAAAGAGGTTTGCAGCTCAGGGAACTCCTTGTTTATTCACTTGAGATTTTCAACACTCAATTGTAAGTACATATATTTCTTACAAAATATAGATTTATTTTTTTGGTTGACGTTTGACTGTTAAATTTTTCTTCTGTATTTACAAAGGAGGGAACTATGGTCTCTTAAACAAGTGGTTGAGGTGTTTGCTTCCTATTATCAGATGTTATATGCAGCTGTCCACTCTCATGAGCAAGTACATTTCTGGAAGCAGTAAAATTCCGAGATTGAAGACATCTCAAGTGAATTATTTAAATTCATCTATCACTGTCCCAATCATGTCTACTATAGGCCGTATGTCTATGGGTAAAGCACCAGGCCCAGACGGGTAAACTATTGAATTTTACAAGATGGTAAAGAAGATATATGCCCTTCTTTGGAAGAATCTTTTTGCGGACATGTGGCAAGAAGGTCACTATTTTCCAACTGGCACAGAGTCTTATATTAAAGTACTGCCAAAAAAAGATAGGGATCCAAGATACCCAGCGTTGTACAGACCTATCTTGCTTATTACAGCAATGCTAAAATACTATTTAAAATCATGGTGGATAGGGTAGCCAAATTCCTTCTGAAAATAATATCACCTGTACAAGTGGGCTTTGTTAAAGGCAGATCGGCATTTACAACCATTAGGAAAGTCCTAGCTGTACTGAAATATGCTAAAGCACATTTCGTGGAAGATGTGGCGATGGTGGGCATTGATGCCGAGAAGGCCTTTGATAGCGTTATTTTGCAATGGCTTTTTCGAGTTCTCAGTCATATAGTATTGATTATTTTACCGATTATTACTGGAAATGTACAAAGCCCCTACTTTGTGTATTAGTGTTCCAGGTTTTCTATCAAGGTCTATTCCATTGGAGAGAGGCACTTGACAGGGATGCCCACTATTGGCATTTTTTTTCAATATAGTTCTGGAGCCATTGGTGAGAGTTATTGAAAACTCACAAGGGTTGAATGGCATTAAATTCCATTATCAAGAGGTACGTTTTGCCTTTTTTGCGGATGACATTTTAGTGTTCACATCAAGGCCAGCCACTGATTTACCTTATTTACATGCTTTGTGTAAGGAACTTACCCGCCCTGTGAGCCCGCGGTGTCCCTGGGGTTCCCAGCCACAGAGGGAGACGCCGCAGTAGCAGGCAGCATGGCCGAGGCTGCTTCCCTGCCCGCAGCTTGTCTGTCTCTGCAGGCGGAGGGATCCGTCCTGGCCAAGCTACTGTTCAGCCAGGCTGCAGCCCTTGCATCCCTTTAGATGTGGTTAATGATGTTCATGCTCTCAGCACTCCTTTGCAACAAGTGCAAAGTAGTGCACGTCCTAGGGGTGCTGTAGGAAGAGGTGCGCGTGTTACTATGCGTCCCTCTTGTACCCCCCGAGGGCGTGGCACTCGGCTGCCTCGCCCGGGGGCAGGACATAGTTAGTTTGAATTCCCTGCGGCCAATCAGCCGCAGGGGATTTACCCAGTCTCCTATCAGACGGTGCCAGGTGGCGCAAGGTCATTGGTCATCCTGGCCATTTAAGGAGAGCGTGTCCTTTACACCATTGCCTGATATAGCCTCTGTTACCACAGTGTGCTTGGGTGTGTCTTTGTGTATGTTAAACGTTATCTGCTAGTCATCTCCTCAGTGACCTGGTCTGAAACTAACTCTGATTGAACTCTGCCAGCCCTGACCTCGGATTGTTATTGACCATTCTGCCTGCTGCCAGCCCTGACCTCGGATTGTTACTGACCTGCATTTGCCTTATCCTTCTGTACCTTGCTTGATTGAAATTAACCCTTGCTGTGCTGTGCTGTTTTGAATAAACCTGATTCAAGGATATCTGGAGTTGGTTGTGGTTTGTGTGCCCAGGCGCATTACACTTTGTTTTTAAAATTTAGGGCAGTGTAATATTACCTCTAACTCAGATTAAACATAGAACATGGTTACATCCTACCCTTTTTTCCAGTAGCAAAGCACCATCTTCTTTATTTGGGAATCAAAGTTGGCGTACTACCTTCGACTATTTATTCACTGAATTATTGACTGATTTGACACAAAATATTAACTGAAAATTTGGGAACATTTACCCTGGTTTTTGATGGACAGATGCCATTTAGTTACCATCCCCATATTACTAAAACATACGGATGTCAATACACTAAATAAGCGATTCATACAGCTCTTGTGGAATGGAGCCCACCCATGGATATCTATTCATAAATTATATCTTCCCACGGCGGAAGGTTGGTTAAATCTGCCCAATATTAGATTGTACAATTTGGCATGTCTCTCCAGACATATGATTGACTGGCTAAAAGGTACCTCCACTTATTCCAATTATATTTTGGAGCAAGCAATATCACATCCATGGGACCTTAAAGCCCTACTACATATTAAAATTGGTAAGCTTCCAGGTCCTCTGAAAAATAATATATGAATTAGGGATACAATAGTAACGTGGAAGGATGTTAGAAAAAAAGGATGATGTTCCCAATATCGTTCTCACGATACCTTTTGAGGTAATCCAGGATTCCCACAAGTACAGGATCACAAGGCATACAGTTTGTGGGCAAAATAGGGTATACTGTACATCCAGTTTATGATTTAGTCAAACCAGATTTTTCTGGGATATTACCTCTGCATCTTTTTTAAAGTAAATATTCTTTGCCGGAATGGACAGTGCACCCTATTTATATAACACAAGTGCACCATTATGGAAGGGCTTTGGTTACCGATTAGCTCGGAGCGTTTCAACCTAATTGTTTGATAGAATGCCTTCTCTGCCAGTATCTTCTATTTCTGCCACCTATTCTTATCGTCAATCATTCTATTTAAAACCTTTTGGGAAACACCAATGTAAACCATTGGGCTAGAGATTTTTCATGTTCGGATGTGGTAAAGAACATAATATCTGGATAGCTCACAGTGCGTAAAAGCATGACCAATGAGAATTGGAGGGAAACCCAAATTAGGGTAATGCATGGAGCATATAAAGTTACATATAAAGAAAATTACTGCAAGAGATCAGATGTCACAAATCTAAAGACCACAGGCCTCTGAAACACCATTTGTGGACGTGTCCCCAAATGTTTTTGGCAACCCATAGTCCAACTCATAAGTAAGTTCACAGGTGTTACTATTCCCTTAAATCCACTGTTTTGCATCTTTGGAAGTTGGGATGAAGTTGAGGATGGTAACATAGGCAGAGGAACCAAAAGATAGGCCAGTATATGTTTACTGGGCGTGAGAAGGGCTATCATGGCTTAATGGATATCCCACCCATACTATCTAAAGTCAAAACTGCCCTGATACAATTATTACACAGGGAATTGCTGGAAGCTGAACAGGGAGATGAATCTGCGGTCACTCGAATTTTAAGTAGCATGCATTTATTGGTAAGCACTGGCTGTTCCTGAAAGAAACAACATCTATTTGATATTTCAATACTCTACATGGTACATCACCAATAAAGTATTTTAAAGTGATACATTCACGCTAATGGCTATAAAGATGTGTTATATACTGAGCTAAATTGCTCTTTTTTTGTTAATTTTGCTTATGCTGATGGTAAAATAAGGTCACTTATGCAAACTCTGTGTACCTAGATTTATTTGTGTTTGTTAGTCATATTTTGATGTATATTATTTTATTATGTGCTGCTGGTATTATATATGTCTTGATATACAAATGATGTAAAATCTATGCAAAAAAGTATATAATAAAAAATTTTATTTAAAAAAAAAAACTCTCTCTGACAAGGCAACACTGTAGTAACTAACTCAGAAAATTTTATCCAAACATCCAGTTTTGTGGCCCAGTTATCCATGGAGATGAAAGTTATTTGATTGGACACTTCAGGACAGACCAGATATGATGTTACAACCTGCCCTATGTGATCTTTTAACTGCCCTATGAAATCTTCGAACCCTCCTAATGCCAGTGCAGCTGGAAATATTAGGCCACCATGTCCAAAAGGCTGTATCTGAGAGTGCTGGCTGTGACAAAGGAGATTAAAGACTAATGCAGTGGGGAACTGTAACAAGGTGGAAGTTTTTTGTGGGATTTCAAGTGGCAGGAAGAGTTAAAGAATGGCACAAAACACTCAGGCACTGCCTAATTAAAAGTTAGTACTTATCTTTTTGCATGTGTACAATGGTCCAAAACAGCAACAGTTCCAGGAACAGGATCACATGAGCTGGTTTACCCCAGGGAGTGTCCTTTTTATATCAACTTACAGGGAAGAGACAAGCAGGGAGAAGCTGGCATTTCTTTATGCGTATACAGAAAATGTCAGCATCAGCACTCAAATGTATGATATCTAGAATTAACAATTATACATTGATCTTAACCAATCAAATTGTTACATGACCATTGCTAGCTCATTTTTACCAAACCTCCTTGTTACAATGTAAAAAAAAAATGCAGTTGTTAGTATGAGATTATATTTCATATATTACCAGCTGCTTTCTTTCTCATGACCCATTAGGGCATAACCACAACTTTCTTCTTATCAACTCACTCCCACCCCAACAAGTGTGGGAAGGAGGACACAAGATGTTCACAAAGGCACAGTCTAGACGGTTTAAATAAATACACCTGTACATCCACAATGCATGTATTCAGTATTCCATGTTTCTGTATTTAACTTGCTAAAAGGTGGCTCTCTGGTGGTAGCATCAGAAAGCGTCACAACTCCTTCTACAGGAACAGAGAGATGTCAGCTAATGAGATGAGGCCCTGGTATGCACCATATGCATAAGGCTCTTCTGGGATGGCTACATAAGGTTTATTTATCAAAGCAAACCTCTCTTTCTGAAGGCATGATAAATTCTTTAAAATTTGCGGCTGGATCACGGCATGGTCATATCTCACACCGGCTCTCTGGCAAGTGTACCGGGCGCACAAGCTACCGGCTTCCATGCTACACCTGCCACCCATAGATAACAAGCAACCAGTGAGTGGAGGGGGAACCCTATCGGCCTGCTTTTCTCCCAAAGCCGGCACCAGGACCACAAGCAATGTGAGTAGCGGCGGCCATATTGGCTGCAGAGAGAGCTATAGGAACTGTGTCTGTGCAGACACATATAGAACCAGCTAAAACCAGAGAGGCTCGCCTCTTGCAAATCTCACCCCTATCCTTTTCAAAGAAACAGAGGAGACACACAGGTGAAAACCTCTGAGCAGGAAAGAACGGGGAAAGGTACAAAACAAATCCCTGAATTAAATGAGTGTTTTAAATAGTACATTGGAGCTATGTTACTGACTCTCCCTGGCACTAAAGCTCACCCTAACAGCCTGCAAGTTTTCTCAAACCCTATCCTAATATCGCTCTGTTTCCTCACTCAGGCTCTCTAACCATATTCTGCTATAGCAAATCTGAAGGGGTCCAGGTAGAAACCTGCAGTTACACAGGGCCCATACGCATCTTAAGAGCTTGGCGCTAAACAACCGGTTTAATTGTTATCCAATCTGTTTAAGCTTGGGCTGTGACTCACAAGATCGTGTATTGGAAAGCTGCTGTTTTGTTCACCTGGTCATTTGTTCTTACATCATTGCTCTTAATCAACACTTGCACAAGCCAGATGTAGCATTCCCATGTACCTTAAAATCTTTGTGGATTATTCTTTTTAGTACATTTTTCTGGTTTGAAATAAACATGTGCGCCCACTGAAAGGGGCAAAGACACCTCGAGAGAACACTTGCTTTCTTTGACAACTACCTGTGTAGTGGGGTGTCCAGCACCCCAGGATGCAGGAGTGTCAGAGGTAGAGGTGTTGGCCCCACTGACAGGAGTGGCCCTTTTAATTGTGGTACTGGTGCTGGCCACTTTAATTGCTTTACCCAGAATTCTCAAGCATGTTGGACAAGCCCAGAAGTGATAAATGCAAAGAAGTACGGGGGGAAGGGGGGCAGTGTGACCCGATCTGATGAGGCAGCAGTATTGCAGTTTGCCAAGTGTTTCAGGGAAACCTTGGACGCCACCTAGTGTCCAGTGTTTGAAACTGTTACCCTCTTTTTTTCTGACATATTGCATTCACCTTGTTTGTAACATCCAATACCTTAGAACCTGTAACCATAAGTTTGTTTATATTGCAAAATATTTAGTAAAGTGAGTTTTATATTTCCTCTGTCTGTTCCTCTGGATGACCTTACCTACCTTGCCTTTACACATATTATGAGGAAAATTGGCTGAGAGCAAACCTTTGTGAAAACCATCCAACTCACAACCGGGTCGCAACCTTTCTAACATGTTTTGCTCTTCACAACAAGACAACTCCAAATCGCCACCAACTCCAGAACGGGAAATGGGAGATATTTCTGCACCTGCCTCTATACCCACAGATCCAACGCTGACATATATGAGCCAACTCCCCCAACGTACAGATCCCCAGACTTTAGCAGCTGATATTAGGAGTGACTTGGCAGCAGCCATCTCAGATTTGAATAAAGACATACATTCGGTTGCAGCAAGGCGGTGGAACAAGCGTGTGCTAGCAGAGATGACGATATCAGAGACTAGCAACAAGCCAACATTACAAGCCAACATTCAGCACAGTTTATCGCGGTGAGTTGCCAATTGTAAGACCTTGACTACAGAGGTAGATGCAGAAATATCCATGTAAGAGGCATTCCAGAAACAGTAGAGGCCGACCAACTAAACCTTACGTTGCAATCTTACAACAACTTATTAGAGCGGCTGGCTGAATCACCAATCAAATTCAAAAGAATACATAGAGCCTTCCGCCCAGGAAGTAGAGAAGGTGACCCTCCTAGAGATATAATTTGTTGCCTATTAAGCTTTTCTCTTAAGGAAGAGATTATGAGGCAGGCCCACATCAGGGACCTTCAATGAGGTAGAGATTCAAATTTATCAAGACTTATCAGCTATCACTCTTCAACAACGCGGAGCCTTACGGCCTCTACTTTCCATTTTAGGAGAACACCGTATCCCATACAGATGGAGATTTCCATTTTGTCTTTCGGCCACCCTTGAGGGGAGAAAATACCAGCTTCGTACTCCTGATGATTTACCCATGTTTCTACAACACCTTCGGTTACCAGACATGGATCTACCAGACTGGTATGCAGTGATCCTCCTTCCTGGTAAATGGTCTGCAGTTCCAGAAGATGATCATGATCCTGCTCAAGCGGCTCTCAGCTGGAGGCGTAGTTCTGGAAGAGCTAGAAGGAGATAATACCATATTTTGAGTGACTGACCATTTTTCTCAAGGGACCGCAGACATCAACGTAATCCTGTTTTCACTTTCTGAGCATAAACATTAGGACATTGAGAAAGGGTGAGCTCAACCCACTAGCAACAGTCACTGCCGTCAAAACAGCAGGCGAACACATTGCTATTTATTATACGCACCCCTATTTAATGTAACTAGCGCTGCATATTATGTTAACGCTTTACAAATCTTGTTTATTATTAATAATAATATTAATAATAATAATATTTGCTAGCTGGCATCATGACCTGGATGACATGTGTTAGGAATGCCACCCATAAAGTTGTGGTTTTCCAGAAAATGGCAGCCAAAGTGACAGCAGGCAAATAGGATTTTTACGTGATGGACAGCGTCCAGAAGGCAGCTTAAACATTAGGACATTGAGAAAGGCTGAACTCAACCCACTAGCAACAGGCTCTGCTGCCAAAACAGCAGAGGAATGCATTGCTATTTAATGTACGCACCCCTATTTAATTTATACAGCTGCATAATTTGCTTACGCTATATAAAACCTTTTTTATTATTAATATTATTTGCTAGCTGGCATCATCCCCTGGGTGACATGTGTTAGTAATGCCACCCATAAAGTTGTGGACAAGTAGCACAGTGACATTAGGCAAAAGGATGGAGGACCAGAGACCAGAGACCAGAGGGGGTCAGCGAGAGCAGTGTGTGGCCTTTGGTCAGCTATCCCCGGGGGGACTCCATTGGTAAGTGTCATGGAGAGCTGGGTGAAGTGCAACATCAATGCCACTCAAAAGTGTGTAATACATGTTTTGTGAATGCAGTACTGACAGGCGGCAGCAGCAGGAGGAGGCGGTGGGTCCTGGGACGGAGCGTGGACCACATTGGTAACTGTCATCTAGAGCTGGGTATAGTGCATCGTCAATGCCACCCAGAAGTGTGTAATACAAATATCTGAAATTTGTGAAGGGCCAGACCAAGATGTTTTGTGCGCCGGCACTGTTGCTGTGGTCTGTGGTGCCGGAAGCAGTAGGAAGGTAGACGGTATTGCTAGTTTGCATCATGAAGTGGATGACATGCATGCCAACCTTCAATCTTACAATAGTTAGCTGAAAGATTAGGCAAAGGCAATGGTACCTATCAGTATGGCAGTACTGGGGGGTTTTCATCTGCAGTTTGTCGGCCTCCCAGAAGCAGCAAAAATGTAAAGTATATTGCTAGCTGGCACAATGGCAAGCATGACATTGGCAATGAATGCAACCCCTGGACTTTGCGATAACTAGTGGAAAAATTCAACCGAGGCAGGCTCAGCTGACAGGGTGCTGGTGATAGACAGCCACAGACTCAGCACAGGAGTAGTGTTGGATCACAAAGGCATCCTGGTTGGCCAGTGAGTACTTGTGTCAGTTAATCAGTGACATCTGCAGTGGGGATATGATAGTTATTGGTAACCCACCATTCGTTCATTTTCAAAAAGGTAAGGCGATTGGCATTTTCAGGCAACAGTCGTGATCGGTTGTCCATGACCACACCGCCAGCGGCACTGAAGGTTCTTTCGGACAAAACACAGGATGCCGGGAACGAAAGAAGCTTGATGGCAAACTGTGCCAACAGCAGGCAGATTTCTATTCTGTTGACCCAAAAATTAACAACATCACTACGGTCAGGACAGGCATCCTCCTCATAACTGCTGTCGCCAACATTACCACCACCACCAGCCAGAAAAGAGCCAGCGTAATCATGCACCATGCGCTTTATCCGTTCTCGATAGTTATGCCCCTGCACTTCACTTGTTTGAGCTGGCCGCATCAGGTTTCACTAGGCATCCCTAGACTAGACTTTTGGATGTGTGCGACCTGCTGCCACTACTGCTGCTGCCGCCGCTACAGGAGGTAACAGTGGAGGCAGTGTCTGCCTGAGCTCCCTGTGTGGAATGTGGTGCGCAGAACTCCTCGCACAGCTGGTCGCATAGTATTTCGCTCAGACGGGTCTTCTTTTCTTTCTCTTGCGCCGGGGTGACATTTTGTCTTTGTAGCGGTGATCCAGAAGGGTGGCCAGCCAGTAATCATCCCTGTTTTTGATGCTGCAAATGCAGGGGTCCTTTCATAGGCATCACAACATGTGGACAAACATATAAAAGAGGGGTTCCCAGGGCTTACCCTTCTCCTGTCCCTCAGTAGGCGCCAAAACATCTTCCTCCTCATCACCCACCTCCTCCACTTCAAGCTACAGCAGTTCCTGTTGTTCTATTGTCCGCACAATGCCTGGGACGTGACAGCAAAAATGCTGGTTGGATGGGTCCTGTCCTGCAGCCCCAACATGGTCTCCCTCATCATCATCATCATAATCGTCTTCCTCCTCCTCATCCTCTTGAAAATCCCGATGCTGGCCAGTGTTTCTTGCTCTTCCTGATGCTGGCTGTGCGCTATGGAGTGTAATGTCACTCTAATCCTCCTCCCCCAATTTCTTCCCCTCCTCTCCTATCACCACTTTCCATCAGGCCACACAGGGTATTATGAAGCAGAAAGATGATGGGTATGACATTGTTCCAGCCTGACCTCTCCCGACCTAACGTTTGTGGCCTGCTCAAAGGGGGCCAGTACCTTGCATAGCGTCTCCATCTGCAGCCACTGGTCACTGGTAAAATAGCTCAGTTGTGTGGCTGTACCAAGGGCCCCGCTGCCTCTATGCACCAAATAATGGCGAATGGCTAGCTTTTGCTCACACAGATGCTGGAGCATGTGCAGGGTAGAGTTCCATCTAGTCACAGTGTCACAAATGTGTCTATGCGGTGGCAGCCTCTGTTGGCACTAGATCTTGCTAAGCGCCGCGGCGGCAGTAGGGGATCGGCGTACATGGCTGCAGATGGAGTGAGCCTGTCTCAGTAAGTCCTGCAGTCCTGAGCAGACAAGATCCTTTCCAAGACCTTTCTCCCCCAGGGACACCAGTTTCAGCACTGCCTGGCAATACGTGTGCTTGAGGGAGCTGTAGTGGCGTCGTCACTAAACCACAGTGTCCTCCGCTGCTGGCCTTTCAGGAGGAGTGTCGTAAATAGAGGGGTTGGCGGTAGAAGGAATGAGGAAGGGGTCACTGGACTACCCATCTTGCGGCGACAAACGTCGTCTGACACTACAAAACCTGCGGGCAAAAGCTGATACTTCATCGCCGATAGAAGTCTGGCTGGCACCAACCTCCTGAGACGTAGTAGCAATGACAGTTGGAGGTGGAGAAGGAGTCAATGTAGGTGGAAGAAGAGAGGATGACGTGGTTGCACCTCCTTCTGAAATATCTTTTTTTTTTTTTAGAGTAGGACAGAAACTTTTCTGTAGCAAACTGGCTTTTTTGCTAAATAGCAAGAGGTATCAAAGACTGAAATATCTGCATTTTTTGGAGGGTAGGACAAAACTTTTCCTGTAGCAAACAGGCTTCTTTGGGACATAGGACAGTGTTATTTAAGTTATATTTTATCTATTTATCTTTTATCTGCATAAATATGGAAATTATATTCCTATCAAGGCATATAGATATTCAATTAAAGAAGGTTCATGCACAAATAATAGCTAGTCATTCAAACAGTTTAATTAAGAAAACAAGGTAAGACAAAGTGCACAGCAATATTGTCAGATATTTAAACACATAGGAACTTCAATTATTGATACATATATATCACATGGACATAAAGTTATTAGTAGTAACCCCTGTAATAATCTAGTAACTAAGTAATACACAATACATCAAATAACATAGAATGCAATTCAAGAAGGTGTAATAGCTACCTGTATGGATGTTGATGGGTACTCCATGAGCCTGATTCCCTAAGAGCTCCCATCATTCCCTTTTTCTTACTTTCCTTCCTCCAGCACCCCTTTTTATATATTTAAGTCCCATTAGGTAACATTGGGACTCCTTGATTGGTTAGTGGGTGTGTTTGGTACGATGACCATCAGTTGGCACCCACCCCACTGGATTGGGATTGGTTACTGTCATTTGATGAACCTCCCAACTAAATTTGATATAACA
>NC_092858.1:109107367-109114961 GCF_032062135.1 Pyxicephalus adspersus
TATCTAATTTGTTGTGAAAAACACTACTTATATATGAATAAATAGATATTTTTTCTTATGAATAAATAGATTAGTTTTTTATCAAAAAACTTTATTTATGCGAGTACTATTTATTGTTGGCAAGAAAAAATTTTGCGGCTCTTTAAAAACTTCGAAATTTGGTAAATTGTAATTTTTGGCTCTTCCGACTCAAAAGGTTGCAGACCCCTGCCCTAGGTGATCCAAATGGCCAGTACAAAGAAAAACAGGTTTCAACATTCCTGCACCTATACACATATCTATGCATACCTCTATATATATATATACTTATATACATACATACATACATATATATATATATAATATACATATATATATATATATACATACACACATACATACATCCATATAAACATATATATATATATATATACATATACACACCTCTACATACATATACATATCTATTTACATATTCATAAACAATCTTGAGGTGCAACAGACAGGTAGCATGAAAAACTGCAATATCTGTATATATACAGATATACAGAAGGCTCCTAACCTGTCCCTGTCACAATGCACGTCTCTCCCTGCTTCAATCCATCACACAGAACACAAGATGGAGTGACTAACCCCTCCCTCATACCCTATATATATATATGCCTCTGCTCAGATCTCTCCTGATTGGGCTGCTGGGCCTTGCTGTGCATCCTGGGAGCAAATGATTTGCTCCCAGCCACGCCATTCCCGCCGGAAATAGACGCCGTTCCCGCCCCCTGCTTTTTCCCTCGTTTGTTCAGCAAAAACACGACCTCGTGGCGAATCAGAAGGCTGTTCTCGCCTAAATGTTCGGTAAGTGAGAAAAGCCCAATTCGACGCAAGATCGAACTTACAAATCTCACTCGCTCATCCCTAGATAAGACTAGAAAATATCCTAATCTTTCCACACAACTAAGTACATAATCTACACATACATGGGAATTTAGTTTGACACTAACATTATATACCAAATTGCAGTAATGTATCACCTCACTAGTGTTAACCAGTAACATAGATTACAGTAACTAGATTCTACTATTACATGAAATTAGCATAGCTTCTTTATAAGATGTGACATGCCTATCAAAATAAGCCCTTCATAGATGAACTATCTTTTGTGGAAATATTTATCCTGTAGGATAACCATTATGATGGGGCTGTCATTTGGTGGTTTGGTGTGAATAAGTTAATTCATGTGTATTTATTTACATCAACAATGTATTTGAAACCCTTTATAAGCAAACAACGTAGTTTAGCTTATCTAACTCTCTATGCATATCCGAACTAAAGCATCTCAGGAAAGCTTTTTGATTTATTTAGCAACAGACAATTAACCAACATCTCTTATTCAGTATAAACTCATAAAATGTGTTAAGATATGGTATTAACAAAGATGTGGTGTGGTTTTTAGAGACTGTAATTATCCCAGATTGTCTTGGTTTAGTTCTAGATTTCTTGTCAAATGTTATAACGTTTATGATTGTTTCCCCCATTAGATGCCACCTACTTGTTCTCTCTGGGTAGTCTTAATACACCCTCTTACATGACCATGTCTAACCTCACTTTATCTTAAATCGCCCCCCCCTACAGTTGGGTCCACCTGACTGACCTCATCTGGTTTTTCATTGGTAAGTGGACCTGTAGTATAGCAAGTCCACTCTGGATTTTAACAACAGATATTAGAACCATATTCTATTCCCCAGTCCCTACACTTGTTCCTATTTTGCCTAAACAGAAGACTTGCAGGTTAATACACATATATACGGTTGAAGTGCGACTCAACGTTATTTACCCCTTCTCTCTTTCTCCTACTTTCCCACTTGGTGCTATGAACTCTCTGATCAGATCACCACTTAACAATTGAACCTGAAATACATTCCATACCTGGAAATTCCTTTCGCTAAATGCTAAGGGCCTTAACCTCCCAGAAAAAAGATCGATGATAATAAGCCTAGTCCACCAGCACAAACCTCAGATCGTTTTTTGCCAGGAAACCTATTTACGGACCTCCAGTATTTAAAAACTTACATCCCTCAGGTATCCAACAATTTACCATGCAACAAGCCCAATTACCAAATCTAAGGGTGTATCGATTTCATTCTCCAACCAAGTTCAATATAAATTAGTAGAGCAGTTGGTCGACCCAGAAAGTTGGTATATGTTCTTAAAAGGTCTTCTAGACCAGAAACCAGTAACTCTGGCTAATGTTTATTGCCCCGATACAGGCCAACGCAAATTTATTCAGAAAATTGTACGGCTCCTTCAGGTATTCTCGACAGGGATACTTATACTAGGGTCGACTTTAACGTCCCCTTCAACCCAACACTGGACTCCTCCACAGGAGCTTCCACTCCTGGTGCTTATTACACCCTAACACAAAAGATTTCACATTTTTCTCACATCCTCACAACAGGTACTCGTGCCTGGACTATTTTTTTCCTTTCTCAAAGAGACTTGAATTTTCTATTCTAGGCATCCATTGAAATAATAACTGTCTCAGATCATGCCCTGATCACGTTTACCTTCTCCTTCCCAGATGGAGAACCAAAAGCGAAATTCTGGAAACTTAACCCATCTCTATTAGGAAACTCAGCAGTGGTTAAGGATGTTCAAATCAAACCAGACAAATACTTTGTGAACGACACCAGTCCAGATTTGGAGCCCCATTGATATGGACAGCACATAAGGGTGTGGTCAGAGGCATTTTTCTTAAATGGAAAACTTAAAAAAGCAAGACAGCTAGACATTAACAAACTGGTAATTCAGATCCATAAACTAGAGTTAGCACACAAACGTTCCCAAGCAGAGAAAACCCTAACAAACCTAACTGAGTTAAGAAACAGGCTAAAGGAAAGCCTATTTATACAAGTCAGTCGTTCATTTACCCTATCCTCAAAATGTATTTACGAACACAGCAAAAAAAGTGGAAAGGTATTAGCAAGAGCGCTAAAAGCGAAAAAAGCACAAAACATAGTAGCACAGATTAGAAACTCATCAGGAAAACTACATATGAAATCACGTGACATAGCTAAACAATTCTACTCCTTTTACACACAACTGTATAATCTTCACCCTCCCCAACAACCAGTGGGGGAACTTAACCCGGTAGCCAGTAGTTCTTTCCGGGCTAACACCCCCTTGCCGATCCGGCCTAATGCCTGACGGCAACCCGTGGCTCCAGGTGCCGGTCGGATCTGCCAAGGGGGCTCTGGTGCCGCCTCCTTGCTGTCGCTCCCTTACTTACTGTGGCACTGTGGCGGTCGTTGATACTTCCGCCTCTGTGTTAAATAGGGAATGCTCTCTGAAGGTAAATCTCTCTCCTCTGCAATGCATATGGAGGAGAGGGATTCCACTTCAGGGGGCGTTCCCTGGTGGTGGGTGGAGCCATTTGGACGGGACTCAGAGTCCAGCCTAGTGTGCTCCCGCCCACCCCTAAAAAGGCCTAGTGGCCACAAAAGTTTGCCCACCCCTGCTTTACACAAACAAAAACCACAGTACGATAGTAAGTGTTGGAGATGTGGAGCAGAGGAAGGTACATTTCTACACATGTGGTTGAGCTGTCCACAGCGCCATCAAAACATCAGTGTTCAAACAGTGTACTGCAGTCCCTGTATTGAAAATGCGATTTGAAATTCATGCCTGAAAACTGAAGGAAACGGAATATCGATGGTTGAATTTTCGATTGTTAACTGTATAATAATATTGATAAAAGAACTTGTCCTGACATGTCTGAGGATCAACTTGAAATAGTCAGAGTACATCCAACGCAGATCGGCTGCTGTTTGTCGCATTGCTAGCAGTCAAGACCAGGCATCATTGTCATCCCCCACAACTTCTACCCCATCGTCCAATCTTTCTGTGGTTAGCATTAGCAGCATCCAACTTTCCATCCCCCAGATGCTGGAGCGCAAGAGGAAATATGGCCCAAATGACCCCAAAACAAAGCTAATCAATGCGGCAATTGCACAGCTGATTGCGTTAGAGCTCCTCCCTTACCGGCTGGTGGACTCCAATGCCTTCCGTTACGCATTCCTCTGCGCAAACCCACAGTACATTATGCCTAAGCCACAGTATTTCGCAGAAAAATGTGTTCCTGCTTTGCATGAACACGTGCAGAGCAATGTGTTCATGGCCCTGCAGCACTTGCACCTGACAACCTGTAGTTTGCTATTTCGGTGCACAATTCAGACGTTGCCACACAGCCCTGAGGTTGCGAAGCCTGGGATCCCTCAGCCACACAGGCACAGCCATTCTAAGGGCCTTGCGGGAGCAGGAGGACATATGGCTAACTCCCAACAGACTTCAGCCAGACAAGGTCGTGTGTGACAACGGGGCCAATCTGCTGGTAGCCCTGCGTTGTGGAAAAATTAAACACGTACCTTGCCTGGCTCACGTCATGAACCTGATAGTACAGCGCTTCCTTAGGAATTACCCAGGCCTCCAGCCGCTGTTGCTGAAGGCCAGAAAGTTGTCAGCTCAATTCCGCCGGTCGTACACAGCCAGTGCCAGATCAGTGGATTTACAGCCATATCTCAACCTGCCAGTGCACCGGTTAATTTGTGATGTGGCCACACGTTGGAATTCCACCTTTTACATGTTGCAGCGGCTGGCTGAACAACAGAAAGCGGTGGTGGATTACGTGGTAGAGTCTGTTCGTTTCAGACGTATACCTACACTACCTTTCTTCAGCCCTGCGGAGTGGCTGCAAATTGAGGACTTGTGCACTGTATTGTCACCTTTTGAAGAGGCCACCAGGATGATCAGCAGAGATCAGGCCTGTGTCAGTGACACCATCCCCATCATATGCCTGCTGGAACAGATAATGGTGGATCTCGGACACGACACAGAGTGGACGCTGCATCAAGAGATGACGTTTCAAACATCATCTCGGACATGCGTGCCTACTAGGCATAGTGCACCACAAATGCAGGAGGAGGAGGAGGTGGAAGAGGATGAGGAAGACATTGCAGGCATGGGAGTAGGGGAGGAAGGGGCAGAAGAGGATATTGAGGGTACATGGCATCCATCCACCCAAACACAAGGCGGCATGTTCCGTGGATGGCAAGACCAGGCGGAGGAGGAGGAGGAGGACGACCCTGTGCTGCTGTTCGACCCACAGGAGTGTGGGTCCAGAATTACCTCAGCTGTTGGTAGTTTGAGCCACATGACAGCCTTCATGCAGGAGTGCATAGCCAAAGATCCACGCATACAACACATAAAAACAAAGACTGACGACTATTGGATTGTTACGTTACTGGATCCACGTTACATGCCTGAGATACAACAACTGATCTTGCCCCAATACAGGGGACCTAAAATGCAGCACTACCAAGAAGTGCTTGTAAGGGACTTGTGCTCAGCCTTTCCGGCTGCTTGCAGCAGCAGCAGTGATCCCTATGGCAGTTCCACCAGCCATGGGAGCCAAACAACTGCTTTAAGCAGCATAGGTGGCAGCAGCAGTAGAGGTCGTCTAAGCCAAACTATGTAGGCTTTTTTTCAGAAGAAGCAGCAATTTTTTTGCAGCAATTGCCAATGACACTCAGCAGCGGTACTCAGTCATGGTGCAGGAATACCTGAGCTCTGCACGGGACATCTGCAACCTGCAAAGCCAGGACCCAATGGGCTACTGAGTATCCAAGCTTGAACAGTGGCCGGAGCTGGCAGAACATGCCAATCAAATCCTTGCCTAGCCACAAGTGTGTTATCTGAAAGAGCATTCAGTGCAGCTGGGGGCGTAGTGAGTGACAAACAGATTCGGCTCTCCGCAGAAAATGTCGACCGAAACACTTTTATTAAAATTAATAAGGCTTGGATCAGCAACAACTTTCAACACCCCCTCTGCAGAGTGTACTGATTAGTCGTCAACTGCTGCACGGACACCTTGATGGGAAGAGCACGTTCAAAGCCTTCGGCATCTCCTTCTTCTCCTCCCCCTAGTGGCCCTCTACCTCTACTCTGTCTCTGAGGTCTATAACTTGCAATGGATCTGTGTAACTGGCTAATTTTTTACCGAGCACCTCCCTCAGGGCCCTCTGCCTCTATCTACTTATAGATATATCCTATATATCCTATAGGCCTATATCACTTGTAATGGAGCTGTGTGATTCATAATTAAATATTTGTATTTTTAGTAGAGAAATACATAAAATTTTCTGTCCTTTTGGATAGATAGGAAGTGGTATCAAAAATAAATATCTGTATTTTTTTTACAGAAATACAGAAGTTTTTATGGCATTTTTGATAGATAGCAGGATCGGATCAGAATGAAACATCTGTATTTTTTTTACAGAAATACAGACATTTTTCTGTTTATTTTCATAGATAGAAAGTGGTATCAGAATGAAATATCTGTATTTTTTTTACAGAAATACAGAATTTTTTTCTGTTTATTTTGATAGATTGCAAGTGGTATCTGAATGAAATATCTGTACTTTTTTTACAGAAATACAATTTTTTTCTGTTTATTTCATAGATTGCAAGTGGTATCATAATTAAATATCTGTATTTTTTACAAACATACAGACATTTTTATGTTTATTTTGATAGATTGCAAGTGGTATCAGAATGAAATATCTGCATTTTTTACAGAAATACAGACATTTTTATGGCTTTTTTGATAGATAGCAAGTGGTATCAGAATTAAATATCTGTATTTTTTTTTACAGAAATAGAGACATTTTTCTGTTTATTTTGATAGATTGCAAGTGGTATCAGAATTAAATATCTGTTTTTTTTTACAGAAATACAGAAATTTTTCTGTTTATTTTGGTAGATTCTGGATGGTAAATCCAGATATTTCATTCTGATCCCACTTTGCTATATATCTCCAAAGCCATAAAAATTTCTATATTTCTCTCCCAAAAAACTAGATATTTAATTCTGATAGCACTTCGGGCCAAATTTATCAAGCAAAATCGGTTGGCCGGTCGTGCATCCGTATTAGCGAGCTGAAATGCGAAGCGATCGCGCTAGTCATCAACTGGATGAGATCGCGGCCAAAGCCACGCAAGCATCGGCAGCTTTACACTGGCGAGCTGGCATCAAAAGTCACTGTTCCCCTAAAAAATCATTCTTTCTAACGGCACACATATCACCCTTAGCCCTAAAAAAAAATGTTTGCGCTGTTGAAATGTTTAAAACATTTATGTGCGCCAAGAAAAAAGCATATTTTAGAATCACTTATTTCTTTTCTGTTAGGCAAGAGTTAACCGAGTTCAACTCCTCTCCATAGGCGCCTATATAATAGCTAACGATGCCTTGTCGGATACGTGTGAACGAGCGCGATGCTGCGGGCCTAACATCGCACAACACACAACTAAATATTTATATATTTATTTATGTGCCACAATAACTATAAATACATATATATATTATTTATATATATATATATATATATATATATATATATATATAGCAATATACACAAATATATACTGAGACGGAAATACTACTGAGACGGAAATAAGTACTTTTAACATTAAATCCTCCCCAACTCAACTTTATTTTATTTTTTTAACTATTAAAAGATCTGTTTACTGGTGTACCTATCTAAAGGATCATATTGATCAATGATAAT
>NC_092858.1:109117638-109189106 GCF_032062135.1 Pyxicephalus adspersus
TAAACCGGCTCGATATAACGGCGCGAAATAACGCACAACCAGCGAGCGCGGATTTCATTGATGAATTAGGCTCTTGGTATCGATCCAAAAGACCATAAAAAATTCTATATTTCTCTACAGAAAATACAGATCTTTAGTTCTGATCCCACTTTGCTATATATCCCTATAGCCATAAAAATTGATGTATTACTCTACAAACAATACAGATATTTAATTCTGATAGCACTTGGTAGCTGGTATCCATCTAAAAGGCCATAAAAAATTATATATTTTTCTCAAAAAAAAACAGATATTTTATTCTGATAGCACTTGGTATGTATCCTAAAACCCAAAAAAATGTATGTATTTATGTGAAACAAATACAGATATTTAACTGTGATAGTACTTGCTAGATATCCACAAATGATAAAAAATGTATGTCCGTTCCTTTTTCTGTGCTTTCACTAGATAGTAGGTATGGAAAGTGTGATTTTCGTTAATCCATTCATGTCTCAATTAGCTACAGCTTCTACACTGTCAATAGAGGTGATGGCCTCAACCTTCAATGGGGTCCACGCTCCGTCACAGGGCCCACCGCCTCCTACTACTGCTGTTACTGCTGCCGCCTTCCCAGTATCCAACTCTAGATGCCAGATACTAATGCCGTCCACGCTCTGTCTTAGAGCCCACCGCCTCCTCCTCCTCCTGCTGTAAATGAAGCTGCCGCCTGCCCAGTACAAAACTCTAGATGCCAGATACTAATACCGTCTCAGAGCCCACCGCCTCCTCCTCCTGCTGTAAAAGATTCTGCCGCCTGCCCAGTACAAAACTCTAGATGCCGGATACGAATGCCGTCCACACTCTGTCCCAGAGCCCACCGCCTCCTCCTCTTGCTGTAACTGATGCTGCCACTGAAAGGTTAAATAAGTATTTTTGCAGGACTGTATAGCTAGAGGTAATGTGAGCTATATACTTGTATAAGCTATATTTTCATATAAGGAGTTGTATTTCTTCTTCTTCTATCTACTCAGTTTAATTGTAACCAGATTCTAAATTCTTTGGAATGCAATGTATGCCTTGTATGCCTTGCAATGTATCAAATAACACTATATATGGCCAAAACTTAAACAGCTGTACGTGAACAACGACTGCCCTTGTATCCTGTATGTATAAAAAGACGTTTTGTCAGAATAAATATTAGAGAATACTCTTGTAACCATACTCAGCATGTGTGTGTGTTATTGGGGTATCTCTCCAGACGTCTGTCTCTGTGGGTGAAGGAGAAGTCAGGGTGCATACGAGGAACTAGAATTTGAAGCTGATCCTTTCAGCCACCTGCCCAGTACCCGACTGTAGATGCCAAATACTAATACCATCCACACTCCGTCTCAGAGCCCCCCGCCTCCTCCTCCTTGCTGTAACTGATGCTGCCACCTGCCCAGTACCCGACTGTAGATGCCAGATACTAATGCCATCCACACTCCGTCTCAGAGCCCACCACCTCCTCCTCCTGCTGTAAATGATGCTGCCGCCTGCCCAGTACCCGACTGTAGATGCCAGATACTAATGCCATGCACACTCCGTCTCAGAGCCAAACGCCTCCTCCTCCTCCTCTTGCTGTAACTGATCCTGCCACCTGCCCAGTACCCGACTTTAGATGCCAGATACTAATGTCGTCCACACTCTGTCTCAGTGCTAAATGCCTCCTCCTCATGCTGTTACTGCTGCTGCCCAGTACCCAACTCTAGATGCCAGTTAATAATGCCGTCCACACTTTGTCTCAGGGCCCACCACCTCTTCCTCCTGCTGTTACTGTTGCTGCCTTCCCAGTACCCAGTACCCAGCTGTAGATGCCAGTTAACAATGCTGTCCATTTTAGAAAGTTACAGCTAGCAGATAGTAAAAGGCAGTCCCCTACAAAGCAATGTCTCCACTAGGTACAGCTTCCACACTGTCCATATAGGTGATGGCCTCAACCACTAATGCAATCCTTGCTCCGTCTCAGGGCCCACTGCCTCCTCCTCCCAGTTCCCAGCTCTAGTTGCCAGTTAACAATGCCATCCACACTTCTCAGGGCCCACTGCCTCCTCCTCCGGCTTTCACTGATGCTGCCCCCTGCCCAGTACCCAACTCTAGATGCCAGTTACTAATGCCGTCCCAACTTTGACTAAGAGCGCACCGCCTCCTCCTCCTGCTGTAAATGATGCTGCCGCCTGCCCAGTACCAGACTATAGATGCCAGATACTAATGTCGTCCACACTTCGTCTCAGGGCCCACCGCCTTCGAATCATGCTGTTACTGCTGCTGCCTGCCTAGTACGGCTGCCTGCCTAGTATGGCACCGCCTCCTCCTCCTGCTTTAACTGATGCTGCCGCCTGCCCAGTACCCAACTCTAGATGCCACTTGTTAATACTGTCCAAACTTCGTCTCAGGGCCCACCACCTCCTTCTTCTGCTGTTACTGATGCTGCCGCCTGCCCAGTACCCTACTCTAGATGCCAGTTACTAATGCCGTCCACACTTTGTCTCACAGCCCACCATCTCTTCCTCCTGCTGTTACTGCTGCCGCCTGCCCAGTAGCTATTAGAGAAATGAATGGATGAACGAGATTCCAATCTGTCCCTACCTACTATGTAGCCAAACCACATGAAATGGAACAGGCTTGGCGGAATCAGTGGGGAAAGAAGACCCTGTTGAGATTGAGTCTAGTCTGGCATCTAGAGCTGGGTACTGGGCAGTGGGCAGGCGGCAGCAGTAAGAGCAGGAGGAGTAACACAGCCATCCACACTACGTCTCAGGGCCCACCGCCACTGTAGGGACAGTGGGAATCTCATTCATCTCAATAGCTACACACTTCTACACTGTCAATAAAGGATGATGGCCTCAAGCTGTAATGCCGTCCTTGCTCTGCCCACTGCCTCCTCCTGCCCAGTACCCAGCTCTAGATGCCAGACTAGACTCAAGCTCAACAGGGTGTTCTTTCCCCGCTGATTCCGCCAAGCCCCTCCCGTTTCATGTGGTTTCGCTACATAGTAGGTAGGGACAGATTGGAATCTCATTCATCCATGCATGTCTCCAATAGCTACAGCTTCTACACTGTCCATATAGGTGATGGTCTCAACCTCTAATGCCATCCTTGCTCCTTTTCAGGGCCCACCGCCTCTTCCTCATGCTGTAACTGATGCTGCCTGCCCAGTACCCAGCTCTGGATGCCAGTTACCAATGCTGTCCACGATCCGTCTCAAGGCCCACCGCCTCCTCCTCCTGCTGTTGCCACCTGTCAGTACTCCATTCATAAATATGGCATTACAGCCATCTAGGTGGCATTGATGATGCACTACACCCAGCTCTGGATGCAAGTTAACAATGCGGTCCCCGCTCCGTCTCAGTGAAGTTAAAAAACCTAGAATGGAACTAAATCTTTGCCTTACAGACCAAGCAGAGAAAATGTTACGTTGGTCTAAACGAATTATTATCATACAGCAAATAAACCAGATTCCCCATTGGCCAACAAGCTTAATCATTTTCAATCTGATCAACCACCCATTAGACTGAAAACTAGTAAAAGCCCTAGTACTGGCAATCCAAATAAATTTCTTAAAGAATTCCAAACTCAATTTAAAAAATTATATTCTCACTCAACAATATTTACCCCAACAGCAGCTGACAAATCCTTTGCTGACCTGAATCTACCTAAAATCCCCAATACCCTAATAAAACGTGTGTATTCTGATATTACTACCATTGAAGTACTTCAAGCCTTTAAGACACTCAAAAACTTGAGCACATGTAGTTATGATTCCAAAACCTAGAATATGGACAAACTACTGCCTAATTTCATTTCTTAATCTTGATTTTAAATTTTTTACTTAAATATTAGCAACACGATTATCTTCCTCGATACCAAAATTATTACATCACGATCAAGTAGGTTTTATCCCAAATCGCCAAGCTGGAGATAATATCAAAAAAATAAAAAAAACACGGCCACCCTTTGCAAACAACAATTATTTCTTCTATCCTTAGACATGGAAAAAGCCTTTGATTCCCTTTCATGGGAATATATGCACTACGCTCTTAATAAATGGGGATTTGGTCAACCTTTCCATTTATCCAAGGCCTAGTGCTACAAAAAGGTATATGGGATTTCAATCAGAACTATTCCTGATACAAAAAGGTACACGTCAAGGTTGTCTATTATATCCATTTTTATTTAACCTAGCTTTAGAACCCTTGGCCCAATATATCAGACAACATAAAATATCAAAGGAATAGAAATAGCGGGAATGCAGCAGAAGACATTTTCCTCCACCTTTCCTCTCCTCACATCTCCCTTCCATCTTTATATTTAGTTCTGCAAAAAATTTGACAATTATCAGGGCTAAAAGTAAATCATTCAAAATCCTTAGCCATGGATATTACCTTAAATCCCAATAATTTACAAAATATTCAACAAAACTTTTAAATGGACTACTAAACTCCCATATTTAGGTATTTATCCAACTCTTTTCTTCTCAGAATTATATGAAGCTTATTACCCACTTACCCTCCTAAAACAATTACAGTTATTTTTAGACAATTGGAAAAATCTAACTATACCTTGGTTTGAACTAGGGATGAGCGAGCACAATTTGTAAGTTCGATCTCGTGGCGAATCGGGCCTTTCTTGCTTACTGAACATTTAAGCGAGAACAGCCTTGTAATTCACCATGAGGTTGTGGGGAATGGCGCGCCTGGGAGGGAATCATTTGCTCCCAGGATGCACAGCCATGCTCAGCAGCCCAATCAGGAAAGATGTGAGCAGAGGCATATATACAGGGAATGAGGGAGGGGTTAGTCACTCCATCTTGTGTTCTGGGTGAAGGATAGAAGCAGGGAGAAACGTGTATTGTGACAGGTTAGGAGTCTTCTGTATATCTGTATATATACAGATATTGCAGTTTTTGATGCTACCTAGTCCTTTTTAGCAAAGAAGACCGTTTGCTGCAAAAAAAATTCTGTCCTACTCTAAAAAAAATACAGATATTTCCATCTGATACCTCTTGCTCTTTACCAAAAAAAAAAGCCAGTTTGCCACAGAAAAATTTCTGTCCTACTCTAAAAAAAAGTACAGATATTTTAGTCTTATACCTCTTGCTATTTACCAAAAAAACCCAGGTTGCTGCAGAAAAATTTCTGTCCTACTCTAAAAAAATACAGATATTTCAGTCTGATACATCTTGCTATTTACCAAAAAAGCCAGTTTGCTAAAGAAAAATTTCTGTCCTACTCTAAAATAAATACAGATATTTCAGTCTGATACCTCTTGCTATATACCAAAAAAGCCAGTTTGCTGAAGAAAACATTTCTGTCCTCTAAAAAATACAGATATTTCAATCTGATACCTCTTGCTTTTTACCAAAAAAGCCATTTTGCTGAAGAAAAAAATTATGTCCTACTCTAAAAAAATACAGATATTTCAGTCTGACACCTCTTGCTATTTACCAAAAAAAAGCCAGGTTGCTGCAGAAAAATTTCTGTCCTACTGTCCCAAGAACACACAGACGAGTGGGCACAAGCAGGGGAACAGTCAGAGACGATGTGACTGTGGGGGAGATGGAGCTGAAGCAGGCGCAGGACACCCAGCAGACGCAGAGGCAGACAAAGAAAAAGAGCAGCAGAGTGGTTGCACGCATCTCTCCAGTGTGGCCCTTTTACACGCTGAAAGACGATGACAGGTGCTTAACAATCTGCATCCTGTGCCACAAAGCAGATCCGCAGAGGACATGCCGGATCACATTTGGATACAACATCCCTGCTTTCCCACCTGCGCAAGAACCACAAACCAAAGTGGGAGCAGTACTTGCGTTCTCTAGAAGGAGGTGCAACCACGTCATCGTCTATTCTTCCACCTTCATTGACTCCTTCTCCACCTCCAACTGTCATTGCTACTACGTCTAAGGAGGTTGGTGCCAGTCAGACTTCTAGCGGCCATGAAGCATCAGCTTCTGGCCCCAGGTTTCGTGGCATCAGATGGGTAGACCAGTGACCCCTTCAGCTCCCCTAGCTCCCAGTCCTTTCAGCCCACTCTACCAGAGTTCTGCGCAAGGCATCAGGCTATGGGCCCAACCAACAAAAGAATTCTTAATTCTTTCTACGGTCAACCCCTCTCTTTTCAACACTCCTCCTGAAAGGCCAGCATCGGAGAACACTGTGGTTAAGCGGGCACGCCACTATGGCTCCCTCAAGCACACCCGTTGCCAGGCAGTGCTGAAACTGGTGTCTTTGGGGGAGAAAAGTCACACCGCCAGAGAACTCTTGTCTGCCTTGCACAAAGAGGTTGTGGCTTGGCTGAACCCTTCCCGGCTCACAACAGGCAACGCAGTGTGTGACAACAGGGCTAAGATTTTGCCGCGCTGCGCATGGGCCGCATAACACATGTGCCCTGCTTTGCGCACGTACTGAACCTCGTGGTGCAGATATTCCTCCGCACGTACCCAGGACTGTAGGACTTACTGAGACAGGCATACTCCATCTGCAGCCATGTCCGCCCATCTCCCACTGCCGCCGTGGCGCTTAGAAAAATCAAGTGCCAACAGACGCTGCCACCGCATTGACTCATTTATAACACTGTAACTAGATGGAACTCCACCCTGCACATGCTCCAGCGTCTGTGTGAGCAAAAGCTAGCCATCTGCCATTACTGGGTTAGTGTGGTGCATGGAGGCAGCGGGGCCCCTGGTACAGCCACACAACTGAGCTATTTTACCATTGACCAGTGGCTGCAGATGGAGACGCTTTGTAAAGTACTGGCCCCCTTTGAGCCGGCCACAAACAGAGGGACTGAGGGACAGGAGAAGGGTGAGCCCTGGGAACCCCCCTTTTAAATGTGTGTCCACATGTTGCAATGCCTACGGAGGGACCTCCTCAAAAAACGGGATGATTATTGGCTGGCCACCCTTCTGGATCACCGCTACAAAGACAAATGTCACAGTTTCTACACAACCCGGCGCAAAAGAAAGAAAAGGTGACCCCCCTGAGAATCCTATGCAACCAGCTGTGTGAGGAGATCCACACTGCCTCCAATATATTCTCCTGTAGCAGCGGCAGCAGCAGTAATGCCAGCAAGTCGCACACATCCAAAAGTATAGGCCAAGGCAGAGGGGATTTTCTGGATGCCTGGTGAAACCTGTGAACCCACACTGCTCCAGTGCTGAGTCTATGTCTGCCTATCACCAACACCCTGTCAGCTGAGCCTGCCTCGGTCTAATTTTTCCGCTAGGTATCGCAACATCCATGGGTGGCATTCATAGCCAGTGTCATGAATGCCATTGTGCCAGCTAGCAATATACTTTACATTTCTGCTGCTTCCGGGAGGCTGACAAACTGGTAAGCATTCATGTCATCCACTTCATGATGCAAACTAGCAATATGGCCTACCTTCCTACCGCTTCCGGCACCACAGACCACAGCAACAGTGCTGGAGCACAAAACATCTTGGTCTGGCCCTTCACAAATTTCATATATTTGTATTACACACTTCTGGGTGGCATTGACGATGGACTACACCCAGCTCTAGATGCCAATTACCAATGCGGTCCATGCTCTGTCTCAGAGCCCACCGCCTTCTCCTGCTGCTGTTGCTGCTGCCTGTCAGTACTCCATTTACTTAAATTGTATTACACACTTCTGGGTGGCAATGAGGTGTGAGACAGTGTTGGAGCCTTCTTAATTCATTGTTAGTCATCTTTTTTTCACACTGTGCATTCACTAAAGCTAAATAAAATCACTTGCAGTTCCTATTTACCAAAGAAGACCGTTTGGTACAGTTACATTTCTGGCCTACTGTAAACAAAATACAGATATTTTTGTGTTTGATACCTGTTCCTATTTTCCAAAGAAGACTGTTTGGTACAGTTAAATTTCTGGCCTACTTTAAAACAAATACTTACAAATAACAAATGTTATTTTTTATTTTTTTAACTTCATTAGCAATTTATTTTGACAAATGTACAGTATTGTACATAATGCCCAATATTTGAAATAGTTGTATTAAACAAACCAAAGTAGCTATAATTTTTACAATAATACATTTTGACAGACCATGCTGAAACCTAAAAATAGAGTAGTGGCACATTGAGTTGTTCTGTGCCTAATTTTCATAACATTTAAATGTACTAATAAAACAAACAACAAATAAACTCTAGCCAAGACTTTCTGAAGTATTTAAGCAGACATACAAGCCCTATTTAATGTACAGCGCTGCGTAATATGTTGGCGCTATATAAATCCTGTTTATTAATAATAATAATAATAATAATAATAACTGTATCATTATTAGAGTAGTTCTCTTCCTTTCAAATGTTAACTATTTGTTATGAATCCTACCAGTAACCTGATACATGGGAGAACCAAATATTTTATTGTTCTGTTCTCAAAACAAAGAGGAGAAAGTGTGTATGTGCTAAGGTGTCTCCTAGCACCAATCTTATTTTAGGAATGACCCATTTAGAGATCATGGCTTTGTTTTCTCTTATCTCACAAGGAATCCATGGCTGGTAACATCATATTCTTTTAAAGCCTTTTCTCTTCTCTTTTGCTGTAGGACACAAAACTGCTGAAGTTCTTTGGGAAGCTCAGAGCATAAGTTTTCAGTCACAGCTAAAGCATCAGCTTTTGCTAGTCGAGGAGCATTAGGATAGCTGTCAACTAACAATGTAAAGTCGTCAAGCATGCCATCCAACATAGCTTGACACAAATCTAGGAGGTGCAATACTTCCAGAGCCAACACTTTCAGCAAAGTAGCAGACAATGGACGGTCGGAACACATATTAGTATTTTTCTTCATCAGTGTTTGTTTGATATTCAAGAAATGTGCTTGTGCAGATGGAATATTTAGATACCGAGTCAAACATTCCTTCACAGTAGATGTTCGAAGAGGAAGAAAACCACCAGTCTCCATGGGAAACAAGTACACATCACCCACCTGTGTATCAAAAACATTATTCAAAAACACACCATATTGGTGGGACAAAATATATCCCAGCCAACAACAGTCGTGGGTGACCTTTAGGATGCCTTCGTTTTCAAGCAACACTTGGAGACCATTTTTAAAGAGCTCGGTCCCATGGTGAGGATGTCAAAGAGGTAAACATGATTTCTTGTGCCCACCTGCAGCCAACACAGTTTCCCATAGCGACATATGTTCGGGCCAGAAGCTCCCAAGCTCAAGACCCTTTGGTGCTGGAGATGCAGAATCTTTCTTCTATTGTCTCTCTTTCAACCTCTTGGCCTCTTGAGTCTTTTACTGGTTCCACATTTAGAACATTTTGCCCAAAAAACAGCCATGCTCCTTGCACAGCTTCACCAGTCTTCAAATCCTTGACTCTAATCAGAAGAACCATGTGAACACCAAGTAAAAATCCTTGAAATCATTCATTAATGGTTGTAATTTTGATAGTCTTCCCAATAATACAGCTTAGAAAATTTTCACCAAAAGTGAACTGCATAGAAATGGTAATGAAATTAATGCAAATAAATGTCAGCCTTCTGCAGCTTCTGCTGTGTGAGTTAGACGGGATTGCAAACATCGGGGAGCCCCAATACAGATATTTTAGTGTTTGACACCTGTTCCTATTTACCAAAGAAGACCTTTTGGTACAGTCAGTGAAATTTCTGTCCTACTATAAAACAAATACGGATATTTTAGGGTTTGATACCTGTTCCTATTTATCAAATAAGACGGTTTGGTACAGTAAATTTCTGACGATGGAGTACACCCAGCTCTAGATGTCGGTTACCAATGCGGTCTCCACTCCTTTTTAGGGCCCACCGCCTCCTCCTGCTGCTGTTACTGCCGCCTGTCAGTACTCCATTCACTAAAATTGTATTACACACTTCTAGGTGGCATTGATGATGCACTACACCCAGCTCTAGATGCCATTTACCAATGCGGTCCATGCTCCGTCTCAGGGCCCCCTGCCTCCTGCTGCTGTCTGTCAGTACTCCATTCACAATAATTGTTTTACACACTTCTGGGTGGCATTGATCATGCACTACACCCAGCTCTCTCCGTGACACTTACCAATGGGGTCTCCCTGGCTATAGCTTATCAGAGGCCACACACTGCTACTGTTCTCGCTGACCCACGCTCGGTCTCTGGTCCTCCATCCTTTTGCCGAATGTCACCACGCTACTTCTCCACAACTTTATGGGTGGCAATCCTAACACATGTCATCCAGATCATGATGCCAGCTAGCAATGCGGTCTCCTGCTGTTTTAACGGCTGCTAGTGGTTTGAGTTCACACGTAGTGCCACCCTTTCTCAATGTCCTAATGTTTATGCTGCCTTCTGGACGCTGTCCATCACGCAAAAATCCAATTTGCCTGTTGTCATTTTGCCTGCCTTTTTCTGGAAAACCACAAAGTCTTTTGGAACTTTAGGATTTTTCTCTTGTTGCTACTGTTCTCCTACACATGCCTAGCAAATTTGGTGGTTCTAACATGTATAAGGGCTTTGCAATTATTGTTTAAAGTCGGCCTATTTACTTTAATGAAATTCACGAAATGCATTTTGCCCAAATTTTGTGGACCCATTTGAAGTTCGAGGAAATTTTCGCCAGACTGTCAGAGGCCTTCTCACTCATCCCTAGTTTGGACGCATAAATGCAATGAAAACGTCATATCTCCCACGTTTTTTTTCTCCCACGAAAAATTTATATGAGGCTCAACCTGCCCCCGCATAAACCGTATTACACTATATTAGTAAATAGAGCCAAACTAAATGGAGGTCTAAATATCCCAATCCCTCTATCCCCACACCAACAACATCTACTGAAAATATGTGATAGTGTTAAATTCTCTGGCAATCTTATATCAACACATTTACTATAATTGTCTGTAATAAAATGTCCTCTCTTGCCTCCAGGTTTAGATTCCCCTTCCAAATTTAAATGGTGGACAGATAAAGGATTTAATGACATATATTCCTTCTTAACTAATGAAGGAATAAAATCTTTTTCATACTTTAAATGAAATCCCAGAATCTGAAAAATAAAACTACTTACAAATATATAATTTCATTTCATTTCTTAAAAGATGTAAATCTTCTCTACTAAAACTAACAACCTTTGAACTTAAATGCAGAGAAAATCCACTTACTAATGCACTCATCACTTTAATACAAACCTCACTACTATCTGCTAAATCACATAATAAACCCTCCTGTATGCTGAATTGGGTAAAAGAGTAAATATATCCATCAATGATGATGCTTGGAAGGATACATAAACAAACACTGCTAACTCTTCAATATACTGGAAAATTCATACAAAGTCCTATACTGATGGTATCTTAAGCCATCTCAAATAGCTAAATTTGCTCCTGACTATTAATCCAAATGTTTTGGAAAAGGTACTGAAGAAGGTACTATGACCCACATTTGGTGGACCTGTTCAAGAGTAACAAAGCTATGGATTAGAGTCCAAAACCTTATCCATACTATATTAAATATAAATCTTGAACAAAATCCACTCACAGCATGATTAATTAAATCTCTTCTAAACATACACAAAACAAAAACTGGGACCCGTGGATAAACTATACAAAATAAATATAGAAACTCTTTCTATATAATATAATTATATATGTCTCCCCTGAAAGAATATTTCATTTTATTTTCCTCTTCTCTTTTTTTTTTTCTTTAAATATATCTTTCTTTTAAGTTATCTTTATTACATTATATACATTTATTTTTCTTTAACATTATAATTTAAACTTTGTATCATTTCATGTTACTTCATTTTTATTGTACCATTGTATCATTTTATTATTATACCTTGTAACAGAAAAATAATAGCAGCTTTTTATCATTCAACAGTACTACATGGGAGCTACAGAAACTAGCAATTTGTACAGCAGGGACTGTACTACCAGTAGGTTGGTCATGAGAGTGTTTAGTTGGCATGCTAGAGGAGGGCTGGGAGATTGATTCTGTTTTCTGGTCAAATATTCTTCAATGGAGGACTGATGAACACAAGATGTAAGAAGGAGAGGGGTGTACAAATCATCAGGAAAGGTGAAGATAGCTTTACTTGTACATGTAGAACAAAATTTCTGCCCTGATGAAGACTTACCCTCATGGGACACAGCACTTAAGGGAAGATCAGAAACATTTATCGTTTTTAACTTTAACCTTCCTGGTGGTATTACCACCAGTGTGGCTTGGGTGAATTTTCCATACGAAAAGTGGTAATTCTGAGCCACACTCGGTGCGGAATTTCCAAAGAGATTAACAGTCCTACCTTGTTCCCACATTCTTGTGGCGTCCTACAGCAATGTGTCATCCTCTAGCAATGTCCGATGTGATGCTCAGCATCTTTTTTCCCTGGCGATGCCGGCTGATCGCCTGCGTAACCTTGCGATGCCTGGCCGGCATCTGCGTTCCTGGCATGTAAATGTTGCAGACTGCTTTTGCCTTCATGTCTGCTGCTAACTAATGTTTGGTGAATTTTGGTGAGGATTAATTTAGGTTAAGTGGGTGCTGGTATCCTGGGAGTCCTATTTCTGTAGCAAGTCATACTTAAACCTGATGTTGACACTGTGTATGGTACATCCTGCAATTTAGATGGACTCTTTGCAGAAATTTGTATTTGGCCATTATTTGTTCCAGCTGGCTGTATTATTGGTATTTATTGCCACAACCTATTTTCAAACTGCCTTACGTCCCTAACCTCACACTCTCTAAAATAACATTTCCAGATAAAGCATCCCTAAATTCAACCACACTCTTTCTCTAGGTCTGGATATAGTTGCCCCTGCCGCCTTTCACTACCCCAGTCCTCCTAACCCCTAACCCTGGCACAGCTGCTCATGCAGCTGAGCGCAAGTGGAACAAATCTGGCCTCAGCACTGACTTCATGGACTACAAAGCCAAGCTACCAAAACCTTAAACACTGAATTCACTGTCGCAAAGCAATTTATTTCTCCACTGTCCTCTTAAGCTTCCAACCCACGCAGCCTCTTCTCAACAATAGATTACCTCCTAAACCCCACACCTGCCCCTCCTACTACTTCTTTATTTGCCCAAGACATAGCTACCTCCTTCAGAGATAAAATTTTCAAACTCAGACCTGATGTCTCTGCTCACTTTGACAGCCCATCCATATCCACCTGTTCCACCTGTAAATCATCTCTAACCTCCCTCAGCCCTGTTACTTTGGATGAAGTCTCCTGTCTTCTCTCATCATCTCTATCTATTACCTGTCCACTTTACCCAGTTCCCTTTGATCTACTCCATGCCCACACCTCCACCCTGGCCCACACACTAACTGAACATTTCAACTTCTACCTTTCTACTGCTTTCCACCCCTCCACTTTCAAACATGCTATTATGATCCCTATCCTAAAGAAATTTTTACTAAACCCCTCTCTACCTTCTAGCTAACAACCTATCTTGCTTCTTCCATACATTTGCAAACTTCTTGAGCATGTGTCTTTAAATGATTCACCGACTATCTGAACACCAACACTCTCCCTGACCCACTCCAGTCTGGCTTTTGAGCTGCCCATACCACTGAAACAGCCCTTACTAAAGTAGCTAATGTCACAAGGCAACTTTTCCCTTCTCCTACTCCTAAAACTTTCCTCTGTTGAGACTCCCTTCTAATCCAAATCATGGACTCCATTGGTATCATTGACACTGCTGTCTCTTTCTACCTGTCTGACACTCCTTTCAAGTTTCTTTCAATGGTAATTCCTCTACTATTTTTCCTGTTGGTGTTCCCCTAAGGTCAGTCCTTGAACTGGTTCTCTTTTCTCTGTACACCAGTTCACTTGGTAGTCTCATATCCTTTTTTGGTTTACTGTACCATCTGTTTGCTAATGACATGCAAATCTATTTGTCCACTCCTGACTTGTCTCCCTCGGTCCTGAAAAAGGTTTCATGCTGCGATGGCTGACAGGTTTCTGAAAGTCAACCTGGATAAAACAGAAAAACCCATTGTAATGCGCCTGGGCACACAAACCACTACCGACTCCAGATATCCATGAATAAGGTTTATTCAGAATGGTACAGCACAGCAAGGGTTAAGTCCAATCAAGCAAGGTACAGAAGGATAAGGCAAAAGCAGGTCAGTAACAATCCGACCCTCCGCCTGCAGAGACAGACAAGCTGTGAGCAGAGGAGCAGCCTTGGTTATGCTGCTTGCTACTGAGGGGTCTCCCTCTGTGGCTGGGAACCCCAGGGACACCGCAGGCTCGCAGGGCGGGTAAGTTCCTTACACCCATCATCTTCACCCCCACACATTCCACACTCCTGAATGGTCTTCCACATCCTTTACGGCTTGCTCCTACCTTACACTCATTTAAAAGAGAACTCAAAATCCATCTTTTCGAACTTTCTCACCCATCTCTTCCTGTTTCACTACTCACTACTCACCCACCATTCCATAAACCCTTTCCTAGTGTATGCTGCCTTCCCCTACAACTTAGATTGTATCTGTCTGTCATTTGCAAGTCCTATTTAATGTACAGCACCACATATTATGAAAGCATATAGTGACGCCTTTGTTAATGGTGAAAAAATTCAATATTTGGAATCTCCTGTTTTCTTAAGATACCTGCAGGTGATAACTCCCTGATGTTAACATAGAATGTTCTATGGTAGGGACATTAGTAGGCCGCCAAACATAATTAGTCAATTGAAAGTGGCCCAACAAAACAAGAGGATTTAGAAATATATTCATAATTAGTAGATGAGTGCTGATTAGTCTGGCCAGGTGCATTACTTATTCCCAGACCTTTTAAGCATGGTACATTCATGGAATTTTAGACCTAGGTCTACAGGAAGAGGGACGCAATATTAGAAATGGCAAGAGCATTGAAGAAATAGCTCCAGTTTCTAGTAGTACCCACAAAGGGCAGTAAGCAGTAGAATGAATTGAAGGTAGAGTGACAACTTGCAATGCTTCATAGAAGGAATCAAAGTGTGGTACATCTAGACGTCCTTCAACTTTAGGCCTAAAAAGCACCTTTTAAATAATTTGTGGGGCTCCCGATCTCCAACTAAATTTTAGTACTTTTTGTTGCAGAAAGTAGCAAGCCTGATATGGAAAGGGTAAGGCAAAAACTCTCATTTGGAAATGGTATGGCAAGAACTCTCATCTAGTAAAGAAGCTTAGGCAGTAAAGTCATTTTAATACCATGTAGGTGTCCAAACAATAAGATTTTCGGCATGTTCCATGAGTTTAATGAGTTGGTAAGAGATTGTATAAGGGGAACATAATTAGCATAATAGATGTCATTAAAATCAGTGGTGACAGTACTCCCAAATAGGGTAATGGACAACTGTAAGGGTAATTAGTGTGAACTTGATATTGATCAGCAAAGGGAAGGGATACATGCTTTTGTGAGATTGATCCAAAGTTCAGAAAGAGAAGCAAAATGGGGGAGAGCAGCTGACACAAATGGTAGAGAGGTGTGAGGGTAGGTGATATAAAGCAGAACATAATCAGCAAATAATGATATCTTACTTATGTGGTTCGCAACAGTAACCTCTTTGATATCTTTGCATTCCCTAATATGGGCCGCTAAAGGCTCCAATGCTAAAATAAAGAGCAATATTTAACAGTTGGCAATGGGCAATGGTAGATGGCATCAATCCAAATGTCTTACCCAAATGTCACTTCTGCAATACTATTTTCAAATAATGACATGACAGTGAGTCAAAAACTTTGTTCATATCTAAGGATAGAATCATTGAATGTTGTGAAGATTTCTTTTGCCAGATAATAACCCAACAAAATATGGAGGATGCTATCTGAAGCTTGGCGGTCTGGAGTGTAGGTAGGAAAGAGTTTAGTTTATTAGCTAATACTTTTGTTAAAATTTAAGTCAATATTGAGCAATGAAATAGGTCTATAACTGGCACAACAAAGAGGATCCTTACCAGGCTTGGAGATCATTACAACCTGTGCTTGCAACATGTCAGTACTAAAAGAGCCTGTTACATTTAGATCTTTGTAAAGGAAGACCAAGTGAGGTGCAACATGTTCAGCTAATTTTTTGTAAAAAAATGCTGAAAACCAGTCGGGGCCACAACGTTTGCCAATTTTAGGTGATGTAATGACACTCAGTTCTTTCCTCTCCCGTAATATCTATACCCAAGGTTTTCTTTTGAGTGGGAGACATTTTTGGGAGTTTAATCCCAGATAGGAAGGTTAATACCTTCCTATCTGGGATTAAACTCCCAAAAATGTCTCCCACTCAAAAGAAAACCTTGGGTATAGATGTATGGATCAGGTATGGATCAGGTTGAGCATCTCTTAGTGCTTGATACAATTTGGGGAGGTGATGGTGATGTTAAAAGTGGTGAGTTGATGCCTGGATGCACAAACATATTGCAGGTTTATGCCTGTGAATATTCCTCAATTTGTTGGCCAATATAATACCAATTTTGTTACTATGAGCCTAAACTTTCTGCTGTGTCCAATTAATATTGTGTTCAGTAATATTCGTGAAACATAAATTTAGACCCATCTTAGCCCTGGGGAAAAGTCTTCTATTTTACTCTATGAAATGCCTCCTAACGAGCTCTGTGATGGTTTCCAATTCTAATTCCAGTTTACTCTATCCATATATATCTATATCAGTTTACTCTGATCATGAAGTATTTATACTTTGCCAAAAATGAAGAGTTTGATGAAACTACCCATCCTGCACCAAAACTCAAAAAAATTTGGGAAGTATCTCAAATGATTCCTAAAAATTTCCAACAGACCTATGTGTCAGAAGGAGACATCCGCATAAATGAAAGTCTAATGGCCTACAAAGGGAGGCTCAGCTGAGTGCAATACATTGCATCAAAGAGAGCACAATTTGCCATGTTTGCAAAAAGTAGCTGAAGACAGGAGAAATGGTTGCTTGGCAGAAGGGCAAAATGATGGCTCTGCAATGGCATAAAAAAAAAGATATGTGCCTAATGAGTACATTCCATAGTGCCTCCACTGTTATGGTACGCACAAAAGGTGGAAAAGAAATATTGAAGCCGCAAGTGATGATTGACTACAAAAACACCATGAAAGGTGTCGACAGAGCTGATCAAGCAATGCCATTCTAGCAATGGAGAAACAGCAAAATAAGTATTATAAAAAGATTTTCAGGCATCTTATTGAGCAATGTTTGTGGAATGCCTACATTCTCTGCAAGCAAAAGAATGACAGGCCCGTGAATCATTCTGACTTCATTTGGAAAGTTTCCGAATCTATTGTCAAGAACCACCAAACACCATCAATGGATAAATACTGAACAAATTGGACCGCCAGGGAGGTTAAAAAGCCTATTCACAAATGCCTTAATGAATGAAGAGCATTATGACTTAGTTGGTATTGCTGACTGACTATTTTCGTCACATGACTGGGCTGTCAATTTTCCTGGTTTTACTCTCTTTCGTAAAGACAGAGTCAAATGAAAAGGTGGTGGTGTCTGTCTGTATGTGAGAGGTGATCTGAAAGTGAATGTGAAAGAAGAAATTGTTGATAGAGCAAGTGTTGAATTTGAGACATTATGGGTAGAGTTGAATATAGGGATGCATAATACAGTTTGAGTCTGCTATAGGTCCTCAAGTGCTTAGGAAGAAATAAATAATAAACTACTAGCACAGATAGAAAGAGCTGCAAAAGCTGGCATAGTTTTAGTAATAGGAGATTTTAACTACCCTGACATTGACTGTAGAATTAGCACTAAAGGTACAGCAAAAGCGTGTATATTCATGAATTTATTTCAAGATAATTATTGGTACAGTTTATAAAAGCCACACCTATAAATGTGCATATAAAAGAGAATCTGGGTAGCAGTGACCATAATATGATTTCATTTATTATAAGATATAAACAGGAAGCAAAAACAGGGAAGATAAAAACATTACATTTTAAGAAGGCAAAGAACACAGAAGAGAAATCTTCTAAACAAACACATTGAAAATTATATTCCAATGAGTAATGCTTAAGAGGCTAAAAAAACCCTATGTGGCTCACAGCTAATCAAGAATAAGAAGAGGACATTCCAAAAATATAAGAATAAAGAATCATCTTCTTCATTTGAAACCTTTAAAGAATATAACAAAAGATGTAAAAAGAAGATAAAATCTGCAAAAATTCAAAATGAAAGACAGATTGGAAACGAAAGTAAGGCAAACCCCAAAATATTTTTAAAAAAAATAATAATAGCAAAAAGTTCAGATCTGAGCATGTAGGCCCCTTAAACGATGTCTCTGGGTTGGTAACCAGGGATAAAGAAAAGGCGGATTTACTAAACACTTTTTTTTGCTTTGTGTACACAAAGGAAAATGTCAGAGCTGAAGTCCAAATTGCTATTAGCAAAGTCACTGCATTAAATTAGCCACAATGGCTCAAAATTGATATGATTGAGGTACAGTTGGGTAAAATTAAGGTTGACAAAGCACCGGGACCTGATAGATTACATCCACGTGTCCCCAAAGAGCTGAGCTCTCATTGTTTGTAATTTTTTGGGACTCTTTAACCACTGGCATGGTACCAATGAATTGGCATAAGACCAGTGTGGTTCCTATCTTTACAAAGGGAGCAAAGTCATTACCAAGCAACTACAGACCAGTAAGAATAACATCCATAGTTGGAAAGGTTCTAGAGTGTTTGATAAAGAACCACATAGAGGAGTTTCTGTTGGAAAATAATATATTAAATGATAGTCAGCATGCATTCAAGAAAGACTGAAGTTGTCATACAAATTTACTTTCTTTTTATGAGGAAGTAAGTAAACAGGTAGACAGTGGAATAGCAGTTGATATAGTGTACTTGGACTTTGCTAAAGCATTTGACACGGTACCCCACAGACAGTTAATATGCAAGTTAGGGTCAACAGGTTTAGAAAAGTCAATCTTTAAATGGATATTATTAGTGTACACCAGGGTTCAATGTTCAGGCCTTTACTGTTTAACATCTTTATACATAATATAGAGTTTGGGAAAAAAAGCAACATTTTTGTGTTTGCAGATGACACCAAACTATGTAATGAAATTAGTCTATAGAGGATGTCTATAATCTACAAGCAGACCTGGATGTACTGTTTGATTGGGCAGTCATGTGGCAAATGATATTTAATATTGAGAAATGTAAAGTTATGCACTTGGGGGCTAACAACATGCAAGCTTCATACTGTCTTGGGGGAATACATTTAGGGGAGTCAGAAGAGAAAAGGATTCTGGGGGTTCTGGTAGATCATAGACTTAATAACAGCATACAATGCCAAGCTGCAATATTTTAAGCTAGCAAAGTACTTTCTTGTTTTAAAAGAGGAATAGACTGCAGAGATCGATACATAATGCTGGCCCTGTACAAAGCATTGGTCAGACCACATCTGGAATATGCAGTCCAGTTTTGGGCACCAGTTCACAAAAAGGATATTGTAGAATTGGAGAGAGTGCACAGAAGGGCAACTAAACAAATAAAAGGAATGGAGGAAATGGAGGAGTTTTGAGGAGAGATTAGCTTAACTAAACTCTTCTCTCCCCCTTTGAAGTCTTGGGAAGAGACTTCAAAGGGGGATATGATTACCCTGTATAAATATATAAATAGTGCATTTAGAGAACTCTCTTCCCAACTATTCACATTAAGATCGTTACAAAGGACAAGAGGGCACTCTTTGCATCTGCAGGAAAAGAAGTTTAAACTCTGGATAAGGAAGGGATTCTTCACTCTAAGGTCTACAAAAATGTGGAATAGGCTTGCTTAGGAAGTATTACTATAGATTGCTTTAGGAAAAAGCTAGATGCTTTTCTAGAAGCACAGAATATAACTGGATATTAAAGCTTTAAAGTAAAGATAACAGAGACTGTTGATGCAGGGAACATCTATATGCCTCAGAGAATCAAGAAGGATTTTTTTCCCCCATTGCAGCAAATTTACCATTTCTTTTTCCTTCCTTGGGATTAACTGTCACAGATCCCTGCAGGACCAGGGGATTTGTGCCCCCTTCGGTGTCACCCACCTTACACTCCCCTGCTGCCAGCACCAGCTCTGCCTAGGGATAACCTTCTCAGCTCATTTCCTGGTCTAGGTAATGTGACTCCCAGTCAGCTGCTCTATTATCTCAGAGGACTAGAGTGTTCCGCAGACGCGCTCCCCCTGCTGATGGAGGTGTGAACACCACCAGCCTCTTGTCTCTAAGACCCCCTCTGGTGGTGGGATGGGATGCAGCCAGTCACATGGCTTCAATCCATCACATAACCATCACTTATCCTTAGTGAATGGCAACAGGAAGTTGCCTGAACAAGGAGTTCCTTTGGCTCTGCTTCTGGGTCCCTTTTGTTTGATTCTCTTATTCCTGATTGTTTGTGTATGGACCTCCGGTTGACCTTGACAACTCCTGATCGCTGCCTGCCCTGACCTCTCGCTTGTCCAATCACTCTTTGTTCTGGTACCACACCTTGTTTCAGCAGTCACCTGCCTCTGCTTGCATAGGGGCCACAACTTGGCAATTGCCCACAGTGCAACACCCTCACCTCTGGAGGCTCTGGTGAAGACCGGGCAGCTGCTTAGACTATGCACCATGTGCACGTCTCTGCCAACTGAGCTGGTGACACAGAGGGTCCACTGTCCTGCCTTGCAGCACTGTGACATTTACTATGTCCATATGTTTTGTTTTTTGTCTTTTTATGTTGGATATGATTGTTTCCTTAGTGGTTGAACTTGATAGACCTATGTCTTTTTTCAATCTAACTATGTAATTGGTCGACAATGAGTCTGGCATCTCTTGTGTCAAACAGAACTATTCAATGGTCAATGTTTTTCCTCTTCTGATTTTTTTAAAGTTTCATTTAAAGTGGGATTATAGTTCCATGTTTAGGTTTCCATGTTCAAGGCGGGTACTATTGCAGAAAGGGACAGCCAATGTCTCTTCTGCAATAAAGTCTCTTACCTGCCTCATCGATTCAGGTTTATGTAGTGAATGCTGAGTTGGGGCATGTGCATCGTCTGCTTTGAACTAGAAAATGTATATCTTCTATTAGGTGATCAGGCTGTGAAAAATGTTGTCCCAGAACAGGTGGGCAGAAATAGAAGTATACCACATTAATCCAAATGCATTAGTATTATCCAATATATATGTGTAAGACACAGTAAAACACTATAAATTAATGTATACATGTGGCTTTTCAGCATTCGTTTTTGCAAGATTTTGTTCCCTTGTTTATATTTCAGCAGTCTGAGCAAAGTTTGCAGCTTACTTATTGTGTCTGAGTTTGGATCGTTGTTTGGAGGCCTGGGGACTGTTGAAAAATCTTTTTTAGTGTGTCATCCTCTGTTCATGGGCATCATGTGCTCATTGATTTTGCTTCTTTTCCCTTTTAGAGCTGGATTGTATGTTGTAACTAGAGATACCTTTCATTTGTCTTTTTCTCTTTCTATTGTTAGAGATCTTCAAAACATTCATAATGCTTTTGTTGATTTTTTTGTATCCTTTCTAATAGAAGAACTCGGGGAGGTTTATTTCCTCTGGGTCACAACATATATCACCTAGAGTTGCCTAATTGCCAGACTGCCATTTCGTGCTTATCCTTCACATTATATATTCTGGCTTCATGTCTCACCTAGCCTTAGCATGGGACCTGAATCCTTGTACCTAAAACCTTGCCAATATAGTGTCTTTAAGTAGTATATTTTGTCTTCTTCTTTGTGAGTTCTTGGGGCAGGGAAGGGATTTTGTAATGTAGTATGACTTGTAGATCCCATGGAAATTCCATGGCTGCCTCCAGTTGGGTATTAGAATACAAGGAAATGCCCTTGATACAGCCCAAAACATGTCTGGTGATACAGGCCATACTAGTGATAGAGGTGATTGTGGGGAAGTTAGCTCCACCCGCTGAAACTGCTTGTCTGCCACGTTAGAGGAAACGAGAAAACACTATGTTTAACAGATTGACACCCTTGTGTGGTATGGTTTGTAGTGGGTGAAGAATTTTGGTAAAGGACGTGATCTTTATGAGGTGGCATTGGCCAAAAAAAATAGAGGAAAACTTTCCCCCTGCCTAAGTTCCCAGATAATTTTAGAGAACAGGGGAGGGTAATTAGGACTTTATATACAAGACAGGGATCGTCTTCTAATAGCACAACATGATGGAATGTTGTGCAATGAGAAAAACTGTATTAGATGTCAAAGTTCTAGATCTACGTAGAGTTAGCAGAATAATCTCACTTTTTGTGAAGATTGACCTTGTACCAAAATGTGTTAGGACTAACTGGCTGGCACATCATGAGATGAGTTTGCAGAAAACAGTAAGATATAATTTGCGTAGAATGCCGACTTTACAGTCCATCTATGGAATTGGATGCCATGCAAATCTGTGGAGCTTCTATGAAACATACCAAGGGTTCCGATGCTGAATTGAATACAAGGGCAACAGCAGACTGTCCTGCCTGTTCCATATGCAAATGTATGAGTACAGACCGAAAGCCTGGTGTGGAGACTCTTGGTATTGGAGCTTGATACATGGCAGATAGGAATTATATAAACGGCCCCCAAAACCCCATGTGATGGAGAATATATATATAATATCTCTCTACCTAATGGAAATTAGCATACCTCCCTGGCCTTACATTGTGTCATAAAGTGCAAAAAGATCATGGTGGTAAACAATATAATTCTTCTGCAATGGGAATGCAGAAGAATTATATTGTTTATTTATAATGATAATAATAAAGCAACATGATCTCTGCATACCTGTGGGGCATCGTTTCTCACCACCTGTTCATTCTATACAAAACAGGAATGTTTTAGTTCTTAAAGTAAAATTTAAAAGTATTCAGGAGAGGAAAACCTTTGAACTACCAATGATAGTTTTGTTACATAACAGACCTAAAGTGGACCTCAGTTCCATCAATATTAGTTTTTTTTTTTTCTCTTTCTCCATCCCAGAGCCTACTCCTTTTTGCCATATCCAGTTTAACTTTTTTCACAGAAAATATTGTCTTTATACAGATTTTATCATTCTGCTGAACCTTTGTGTGCCAATATTGCTTAAACCAGAGATACATTGGGGGTTGAACCCAAGAAAGCTTGATTTGAAAAATATGGTAGTTTGTAGAATGTTTATTTCCCTTGTGGCTGAATTTGATGGACTTGATGGATCTTTTTTTAACATGTTTACTTAAGTAACTATGTAAGCAACACCTAATGAAATGTGGTGCTAGGCTATCCTTAATGTGCAGGACAACAACATTTTATCCCCAATAAAAGTTAAACATAGAAAGGTTATAACTTCACTATGCACACTGCATCTTTTTCAGTGTTAACAAGAAACATTATGGGGGCGTGGTCATGCTATAGAGACGTGAGCAGTTAGCTCCCGTACCGCCAGCAGGTTTATATCAGTCCGGTCAGCTGCTGAACATGCTTTCCCTTGTCTCACTCCCCATGTCTCATCGGCGGAAGACTCCTAGGTCCTCCAGAGCATAAAAACACCGGGTTTTGCGACGATTTTTCTCTCCTTCTCAGGAGTCTTCAGAAGCGGCTCCTGAATCAAAGATGGCGCCTGAGAAAGCTCCAGACCACTGGCCGCTGGCAGCGTGGAGGATCCGCCTGACATCACAGACTGCGGATGAGAACCGCAGCAGTCCTGACTAGTGTTGGTCGAATAGCTCACTATTCGATTCGGCAGCTATTCGCTCGAATATAGCAAAAAAATTTGGGTGGTCGAACATCGAATTCGAACACCATTAAAGTCAATGGGAGAAAAATTCGGGTTTGTTTCAGCACTGTGTCGAGCTTCTACAGCCTCCAAATAGATGTAAAAAGATACATTACAAAGGATACATGAAAATATACATTGTAAAAAGATACATTGTAAAAGGATACATAAAAAGATACATTATAAAAAGATACATTGTAAAAGGATACATAAAAAGATACATTATAAAAAGATACATAACACTGTTACATACCCCTGGACTTCACATGAATATTACAGTGCACCTGTCCAATCAATTTTAGGCTAAAGCTAGGTACAGACTTCCAATATTTATTGTTAGAAAACGAACGATTACGACCGATCAACGATTATGCACGATTATACTTGAACAATCATATTGTGCACAATTCTGTACATGCTGTATCAATATGATCGTTCATATATAATCCACCAACAGTATCCACACACTAGATACAATCGTTTGAACGATGCAGGGAGGGACATGTAAAGGAGAAAGTGTACCGCAGAAACATGCACAATCACTGAACGACACGATACTGTACACACGATAGATAGTGAAAGATCGTCAGCCAATCAGATTCACCATGGCGGTCGTTCATTTCCAGCGACAATCCTCGTTCGTCGGCGTCCTTGGTCACTTTTTTTTGGCCAATCGGTTGTTCATCGGTCGTTTCTAACGATAATTATTGGACGTGTGTATGCAGCTTTAGTCTACACGGACTGCATTCCCATGGGCTAATCTACACCAGGACTTTCCTTCAGGCACGTTTTTGAGCGTTATCTTAAACGTTGATTGCAACATTTAAAAAATTAAACCGCTGGATAAACGCAGGAAAACGCTTTCATTGAACTCAATGGAGGCTTTTTCAAGCGTTTTTAAGCTTTTATGAAAGCTTCCATTGAAAACAATGGGGGCTTTTATAAACATTTTTAGCAGGACTTTGTAATCTGGAAGCCCCCTTTAATAAGGAGACTCCCAGATCTCTACCACCCCACCCTGGGGAATGAGTACAGGGGTACATAAATCCTCTTACTCATTGCCTGAAAGGGTTAAAATATAAGTAAAAAATAGGACAAGGCTTTAATTTAAAATTATTTTATTAATGTGTGTGTTTGTGTAATTTAACTTAAAAATTAAAACGCTGAATAAACGTGGGAAAATGCTTCCATTGAACTCAATGGAGGCTTTTTCAAGCGTTTTTAAGCTTTTATGAAAGCTTTTATTGAAAACAATGGGGGCTTTTATAAACATTTTTAGCAGGACTTTGGAATCTGGAAGCCCCCTTTAATAAGGAGACTCCCAGATAAAGTTCCCACGGTCCAGGAATCCCACAATGACATTATGATTCATAATGTCATTGTCAGGTAACCTGTAAAAAATAAAAAAGAACAAGTTTAAAATAAAAAACACATACAAAAAAATATTTAGAAAAAAAAAAAATTTATTTTTTTTTCCCTGGAATTTTTGCTTTTGAATGCAGCAAAATTCGGGTCGGGTCTACCCGAATTCGAACAGCCATATTCGGGTCGAATATAGGGACAACCCGAATTTGAACATCAACACTAGTCCTGACCCCAGCTCTCTCTCCCAGAGAAATTCTCCGGCTGTTTCAGCAAGAACCCCAGGAAACCAGGTACCTGTTAGTTTATCAGAGCAATGGGAAGCTTTGGGGAGCTTCCATCAAAGAAGGACTTAAATTTACTAGCCACACGTATTGAAAAATCACTTAAAAGAGAGTTGGATGTCTTGCAACAGCAGCTAGTCTCTATGGATGCCAGAGTGTCTGTTCTAGAAACCAGATCATGCTGAGGCATGTATATCAGCCTTAGAATCAGTCACCTCCAATGCTCAGTTACAATTTACCTCGTTATATCTGCGCACAGAAGACAATTAGAACAGAAACCGCAGAAATAATGTGCGGATCCAAGGCTTTCCTAAAGCGACCGCTGGTACTCATTTGAAAACTACAGTTACCACCATTTTGAATTTATTTCTGAATAGCCCACTACTGCTTTTGAGCTAGATAGAGTGCATGGAGTTACTGGGCCATGCCGTGCCAACATAGCTTTTCCGAGGGATGTATTGTGCTGCATACAATTTTACATAAAAAAAAATTTATGCTACAAGCATGGAGGAATGGCACATCAGATTTTGATGGAGCACAAATTCAAATTCCACCAGATCTCTCCAATGACACTTTGCGAATTCGTAGAGTATTCTGGATGTCATTCGAGCTGCGCAAGCTTCATATAAATGGGGATACCCCTTTCATTTATTGATATCCAGGAACAATACCATGTTTGCACTGCACACATGCAGCTCCCATCAATTTTTGAATTTCTAGGTGGCACCTATAGAGATATCAGAGAGGCTGGCAATCCCACCGGAAGTGTCACAGTGGTGCACAGTGGTGCCTTCCACGAGCAGGAGCTTTGGCCAAGGGAATACGGCCAGGCATCACATTATTCCGCATAGAGGTACAATTCGTCGATCCCAGACTGGTACAAATGAGGACTAACTGGGTCGAATGGCTTCCGACTGCCTGCTCCAGTATGGACACTTTTTCTAGGTCTCTAGTATACAATGGTGTTTGACTCTTCTTTAATGTTTTTGAAACAGTGACACTTTACTATTCAATACAATGTGAGTACCTCTACTAGCTCCGACCATTAGAGCGAGGCTGTTTTTACTCTTTACATTGCTATTTAAGATGCCTTTTTAGGAAAGCCTATAAAGTCTTTGGTCACACCTGGTGGTGTGGCTGGCCAGACCGAACTCTTATGGATGTAGCACATGATTATTTTACCGTAGTCTCTATCATATGGGAAGGTTTTGATGTAGCGCTTCTCCTCATCGTATGTGTTAGGTTTATATATTGCCCTATGATCCAGGGGTGGCATTGTATTGTATTGGTTGTATTTGTATACCTAAGCAACGATCTTTGTTCTAGGTTAAACACAATATATAGTTCCTAATTGTGGTGTAGAGTACTCTTCTAGCATTCAAGTTTATCTAATGACATTCGTTGGCGGGAGACGGCTTGTCTCCCTAGGGTACCATCTTCCCACTTAGGCCTGATCCACTTTCTTAGAAGGTTTTTTTGGAACATTTAAACCTTTTTCCCCACATTGGTGCTCTGTCCTCTTCCCTCCTGTTTGTATTTCTTCCCCATCTTATAGGGCACCCCTTGTTTTTGTTTTTCAGTGAGTGTCCTCCTCCCTGTATACCTTCCCAAAGTGTGATGGCATTACAAATCACATCTCTTAATAATAAAGGATTAAATTCTCCTATTAAGCTAGCTGTGGTACTACGGGAATTACACAGGTTTAAATGTCAAGTGGCATTTCTACAAGAAACACATTTCAGACATTACTGAATTCAAAAGCTCACTGATTGCCATTTTCAAACATTAAACCATTGCACCTTCGTGGATTTCAAGTCAAAGGGTGTGTGCATCCTACTTCACAGATCAGTACGCTGGTCTCTTCTAGCTTCCCACTCTGACCCAGAAGGGAGATGTCATGATTAAAGACACAACTGATGATAAAAAAATTTACTTTAGTAAATGTTTATTTTCATAATGTAGGCCAGGTCTCTTTCCTGGAGACCTTATTATCAATGGTGGATGAAATTAGTGAGGGCACATAAATTCTGGGTGGTGACTTTAATTTTCCCCTAACCCCCTCATGAATGTGTCTAGAGGTTCCTCCACATTAACAGTTGCTGCTGGGAGGAGAATTAAACGTACATTACATCTACATCAAATTGTTGATATATGGTGTATACACCACCCAACTGAAAAAGATTTTACTTATTATTCATCTGTACACAAAACATACTGCCGAATCGATTTATTTTTGGTCAAGCATCATGCGATCCTTGCGGTCATCTCCTCCTCGTTACTCACGAAATGCACAGGATTCTACTACAAGCACTTGATAAAATGTGGCAGGGCACTTGCTCGCGCTCTGTGGAAAAGAGGGGCAAGAAACTACATTCCAAGTGTGGTCTCCCCTTCTGGGGGGCTGGTTTGTGCGTGTGTGTGTGTTTTATGAAAACCTTGAAAACCTATATAATTTGGAGGACAATTGATCAACTAACCCTGACCAAACCAGAGCAGCCTTGGTGGTGGAGTCATTAGGCGCTCTGATCACGGTGGAAGAATTGTCTTCTGCCATTTCGGGTGCGGCTTCGGTTAAGGCCCCAGGGCCGGATGGCCTGACTCTATGATACTTTAAAAGTTTTCTACCCTTGTTATCTTCAAAATACTTGGAGACCTTTAACAGCTTAATTAGCGGAAGCACGCCCCCTAAAGAAACCTTGATGGCTCATATCTCACTGATTCTAAAGCCTTACAAGGACCCTAACTCGTGTTCCAGTTACAGACTGATCTCCCTTTTGAATTGTGACCTCAAGCTCTTCAGCTCCATTCTAGCTAAAGGTCTCACACCCCTAATACGAAAGGTCATTCATGCTGATCAGTGAGGTCTGGGAGGGAGGCGCGCAACAACACTTAATCTGATTGATTATGTAAGCACTAAAAAGATTCCAGCGATGTTGCTGGCAGCTGATGCTGAAAAAGCATTTGATAGGGTAACCTGGGATTTTTTGAGGTTAATCCTGATGCACATAGGTCTACCAAAAAACTTTATAAAATACATTTTATCGCTCTATTCTGCTTCCACAGTGCAAAAAAAGGTTAATAGTTCGTTGTCAAAGTCTTTTAACATATGTAATGGGACTTGGCAGGGGTGCCCTTTATCGCCCTTGTTGTTTATTTTGATACTTGATACTTTATTTTGATACATTTTTACGTGTAAATGTAAAAATGTAAGAATCAATACTAATATACAAGGCATTTGAACCCAGAAACAGGTGTCAGCATATGCAGATGAATTGTCTTTGTCTTATCCTTGACTTGTCCTCACTAGAACAGCTGAATTTTTTACCACTCCTAAATTCCATAAGGGGTACGGATAGTCCTCTCATAATGAGACAGATACTATACTTACCTAAACTGAAAGGTGGGATTGCTTTCCCAGACCCCTTTCTATTTTATGAGGCGGTACATCTGCCGAGATTGATCAGCTGGTGTAGGAATGAGACACAGAAGTCCTGGGTGGCCTTGGAAGCGGCGATATCCTCAGTACCACTTGCGGGTGCGATCTGGTGTTCCCCAGATACATGCGCTGTGGAACTCCTATCCTTTATTAGGTCAGACATTGCGTGTTGTTCACGGGTTTTTTAGGTTGCTGGGTCTAAACACATATTCAACCCTATCTTGGGTCACCCCCGGATTCAATCCAGTCTATCAGATCAAAAGTGCTACCTCTGGAGAGAGCTCGGAACTTTCCGAGCTACACACTTTCTGGGCGGCACCGAATGAAGGGCGGCCTTTGACAGGCTGAAAATTTGCTTCCAGAACTGGATGTTTGGCGTCGCCTACAATTGGCCCACTTTCTAAGATCTGTTCCAACACCAGCCCAGATCATTCATACACTGAAACCTGGAGTCAATTTGTGTTGTGGCAGGCCCAATGGGAGGGAGTTTGTCTTATGTGTATCAGCTTCTCTTGGAAAAGTCGACACCTGCATCCATACTATTTGTAACGAAATGTGAAAGAGATCTAAGCACCACGTTCTCTCCAGAACAATGGGAGCAACTATACCTAGGCTATATAGCTGCGTTTAGCAATGCATACCAAGAATTGAATTATTAATTACTTACCCGTTGGTACAGAGTCCCGGCTGTCCTGGCAAAAATTTATCTGTGTGTGTACTACCATTGCTGGAGATGTAAGACAGAGATAGGTAGTCTTTTACACATATTCTGGGAGTGCCCTTTGTTGAGCTCCTTTTGGTCTCAGGTGGCAGATGTACTAGAATGAACTAATGTGAACATACAAATCAGGCCCGAATTGGCATTATTACATGTCTCATTTGTCACCAAAAAAGTACCACAACTCAATATTGAAACATCTTCTTAATGCAGCAAAAGCTTGCATCCCAGTACTGTGGAAACAATCCTCCCCTCCCACAGTAGCTCAATGGTATAGGAAGGTAAATGATATTATGGCAATGGAGGATCTGTTAACGCCTAGAGATGGGAGATCAGACAAGTTCAATAAGACGTGGTTCTATTGGATACAATAAACCTCAACTCTCTCAGCTATGTGTACAGAGGAAAAAGTGGATGATGTGTAACATTGTAAAGTTTGAGGTCTTGGTGGTTAATGTACGTAATAATAAAAGTTCAAGTTTATAGTACAATCACAGTGATAAAGTCCCTTTTTGCCTGTTCTTTCTTTGTACAACATGAAAGGGGCGTTTTGTTTCCCCATTGTATTTATTTATAAAAAGTTCCTCAGTGTCCAATCACCATATTGCTGCTGTAAACATGCAATATATATATTTTGATATATTAAACTATTTTCTGTATGCAAGGAATTTCTTTGTTATTGTATTGGTTTGGATGCTGAATAATAAAAATAAAATATTAAAAAAAAAAAGAAACATTATAAGTACAGATACTGAAAACTACTTACCAGTTAATATTTCTTTTTGAACTTTAAATGTATCGATAATAGGTGTAATAATCCCAGACATAGTGCCAATCATACTTCCTAACCCAAGATTGATCAGCATAAAGAAAAACATAACAGACCAAAATGGAGATGCAGGAAAATGAGTCATAGCTTCAGTGAATGCAATAAATGCCAATCCTGTTCCTTGTACAGCCTGTGGCAAGATGACAGAAACAAAATTATTTTTTACAATGAACAAAATAGAAACAAAACAATAAATATGTTATTGACAGTAATAAAAACAATGTACAAAAATCATAGTGAATTTGCAACTACACTGGCAAATTGGAAAGTACCTAAAATAAAATACAAAGTGAGTTTATCATACATATTTAGTGAATCACTATGTTTGAAATCACCTTTTTAAAAATGATGAATTGATGAAAATGGTATAGTTACAGCTTCCCTGAGATATATAGATCTTACTTCTAAATCTCCTATATAAATTTAGTAACATTGTATGTATATTTCATACTATTCCAACAAAGAAAAATCTGCCTTTAAGACTTGAATAGAACTGTACCAAAAATATTTTTTTTAAATACGTCTGGCAAAAAGAGATTATTGCATGATGTTATAAAAGCAATCAAACAAGGAGGCGTTGTCGGCTGATGGTGGAGTAGCAGCACCAACAGTGAGCTCTTTCCCCCATCCGGGAAAAACTTTCAGCTTCTTCACATTTGTGCACTTCTTCTACAGCCGCATGGGACCCAAATCCCATTCAGCACCCAAAGGTAAGCCTGTAGGAGGCCCTGGGGAACCAGCCAGGATATTTGGCCTCTTTTTAGCAGTAGGCTGCTCCTGAGAAGGAAAATTATTTTGTCTCATCTTGTTCTTCAAACCTCCATTTTGTAACAGAAGTATCCATGAGAAATATACCAAGTGATCTGCTTCATTGTGGGGGGTATTGAGCATCCTGTAGGACTAGTGTAATGTGTCTAATGTGTTAATAAGAAAAAAGGGACTGGTCACCTGGGAAAAAGTGAACAGATTCCTAGGATATCATGGCCATATTCAGGATTTCTGAATAGTTACTTATCACTTCAAACCTTTAATTACTTTTCTGTACCACCTACTTTAGTTTGCATAAATAACTCCATCTTTTCTAAATCAGAACAGCAACTCTATTGATCAAAATGGTGTCTGTTCTCTCTCTTACGATTGGAATATTAACCTAACAGCTTCTTTAAGAAATAGATATATTTTTCCTTGACATTTGGTGCCGAAAATTGCAGGATGGACAGATGACCATCGGACCAGCGCCTCAGTATGCCCTAGTCAGCAGGTAAAGCATATTTAGCTTACCAGGGTTTTTCCCTTGCTACGCACTGCTAAGTTACTCTGTCTGGTGAGTCACAAGCTCCATCACTTGAACCTCAGCTGTTAAGAGATGTGTACACACGCAATAACGTGACCTATGGCTGCATTTTGGTAAACAGTTCTGTAACAGGATGCAGTAAGCACTCCAGTGAGTCACATGTTAATATCAGCTTTGCAACCTGTTATACACAAATGCCTTTAGATTAATTGTCTGCTTAGTCTGTTAGTGGGGGTGTAGGACTCCCAGGAATTACCGATTCAAATTTGTGCCTAGTGAGCAAATCTGTGAAAAAGGGTATCTCCTTGGGAGGCAGGTTACATACAGCAATAAAGAAACAATTTAAAGCTAACAACGAAGAAGCATTGAACAAAAAACACTTGAGAAATATGCGAATATCTGGCTAAGTGAAAGTTTGATCAGAAGTGGCTGGTGCATCTCTTCCCAGCAAGATATAGAAGTAGACAAAAGACCCAGGCTATCACCCCATGCTAGTCAAAATACATCAATAGCAGTGGAGTTTACAAAACTAAGCTAGAGATTAAAGCTGATAGCATGGAAATATGAGGAATAAGGTGCATATCTCTTCTGCACTGATATTAACCTCCCTGGCGGTCTAATTATGTAAGTATTTTTATGCCAAGAGCGGTACGTTGTTTTGCATGGAAATTTCTTTTACATTATATTATTATATATATTATATAATATTAACTCACCGAAATCTGTCCAATATTCAAAAAAAATTATTAATAAACTTTAATAATATACAATAATAATAATAATAATAAACAACAAAAATCTGTTAAAACAAGGGTGCATAAAAATACTGAAACCTGTAATGACTGTACAGTAGCATATATAATATTATTATAAATAATAAAATGAATACTTTGTATTGGATTCAATACAGTTATTTTGTTAGAATCTAATACAAAATAATTAGAATTTACTGCCGCGCTCTCTCACACACCAGTGCATGCACCGACATCACTGGGAACACCCGGGGAACGTCAGTACACTTGCCAGGGGAAGATCGGAGGAGAGGACACAGCCCAAAGATGAGATCCGATGGCAGGACGCCGATGGGACCAGGTAAGTGTTTCTTATGCTTTTAGCTACCCCACGTTTCGCTCGGGGTTACCGCTCAGGGGGTTAAATTAGGACATGTATGTGTGAAAATTCAGATAGTGGTAATATTTGTTGTCTAAAGTTTTTTGTTTTATTCTAGCAAGTTGTGAGAATGAATCTAGTGTAATCATGTGTGAGATCTCAAGAGCTTATGTTGTGTCAATATTAATATTGTTGATGAGATGTTATATTTGGCAATGCTGATTTATGATCTGGTACACAATTTGTTTCTTGTACTCTTTGTAATTTGTTGTGAGTAATTTGTTGTTTGTAGTTTCATGTACTCCACTTTAAGAACAAAGGATACAAGGAGGACAATCTGTAGAATCAGGGAAAGAGTGTTGTATACTGAGGAGTGGCTGAAACACAAACCAGGGTGAAGCTGGCAACTGTAAATAAAATAGCAGAGGCAGACATTCATTGGGTTGGGTCAGATACCTTCAATTTCTGCTTGTTTCTCTGTGAATAACTAAAGCATTCTTTTCTGTGCCTTTGCACCCAGATAGTTTTTTTTTCCTTTAGACAACACACAAAGATGTTGGATTCATCTTACAAATGGAGGAAGTAGATGATTTACTTCTATGTCGTGATGACAAGGAAACATGTGGGAAAGAAACCTTAAGCTTGCTGTTTCCTAGCTAAGACAGGTTTTAAAGCAAATTAAAGTAGGCTGTAAAAGAGGTATTTTTAGCAAACATTTGATGAATGTCAAACAATTGCAAATCCTTCTGGGGTTTAGTAGGGTGCTGCTGAGAGTGAATCCCAAATACCGCTTTATTAATGATGTAATAACATAAGAAAAACACTTCCAATTTCTTTAAAGGTCATGTCCAGGGTATGAAAGATCTGAAAACAGCTGTATTGTCAGCTTCCATTTCCCCTTCAAGAACACAGGAAACCATTTTAGCTGCTCTGTCATAAAAATGCTGTCCATGCTACAAGAGTATTGTACCAAAGGCACTGCTTGCCCCAATCATTGTACCCGATGATAGCTCATCTTCCTTCATGTGATCACTTACTGTCACAGTAAAGAAAAACTGGATAGATCCTGGATTTACACCCCTTGCTGCAAGATACACTCTTCCCTGCCTTACCTGTTCATGCCATAACCTTAACCATGTAGTAAAAATACCTAGTAGACAGTCACCTAGACCAGAGTACCCCTTCCAAATATTTCAAATAGATGTTATACAGCTTCCAAAATTGGTATCATTTAAATATGTGCTCACATGTGTGGACATATTTTCAGAATGGCCTTAAGCCTGGTTGGTGGATAAAGCTATTGCTAAAACCGTAACCAGGAAATTACTAACTCAAGTTATCTGTAGATTTGGGGTCCCTGAGGTGATCAAGACAGACAGAAGATCCCATTTCACTAGGGAAGTCCTATCAGAAATAACTAATGCCTTTTATATTACACGAGTCCTCCACATACCATATCATCCTCAAAGTAGTGAAAAGGTGGAGAGACTTAAAGTTATCATCAAAGATATGCTTGCCAAAATTGCTGCTGAAGTTGAGAATCCTTGGGTGGGTTGAATGCCTGCCTATTGTACTGTATTCAAAATGAACTAAAACTAAAGGGAAATATAGGCTCTCGCCTTATGAAACATTATTTGGGATGGTCCCAAGAACAGGACTGTACCCCCTTTTTCTAATATAACAGGTTATGTGGCCTCTTTGCAGAAATGGCCTTAAGCCTGGTTGGTAGATAAAGCTATTGCTAAAACAAGGTGCATAAATATGTGTTTGACTCTATTTCAGACCTAAACCCAACTGGATCCCAACAGTTTAATCCAGGAGATTGGACAGGGATAAAAAGAAACAACAGATGAATCTTGGAACCCAGGTTGGATGGTCCCTACCAAGTTCAACACTGACATCTGATAAACAACAGCAGCCACGCCTGGATACATGTCTCTCACTTCAAGAAAGTGATTTGGAGAATCAAGCATAAAATGTGTATAATTGTTTGTGTTTACTAGTGGTGGGAAGCTGGGATGAGATGGGCCCAGAATACTCTTTTCTTGGACAATATGTGGTATGAACACATGGTTCAGATAACCAAACAGTATGATTGGGATTTATCATAGTTATCGTGGGTAAATCCTGATAACCGGTTTAGGAAATATTCTGGGCCAATCCATACTTTAAGCCAATCCATAAAATTTTATTTTTTCACTCTCACAGAATTAGACTCCTTTAATGTACAAGATTTCCTGCCAGTCTCTGACCTACAAATGCTGAATAGTTTTGCCCTGGGCATGTCCCCATACCCAGTGCCAGTTTATTATGTGCTATAGTTTAACCTTCATAGGGTTCTCAGGGCCTAAAGTATGTGTTTGTTTGGTCAGTAGAATGACCAAAAGGGAGGAATGAAAAGGAAAATGATTTTGTCTCCGCCTTCATCTTGTTCCTAACCTCCATTTTGTAGCAGAAGTATCCATGAGAAATATAACAAGTAATCTGCTTCATTGTGGGGGGTATTGAGCATCCTGTAAGACTTGTGTAGTTTCTCTTCTTGTCCAATGTGTTAATAAGAACGGGACTTTGGCTCAGAAAGGGACTGGTCACCTGGGGAGGAGTGAACAGATTCCCAGGATATCAAGGCCATATTCAGGATTTCTGAATAGATAGCATAGCATAAATAACTGCATCTTTTGTTAATCAATCAGAACAGCAACTCTATAGATCAAAACGGATTCTGTGTCTGTTCTCATAACAGCTGACATTTCTTTAAAAAATAGAAATTTTTTTCCTTGACACTCAATTGGAATCTGGGGCCGCAAATCGAGCTCCGTCGGAGAAGGCCGTAAAGCCGCAGCCTAAACTAGCGGAGGACTCTGTGGACGAAGGCACCAGGAGTAAGGTCCCCCTACCCACGTACCAGTTGATCATCCAGCAGGTCAGGCAGGCAACCCCAAGCCACGTCAGGCAGGTCAGGCAGGTCCCCCCTACCCACGTACCAGTTGATCATCCAGCAGGTCAGGCAGGCAACCCCAAGCCCTACAGCCAAGGAAACACAGGGGGTCCTGCTTTACCCATCCCAAGCCCTCTCTTTTCCTCTTCCATGGAGGATATAGCCTGCTCCAGCACTCCAGCTAGTGAGGAAGTGGTCTGGGAGTTGGAGGGTGCATCTACGCGCCCTATCTAACAAGCATGACCTGGATCGAAGCATTGGTAAATCATGGGCCAGATGTAAGTCTGAGTTTCAGGCTATGCAACGCCCTATCTAACAAGCATGACCTGGATCGAAGCATTGTTAAATCATGGGCCAGATGCAAATCTGAGTTTCAGGCTATGCAACGTTACCTACAGCAGGTGTCCAACACTACAGCTGCTCTTCAACATACTTGCACACAGCTTTCCTCACAACTAATATCTCACAAGAAAATTCTATCGTGCCATGTGCTCAAATTATTGCGCTTTTCAAGACGACACTGAAAATTGCAAGTACCTACCTCTGAATTGGCTACAGCCATTTACTCAATATTCTCCAAATTATTGGACATCCCATCTGATGTGGACATAGAACTAAATATGGTTCATAGAACCCTGGGCCCACGCAGCAGAGACGCACAGAGGCCTAGAGACGTGATTTGTCTGATACATTTCTATTGTATCAAGAAAGACATCATGCACAAAGCTTTTGACTCAAAATCCATTGAATATGCCGGAGTGCAACTATAACTTCTGCCTGACCTATCTAGGCATATGCTCGATTTATGTAGGGCTCTCAAGCCCACTACTCACTGTGCTGTTTGAACAGAGAATGCCATAGAGATGGGGATATCTGTTTCATCTGATCATCTGCTAAAATGGAATGAACCACATTTTCTGGGACCCTTTGGACTTACCACAGCTCCTGACAGACCTCAGTCTCCATGAAGTTGTAATCCAAGATTGGCCGTCTGCAATTTTCTACCTGACCGGAGGCCCGACAGCAGAATACTACCACACTAGATTGGCCACCTCTGCATCTATGACACCTGATCGCCTGACAGCATCTCCCACACCACATCCATTGACCACTGCTGCAGATCACTGAACCTGGATGGGATATAATTTCTAGTTACCTCCATTATTGTTTCTACACCTCACCAGTCATCCTTGTTCTCCTTTAGTCCCAGCACCAATATGGAATTCCTCCAGTTTGTCAACTCTAATGGTTCTGCAATAGTGTCTACTCTATGATTTTGTTTTGGATCCAAGACCTGTGAATACAGATCACATCCTTATCTTCCTAGGATCTACGAAGACGCCATACTACATTCTATATTTATTTTCTGAAAGATCGATCCTGAGCTCTTGGCACCACTGACTTGTTCATCTGCTGCATCTTTCCGCATGCTAAGGCACTGTCAGATGCCAGGACTCTTACTCAATCCAGTCCAGTGATGTACCTGGGGACAAGGGCACAGATGACCATTCACAGAAGCAGTCTTCTCAGGTCAAAATGTTTATTATCTGTTTGAAGAATAATATGCTAATTTGCTTAGGTATTCAGATTCTTAAGAGAATGTTGCTATATGTATATACCATGCAAAGTGGGGCTCTCAATTGAGGGATTTGAAAGAAAAGGGAGTTGAAGGACAGTTAAGGATAGGAGAGCACTGTTGATCTTTGTTTAAATATTTTGGTTATTAAGGTAACATTGCCGTATATACATATATATAACCTGCTGGGCGAGACCCTTAAATGAGTGATATATAAAGGAGGAGAGTTAGGCAGAAGAGAAAATCAAGGGCAGCAAGGTTCTGTTGATTTAGGTGATCATAAAGGCGCATCACTGAAGTTACAATTAAAGTTATTGGTTGTGTGTTGTAAGTTTTCATACTTATTTTGTTATTTCCCTGGATTTTGTAACGTTTACACAAGTTTTTCCCCAGTGGGATTGCTCGAGTCCTGCTTTGAGTTGTCACTTTACCCACATAAGTATACAGCCTTAATAGGCAGCAATTAAAGGTTTTCACCTTTCCCCCCTAGATTGCCCATCCCAATTGTCGAGAGCTTGTCCCTCGTGTGTGACCCCCCCCTTTCCACCCCTAAATCTATCATAGCCTTCCCTTTCCTGACTCCCACCGAATACCCGAGAGTTTAGAACTATAATCCAACTCTCTTACACCTGGTCATATCTACTTCCCAACATTAGCCTCACAGGGCCATGTCACAAAGACATCACCAACCCCAACCTTTAAAAATCCGCACTCTCAATGCCAAATGGCTAAATAGCCCATCCAAATGCTCACAAATTCTTAATGGCCAACACAAAGCCAGAGTACATGTTCTACTTCTCCAAGAAACCTACTTTCAAAAATCAAAAACTACTGTGTCTGCCCAGCTGTTACTACACCTCCTGGTTCCATAGCACTAACCCTGACTCCAAGTCCAAGGCAGTATCTATAGCTTTTCATAATTCCCCTCCCAGCTCAGGTTCTTGACACTTTGATGGATCCACAAAGCAAATATCAATTTGTGAATTTTACTGCCTGAAGTACAACCTATACAGTGACCTCCATTTATTCACTCAATTAACAACCTACAGTGGTTGCCAAAAAAATATCTGGACCTCTTGAAGGGGTTTGCAGAAGGTATCAACATAGTAGGTGGAGACCTAAACTTTGCTCTTGACCCTAGAATAGATACTTCCCCGGGGAAGACTTCTGTTCCCTACACTAAACGCGTTTTCATCCAAACTACAAGAACTCCAGCTGATTGACATATGGCCCATTTTGAACCCCACAATGAAAGATTACACTTTCTTTTTTGACTTTCTTGAAGAACTGGACAATGAAAATGTTTTATTAACTGAATGCCAGTGGACACAGGTAAAAGCACTGGCTCTACTTTCTAACCCCTTTACTGTCACCAAGAGCTTGCAATCTGAAGATTTAACACCCGGTAAGTTCTTCTTGAAATGGAAGAGCTTGATATATTGCCTGAACAAAAGTGATGGGTTAATAGCTGATGGCATTGTTTCTTCAATGAAGAGAGAATCACTTACTGGATAATCAAATTTTGTTAGCTGCTATCTATGTTGATCCAATGAGCCAAATTTTGTTGAGCGATGACCCGAATGATGCTGCACAAAATCCCTCTATGATGTAGCATTACGCATGAAGGTATTACTACCTGAAACACCACCACTGGATGAAGCTATAAGCACTGGTAACTCAGGATCATTCCCTTCAAATGAAGAATTAGACTTTGATTCCTACTTGGCCAACATGGAATTTTCAACAGTAAAGGGACGTCACATATGCGTGAAAGATAAATGACCAAAAAATGTCCAAATGAAGAGATTCTAGCAAGGGTTTTTTAAAGAATTAAAAGAAGAAAAATATGATCACTCGTCAAAACTGACTGTAGAAGAAGCCATCCTTGTTTATCTCGAGATTATTAGTTATATGGCTAGAAACGTAAACAGCAATGCCACCCACCCAAGTCATAGTTGAAAGACTATTTTCAGCTTTAAAAATAATCAGATTTAATTGCTTCTATGAAAGAGGATCTGGCAGAAGCAATTCTTTTTCTTAGAACAACACTACATTGAGTTAGTTTTGGGTTGCATTTAACAGCTATTCTACTCTACAACTATATTGAAAGTTTAATATAAAAACTGTTTTAGGTTTTCCAGCTTTTGTTTTTGTTTATGTAGTTAAGCTTTGTTTTTGTTTTAGAGCTACCAAAGAATGTGGTTAATATTTTTAAACTCGTAACGTTCCTGTTCCTGATTTTTAGGCATGCTATACTACTACTTTATACCCACTTGATAAAAACAATAAATAAAACCTTATTGTTTTACTTTTTTTGTATTTTGTTTAAACTGGCCAAAACAGAGCGTCTTAATTATTCATAAACCAATAAATTTATTATAAAATTAAATATAACACAATATTTTTACCATAAAAGTTTTTCTCAAGAAATGTAATAATAAATTAAATGAATTTTTTAATCATTAATGCTTTCTCCTTTTAGGTATTTAGGCAAAAAGCTAAACATTTTTGTATAATAATTTGAGCAATCCTGCTCGCTTATTGTTAAAAATACACTATTGATGCTTTCTAATAAAGAACTTGAATTAATTAGCCTATTTCTTCTTACTACTTCTTTCCATTTAGAGAACATGTTCTCAACAGGATTAAGAAATGGAGAGTATGGTGGTAAAAATAGGAGTTGGTGTACCTTACTTTTAACCAAACTTTTTACCTGGCTAGTTTTTTGAAAGGGGACATTATCCATAACTAGAATGGCATGCTTTTCACTAAAAAAATTAAAAACCTCATCAATAAAATTGAGGAATGCTTATTGATTAAATGCTCATGCTTGTGACCTAAAGTGAAGGGTCCCATTTTTATTCCTCACACAACAAATTGAATATTTTCTGGAACGCACTGCAGCCACAACATGCTTTGCCCTTTGCCCAATAGGAGATCTTCCCCTTTTGGTTCTCATTGAGATGTTAAAACCTACTTCATCAAGAAAGTAGATGTTTTTTCCATTTTCCTTAGCAATGAGATAAAGGATTTTGTTAGCATAACTAAGCCTTTCTTGACGAGAGTGGGAATCATTGTGCCTTGCAGGAACTAAAAAAGTTATTTTTAATGACCATTGGAATTTATCAATACATCTATCTATTGTTGAAATAGATACATTAATTCAAAATTTGGCAAATAATTGATCCTTCATTTCCCCGAGGCTTATTCCGCAATCTTTGGACATTACCTTGCATAACTCCTCCTTATGGGCTTCATCCAACTTTGAATTTCTCAGACCTCCTCTTGGTAATTTTTCTACTCTACCAAAAGATTTATAGGTCTTAATAATTTTGGTTATGGTTGTACGATTACAACCCAAAACCATTACTATCTGGGAGGCATCACTTCCATTCAGATAACTATCTCTTTGACGTTCTGCATTACCTAATTCTCAGGCCATAAGGGTAAGTGCAATACTAAATATAAAGCTAATAACTTATAAAAGATAGAAGATAAAAAGAAGAAGAATATTGTTATTTTAAAACTTAGTATAAATCCCTGAAATAAAGATATTTAATTGTAAAATTATATAAATTAAAAAAACATAACAATTGACAAATCATCAATTTATTTTCATATATTTTTATTAATATTTCTTGAGAAAAACCTTTATGGTAAAAATATTCTGGTATATTTAATTTTATAATAAATGTATTGATTTATTAGTAATTAGGGGGTCTACATTTTTTTGTGACGTTTGGTTGCAAAAGTGTGAAGTTTGAATGCAAAAGTGTGAAGATAAAATGAGAAACCCTGTAAATACAGAGGAGTCGGAGAGTCGGAGTCGCGAGTACCAGAAACTGAGGAGTCGGAGTCGAAGGATTTATCTACCGATTCCACAGCCCTGCTCAGATGTCACCTGGAACTCTTATTCTTCGGGACATGGAACTTTATAACTGGTCAGCTGTTACAAAATATTAGAATTTTTGATAAACCTGTATTGATGAGCCTCTCAAAAATAATAAATTAGTTTGAACTTTCTGAAGTTCCATTTGTAGGATATATTGTGTCAGCAGAGGGTTTGCGCATGGATCCTGTTTAACTTTGACTCCAGTCACCCTGCCAAAATTCTGCCCATGGCTCCAGTGCGGCTGGACCAGATCCCTCAAGGGAAGAGCTTGTTAAAAAGGGCCAGCGCCCTTGGGTTCTATGATGGGGACATGCCTCTATGTTTGCTGGTCACCATGGGCAACGCAAGACCTTTGACATGATTAGCCGTAAATATTGGTGGCCAAATTAGCAACAGGATGTGTGGGATTTTGTGGCTGCTTGCACAAGATGCCTCGGAGGTTTCCCTTTGGTCCTTTACAGCCACTTCCGATTCCTGAACAACCCTGGACTCATATTTCCATGCACTTGATTACTGACTTGGGTTGTTGTTGATAGGTTCTCAAAAGTGGCCCCTTCCTGGTCTTCCCCCTGTCCCCACTTTGGCAAAAATCTTTCTCAAAGAAATCCGCCTGTATGGTTTGCTATCACACATTGTTTCTGACCGCGAACTTCAGTTCACTTCTCGTTTCTAGAAAGCCCTCTGCCACTTGTTGGAAAAAAGTTGGACCTCTCTTCTGCCGACTACCCTCAGTCCAATAAGCAAACAGAGTGACCCAATCAATCCCTGGAGCAATATCTCCACCTGTATGTCAGCTCTCAGCAAGACAACTGGTCTGACCTTCTGCCTTGGGCTGAGCTTGCCCACAACAACCGCTCCAGTGAATCTCTTGCTCTTGCTCTTCTTGATTGTCTCTGGACGTCATCCCAGGTTCCCATCTCCTGTCCCTTCCTCATCTGATGTTCCTGCTGCAGCTGCCACTGCTGATCACATCCAGCAAATTAGGAGAAAGGTCCTAGAGACTTGACTTCGATCCTCAGCTTGCTACAAAAAAATGGGTTGACAAAAAGAGAAGTGAATGCACAACTGTTGCTGATCTTTTGCCTGTGACCAACTCTGCTTTTGTCTTTTCCTTGAATACCTCGTCTGGTGGACTGTATACCTGGGAATGACCTGGCTCTGTACTCTGGATTTTCTCTGCTGGAATCTTGGTACTTAGATATATGTGGGCTCCTAGTCCTCTGTCAGTCCTTTGCCCGACACCATGTTTTGTGCACAGAAGTCCTGGGGGTAACCGTGTGCTGGGATGGTGCAAGCCTCGGGAGGCTGAGCGGGTCTTGCTATAGGCGAAGAGTGGGGCATTAGATTAGGCGATTGGTGTCTGGTGAGTATTGTTGGTGGACTAGGGCTGTACACCACCTTTGTGTTCCTAGCAACCAAATGACTGTCTGTATTGCATTTGGGGAGGTTGAATCCAGACTGGATGTCTTCATGATCAATGACAATTCTGGGAGCCCTGGATTGCTCTTTAACACTATAGCCTTTTTATGTCTGAAGCCACCTGGCTGTAGTTAATGCCTCCTAGGCAAGTGGTATCAGAATGAAATATCTGAATTTTTTTGAGAGTAATACAGAAATTTTTCTGGCTTTTTAAATAGAAAGGAAGTGGTATAAGAATGAAATATCTGTATTTTTTTAAGAGAAATACAGAATTTTTTTTGGCTTTTTTGATAGATAGCAAGTAGTATGAGAATGAAATATCTGTATTTTTTTATGAGAAATACAGAAATGTTTCTGGCTTTTTCGATAGATAGCAAGTGGGATCAGAATGAAATGTCTGTATTTTTTTAATGGTAATACAGAAATTGCTGTGCATCCTGGGAGCACATGATTCACATTTCCACCGGAAATAGTAGCCATTTCCGCTCCCTGCATTTTCTCTCGTTTGTTCGGCGAGAACACGAACTCATGGCGAAACACAAGGCCGTTCTCGCTTAAATGTTCGGTAAGCAAAAAAAAGGCCTGTTTCGCAGCAAGGTTGAACTTACAAATCTTACAAATACTCCGATTACACAACCTCTAAAAAATAATGCCCATAGGGCTAAGTCAGCGATCACGTAAGAATAGCCCATTATAAGGGAACCTTCACCAAAGGTTACAAGCAGACTTATATAGAGAAAGTAATCACCAAAAATGCTATGAATACAAAGGGCCTCAAAACTTTATAAACTAAAGGACCTCCCCAGTGAAATCATTGTGGAGCCTTTCTACTCAAAGGAAATACAGAGGGTTCTTCTCGACGCAAGATGCGTTTACAAAATTGAAAGATCTTTTTAATGGTGGGTACCACAAAATCAACTTATAAACCTGTAAATGATGGATGATAACGGTTTTGTTTATAACTTTACCTAGAAATGCAATGTCAAAGATTTTGCGTTGACCGAAATTCAGTACCTGCACACTTGGAGTACGTTTGAACCAGGACATGGAATTTAGTTTATTCCAGATGAGAAGTTGGCGCATATTTTAGGAATGACGGGTAATATATCCAGCAAATCAAAACATTTACAGCAATCCATCATTCTGTGGTGCAACAAATTTGGTAAACCATTTTTACTTAACAAACAAGACCATACTGTGCTTAATATGAGCAATGACGCGGCTATAGACGTAACAAAATCTAATGCATTTTGCACCATTGAAACATTTTACCCCGATATAAAATCCGGGTTTTGTACAATATTTATCTACAGATATATTTAAACATCATATCCTGAGTGGTAATTACGTGTAGCTTTTGGGAACCATTGATATTAGCGGTAACAACTGCAATATAGTCACACAACATATCTCCCCTGCTATTGTGTGTTACTTCCCCCACCTCCTAGATTGTAAGCTTTACGGGGCAGGGTCCGCTCCTCCGGTGACACTGTCTGTATTCGTCTGTCATTTAATGTATTGCGCTGCGTATTATGCTATTCTTTTGGCTGGCGGCTAATGGCCCATCCTCCGTATGATACCACAAAGTGAACATTCTGGCTGCTGACATTATCCCTTAAAGAATACATAAGTTTGTATTATATCCACAATTATATCAGTCTTGAGCATCTTGGCTGCTGACACATTCCTTTTGAAGAACACAAAAGTTTGTTCTGTATCTACAGTTACATCAGTGCCGAGATTATACACTATACATTATAGTAGAAACCAAACCCCAGTTTTACTTCTTGAGAGGACTAAAGACTCTATCATCTTCATCGAGAAAATACTTACCATCACCTAAATTTCAGAATACTTATCTGGATAAACAGTCAAACCCATCACTTCATACTGCAGCCAGCTTACAAATTTTTATTAGACACTGATAGTTGGCTATCTCAAACTGTAATGTTCTACATGGTCTTTGAGCAATCGACAGACACAATTCTAAGTTCTCAAACCCCCTGAGGAGATATGGGCGAAACGCGTTGGGTATCGATTTTAATGATTTATGTATGTCTCTCTATTTGTTCACATTAATTATTTTGACCACTCAGTCACACTATAGCATAGGAGGACTGTGTTAGAGGTTCTAGCACAGCAGAGCTATGTTTAGTATAGACCAGGGGTGTCAAACTCAAATACACAGTGGGCCAAAATTAAAAACTTATACAAAGTCGCGGGCCAAACTTGAAGCTGAAAAAGCAATACTAATACAATTCCCTGCGTCAAGAAAACAGTCCAATGCGGAGCTTAATGTTATGAGTGTCTTGAACTCCCTTTTCACTGAAAAAGCACCGCTACTACAATTCCCTGCGCCTATAAAACTAATCTGTCTGTCTAATGCTGGGCCACACATAGGCAGAGAGGCCGCTGGTATATAGACATGAGTCATGATGCCGCTACTACAATTTCCGCAATTATTTTCATCTATAAAACAGTCCAATGCAGGGCCACGCATAGGCAGAGAGGCCGCTGGTCTATAGATGCGAGTAATGCTGCTACTACAACTCCCGGTAATACTTGCATCTATGAAACAGTCTAACGCAGGGCCACGCATAGGCAGTGAGGCCGATGGTACAAATTGTTTATTAGTAATTAGGGATACATTCACAAATATTGATATTGGTTATACAATTTATGATTTCTGATTGTCCCACTAATTATTTAGAATTTTTTGGGGTACTGTGGTATCTATTTTTTATTTTTTTGTGTATACTTGGTTGCTGAATTAATTTTATGATAGATTTGATGTTGTCCTCCTCTGCTTAAAGAGCCTAACTTTCCCTATAGTCTGCTGTGTAGTTTTTGGTCCCCTAAATTACCATTCTATGAAGGAACCAACCCGCTTTATTTAGGCGTGCCTACTACATATGATCATAGATTTAAGTTTATTATTTTTCGCAGCACTGGTCTGCTTCTTCAGGAGCATGAATCCATTATTGTAATTGTATCATTATTAGTAGCAAGGAGCTTTGTTTTATATACGCGTCAGGGGAGACCATTAGTAGGAAAATAACTTATATTGACCTCCATTTTAATAGGATTGGTGTACACTATAACCAACCCCATGTGATGTATCCAGATTCATAATGTCAGAGTTCTAAAACTATATTTATGTGTATGTTAATACACTTATTTTATTTTTATCAAATTTAATAAAAGATTTTAACTAATTTTATAAAAATACTGCCACTTTTCTTTTCATCTTCTCCTTTTTCAATATTTTGACTCGGCAATACTATTTAAAGTAGCCATGAATCTTATCTATTAGAAACTGATCACATACTGAACGTTATATATATATATATATATATATATATATATATATATATATGTATCTGTGTGTATCTGTAAAAAAAAAAAAAAAACACATGTAAATTGCCTTCAGAAACAATAAAAAGGAAAGGTTGGAGCAATAGATAGAGATCCAGTTATAATAAGTATTAGTACTGGTCCTAAAGATAATTTCAAACAAAAGGATTTAAAAAAAAAAATAAGATTAATAATATCAGTTATCAAACACTACATATTTTGCTCAGGGCTTAAAAGAGAAACTTGATAAAACTAAACTGAATATGATTTCAAAGTAATTATTCCAGTGATATGAACAAAATACCAGCATCTAGAAGCTGCTGCCTGCTCCATTCAGATAGTAAAAGCTGCATAGAATAAAAAACTTACCTGCTTCTATGTGTTATCGCCTGTCACAAGGTCCCTGGTCTCTGTCGTGACGTCACTTCCGGGTACGACAGAGATTGTGTCACGAGTCCTGGAATGCAAACATGTATTCCAAGGGCATGTGCAATCCAGCTCAGCCACACAAACCGAGCAGAAATGCTCTATGTGTGTCCAGAGACACAGGTGGTGATAAAATATCACCTCAGTGTCTCAAAAGGTCCCACCACCAGGGGGTGCAAACCATTCTTAACCTCCTGGGCGTTTCACTGATGTCTGGATTTCTGTACCAAAAGCGGTACACTGTTTATCATGAAATTTTTTTTTTTTTTAAATTGTAGACCTGTAACTTAGAGAAATATGTCCGAACAAGGGTCTAGTAGATATCCTGAATATAATAAAGCTTGAAACACACAATCATGTAAAAAAAATTAACTTTAATAATAAAATTAAATAAAAAACAAAAAAATCAGCTTAAACAAGAATGCATAAATAAATAAAAAATACTGAAAATGCAATAACTCGGTATACTGTATAGTACTATATTTTTCTAAAACACCTCCCTAGTGTGGTGAATTTTAAAACAGAGTCCAACATCACATACCTATAGACAAAACCACATAAATATATTTTGTATTATTTAGTATTGGATTGGATACAGGACTTAGTATTGAATCCAATACAAAATATTTGAATTTCCCGCTACGACCCCCGTCAACGGGCGTATGCACTGACATCATCAGGAATCGCCGAGGGATTTGCATACTTCCATGCAAAAAGTGTTACATTTTTTGCATGTAAATTTATTTTAGATTGTAGGCTATAATTCTTAGGCATAACTCACCGAAATATGTCCAAAATGTAATAAATTTAATAATAAACTTTAAAAAAAAAAAATACAACATTATAAAAAAAAAAAAAGTCTTTAAAAAAAAAAACAGTGTGTAATGTAATGTAACTGTACAGTAGCTTATATAATATATATATATATATATATATATATATATATATATATATATATATATATATACATATATATATATATATAATAAAATTATATATATATATTATATAAAGATTTCTTTGTATTGGACTCAATACAGGTTTTTTGTATTGAATCCAATACAAAGTGATTTGAATTTCCCGCATCCGCCTCCCGCCCACACCGACGCATGCACCGACATCACCCGGGAAACCCCGGAGATTGTCAGTGCACACGCTGGGAGAAGACAGAAGAGGACAGATGTCTCCGGAGGAGCTGCGGGGACAAGGTAAGTGTTTTTTTTCAGTTGTAATCCGATTGTCATACAATGTTGTATGACAATCAGATTGCTCTGTAACGCTTGTTTTTTTTTTTTAGCTACCCCAAACCAGGAACGGGGTAAACGCTTTCAGCAAGTTTTCTTACCCCGAACCAGGTTCGGGATAACCGCCCAGGTGGTTAATTAACAAAGCATACCAATACAACATAAAAAAACACTGCAACAAAGTAAACACTGCGCTGCAATTATGGAAAACATAGCCATTGATAACATTTTTACACATTCTCTAGCAACATATTGACAAAAACCAGAAGATGATGAATAACAAAAAGCATATTAGTCCATTGGAACATTTTACACAGCCATATTGGTGTTGCTGTCAGACACAAAGAAAACGTGTACAAAGAACAGAATGACACCAGATGCTTAAATGAAACATCTATTATCTATTATTATTACGCACAAGACATGCCAGGGTTTAAAGACGGCTTCGCCATAGCAGCAACCTTGATGCAAAGGCAAATTCGTACAGTTACCCCTACACAGAACCTTGAAGTACCTAGGGCCAGACAAATTTCTGAGCCCGACAGCCTACTTTTCGCAAGAGCATGCGGGTTTCAGTCTAACGAAACACGCAAGCGTGATCAGGTAAGTAAGCAAGTACACAATACGCAATTTGGTAATGGCGAGGGTAGACCTACATAGGGTAGCGACACACCCTGTGAAATAAATGATGTGACTGTAGAAGCAAAACCTGTATATTTAGAGCATATTTTTCATCATGAGCGGGAATTATCTAACTTCAACACATTGCAGTTTGTTAGCCGCTTTAGATTTGTTAGCCTGAATAACATTTGATGGTTTGTGGAGGTGTTAGACGCTGTGCAATCCTCTATTCAACGCTGTTGGACAGAGTCATTCAGAATGTTGCTCCAGATGCCTTTGTATAGCTGAGGCTTGAAGGAGATGGCATCTTTGATTCAGTGATTTCATCACAACAGAGTAGAGGGGAATAAAAAGAACGTGTTAAATGGTGGTTGCCTGCCCCAGAAATTACAAAGAAGGCTGGAGTTTAAAATGGCAAGTGTCAAACGTATATTTAGCATATCAACTTATATGCCATTATTCAAGTGAAAAACAATAGCAATTTAGTGCATAACACAAATAATGAGGAATAGGCTATCCTTTGTGAAACCACAAAGGAATATGCCTTTTCCCTATACATCAGCTGCATAAAAAGATGGTAATAAGTAGAAGTGAACAGTGTCTCAATTTCTATGTGTTTCGCCAGTGGGCTTCCACAGGGGATACCTAGAGACCGTTTGAGCAACTGTGTGGTAAGATATAATAAAATAGAAGATTTCAACAACTGTAACTGTCTGCAAAACATAAAAACAGTAGGTGTAAAATCATAACAATGGGAACTCAGATGAGTAGTCTATAAAAATATATATAATTGCTGATACAATAATTACATTAGTTTGAAATCATTACAAACCAAACAAATACCTATGAGAATGTTCAAAGATAAAACTAACTACATTCTTAGAAAAATCCATGAGTGGTAAAGCACAAACTAAGAAAAAACTTACTATGTAGTCATGGTGGTTTCTTGTAGTATGGAAACACTCTTTAAGATTAAGATTATTCTAATTTAAGTATCAATGGTTTTGTTAGGTATCAATGGAATGGGGGTTTAGTCACATACAGTTTAGAAAAAGGCAAGTAATGCTAAAAAATTGTCAAAAGGGGAAAAAGAAGAAATTAAAGGGGGAGGGGAAAAAAGGGGTGGGAGATTTGATGAACAAAGTAATGCAATGCAAAAATCAATAGTTGCCAGATTAATATTAGCCAAATACATATTAGCCAATACATGAAAGTAATATAATATCTGTAATACTAATAAATCTTAAATGGAATTAAAACCGGACGTGACGTCAACGCATGTGCAGTGATCCAAATTGAAGCCAGTTCGGCTCTCCCCTACATGCCCAAAAATGCTGCAGGTTAACAGGAGAAAGGGTGCCAATCACACGCCACGGGCGATCGCAGCATGCAAACTTAGTTTAACGGGCGCCCTGTATTACAGGACTCTGGGTCCCCTGCTAGCAGGTGAGGGCAGACACGTTGGTAGGGTGGCACAGAGGTGGAGTTGTGGAAATCGAGCATACGGACAACTGTTGGAAAAGAGAGGGGGGAGAGAAATGATGTGTGTGGGATGTAATGAAGTAATTATTTTTGAATATATTAGGTATTACCGAAGTGAGTGTATACTACAAGATTTAACATATGTATGTATGTTGGGTGTAATCCTAAATATAGACAGTAAGCCCTTAATATAGTCATGAAGAGTCTAGGGTGCATAGGTACAAAATGTGTGCTATGAAATTATTGAAAGGCAATAAAAACACAAAAAGTAGGTGGTACAAAGGTAACAAATGAACATCATGTTGATATAATAGTAATACAATAAAAGATTTAGAAACATAAAGGTAATGCAGTAAATATTAAGAGGAAAGTAAACAAGGTCAGTATAGTAAAATATTGATCTATTGGTGGAAGGTAAGAAGTCATAAGAATGTAACATAGAAAACTACTATTCTCATCTAATCATAATCAAAACAAAATTAGGTAGCAAATTTTAAGTAGCATCATGTCTAGAGTTATAGACATGAAGGAAAACTATATTAGGTGATAGATCATAGGCTATGTGAAGGCCATATGTGTTTTTAGAGAAAAGAGGTGGGCCTCTGACAGTGGTAATGAAGTGCTTAGACAAAGGAAAATGCCTTGGTGGTTATTCAAGTAGAAAGGGTTGGAAAATGAGGACATAATTGAGTCCTGGTTTTTGGTTGCTTGAAGGTTAAAGATCCATTTTGTTTCACAGCGGAGGAGTCTGGTGTCTATGTCACCACCTCTGGGATTTGGTGGTATATGTTCTTTAGCGAAAAAGCTCAGGACGTTATGAATATAATTATATTTCATGCCACTATGAAGGCTTACTGGTGTATATATTCTCTTCTTGAATTGCCTCCTGGTCATTCCAATATGGAAGGATCCGCATAAAAAATCCGGTAAAAAATGAGATAGATAACTCCTGTTGTGGTGCAATCAATCTAGTGATTAGGGTGATGTGTTATTCCATTAGGAAGGGTTGTATATACTATACTTCTTTGATCCAAATGCATTGGGAGCATATGTAAAAGAGCTTGTAGTGGAGAAATGGCTATGTACAAGTTGGTTCTTTAATGAAGGGGGTTTCCTATAGACTATTTGGGGTCTGTCGGTCAGGGTTTTCTTTTACTGGGTGTCTAAGCTTAGGATGAGCCAATGTTTTTGGCAGATCTATCATATTTCTTCTTAGATAGTCCTAAATCACGTGACAAATCACTCAGCTCATGCTGATCAAATCCCTTACAAACAAAGTTCCCTTAAATTTTAAACTCTTCATCATTGTTGTCACCTAGTTCATCACCATAATCATGTTCTTCAAGAGAGGGTAGTATAACGAAAATCGGCACTGGGATTTCATCTGAATGAGCCACTGGACGTATAGCCGATGGTAGACTAGGATACTCTATGTTACATTTATTTTTCTTGGTATATCCTGAAGTTTTCACTATACAAAAGTAACAGTCACTAAAATGATCTCCTGGCTCTCCCTAAACCAAAAGTATACCAAATGGCATCTTATCATGTGTTCCCCTTGTCTACATCCGTAAACCCTTGAAACACTGTTTGCACATTTTATGTGGGGCCCAAGACTTATCTTGATCTCCAAGTTTAACTTTGAAATATGACAAATAGGCTTGCTCTACAAATGTGCTGATGTTCGCCCTTTGACTGGGAATGGTGAAACTGCCACAGATATAAAAAAATGAATCAGCGCACAACCTCTGAGCACACTGTCTTGCATGTAAATGAATAGCCTATACAAATCCACGCTACAGTAATCGCATAATATGAGTGATAGAGAAAACACCTGACGTGATAGAAGAAAACTAACTGCACTTTCAGAATCAGCATACCTATTTTAGTGTTTAGTGTACATATTGTTGATCTCATGGAGATGGCTAGTGATAACATGGAAATACTAAAAGCATTTACTAAATGGGTTCATCACAGAAATCTGGGTATTATATATCTTTTTCATGATTTTTGTCAGGGTAAGAAAAGTAGGACCATAAACCTTATCATTGATAAGTACAGCCCAGTGACCGTGGGAACCTGTGGTTACAGCTGATTGGAGGCACGCGGGTTTGACTGCAGGCGAGTTCATCTGAGTGCCGTTTGAGTCAGAAGGGGCTTAAGCTCAGATTGAGAGGGATGAGGTGCTCTAACAGCTGTATATAATTGATCTCACCACCCATTTTCCAGTGGGTCTTTTGTAAGAGAACTATATATGGGGACTGCCGTTTGAGCAGTAGTATTACTTTATCCACTCCTGTGGACTACTAAGACCAGCAATCTTCCATGATAGCAGCTTAAGCGCGGTCTGGATGGGAATGAAGGTATGAGAGATGTCATGAAAAACCATGAAAAAATATATCCCATACCAACAACAGTGTCTGTCCCAGCAAAAGGATGTTGATCCCAATAAAGCAAGCAACAAAATATGAACCCACTGTTCTGTAAGAAGACATAAGGAAAGTTCAGCTTTTAAATGCTCTACTTTTAGCAGAAGTTGGAGATACACCAATGAGAGTCATCACAGAAAGCACAAGTAAAAAGATCAGTGATTTAGATCTATACGAGTCAAGCTTCTGCGATGCCTGTCCCTCCAGTAGTAAAACATTAAGGCCTGATTGTGAATTTTCGAAAAGTTTGGTTTCATCTCTCCAAGTAACACAAAGCTTGGTCAGATACATCAATGCAAATCTCATACTTCTATCCTCCAATGTTTGCACACTGAAGCCAAATATTTATGTTTCTGAGCCACTGAAGCCACAAAATTTAGCCAAAGCAAAACTCTCTAACTCTAAACTCTCTTTGTTTACCATATACTGCCACTACTAGCTTCTTCTCTGCAAAGTTGAAGTACTTCATGATAACTGGTCTTGGCCTGGGATGCAACGTTTAGAGTTTGGGCCCAAACAATGAGCTCAATGCCAACATGAAATCCACTGTTAGAAGATGAAGCATGTCCTGGCCTTTGCAGTTGTCTGGAAAACCCACTATGATTTTCAAAATTTTCCAGCTTATCCTCTATTGAAAAGATAGGCGTGGTCTGCGCAGTAAGCTTATTTTAAGTTGTGCAGATAATCCTAGAAGAGATTCTTAGTTTAGAGATCCATTTTGTGTTAGAAGAGATATTTGTAAGCCTGGTCTTGATTGACTTCTGCAAGTCGTAAATATTTTTAGCAAAATACAACAGTAAAACATTAAACACATCTGCTGCAGTAGGTTCAATTACAGGGGGTGGTTGTCTCCAGGACTGAGTGGGTGCCAACAGTAATATGATCATACTCTTAAAAAAGTCCAGGAGGGAGCAAAGAGGAGGAGAAGGGACCTTTCTATGGCTGGGACAGTCTCACTTACAGAACCCAATCCCAGTTCTTCACAGTGCAAACATAGGAGGATCTAGGGCGGAGCTGATCCTGTTGCTCCTTCGGCTGAAGGATGTGGCCCAGCCCTCCTGGAAGTCTGAATATAACTCTTAAATAAATAAAAGATAAGGAACTGGTTTGAAACCTTAACAAAAAATATCTACATATGCATCAAGCACATGTAGCAGTTCAGATCAGGAACCAGAGTACCTACTTCTCAAGGGACTAGGGGCAATGCTACAACACAATGCTGGCTAGTGCAAACTTATGATACAACAATAGGTTCTGACCAGTAGAAACCTAGAATAGAACAATAAGTGCTGGTTGTCTAACCTTAACCCATTATTGCTCAGTAAGATTTATACTTATCTTATTACATACTGTACCCCTGCTTGGTACTAGCTGCTTTATCTTATATAATACAATTGACAAAATCAGACATGATGTCTCTGCTCACCGAGCCACTCCATCCATACCCACCTCGTCCACCTGTAAATCATCACTGGCCTCCATCAGCCCTGTTACTGTGGACGAAGTCTCTTCTTTTCTCTCATCATCTCCATTTACTACCTGTCCGCTTGACCCAATTCACTCAGATTTACTTTGTGGCCATTCCTCCACCCTGGCCCCCGCCCTAACCAAACGATTCAACCTCTCCCTTTCTACTGGTATCTACCCCTCCGCTTTCAAACACGCCAGAATTCTCCATATCCTGAAGAAACCCTTACTGGACCCCTCCCTACCCTCTAACTACCGTCCTATCTAGGTCCTGTCACTTTAACCTAGGCAACATCTCCAAAATCCACCCCTATCTGTCCCCAGAGACCACAAACCTCCTTGTACACACTCTTATAATCTCTGGTATTCCACTAACCTGACTCTTGCCTCTACAATCTATTATGAATGCTGCAGCCAGCCTCATCCACCCTTCCCATTGCTCCTCTTCTGCTGCATCTTTTTACAGTTCTCTACACTGGCTTCCATTTCACGTTAGAATCAAATTAAAGCTCCTGTGCTTTGCCTTCAAACCCCTCCACAGTTCTTGTCCCACTTACATTTCTGACCTGGTAACCCCCAGCCGCTCTCTCCACTCCTCCGATGACCTACAACTGACTTCCTCACTCATAAACCTCATCACACGCACGGCTCCAAGACTTTTCTAGAGCTGCCCCAATTTTCTGGAACAGTCTTCCCCGTCCTATTCAGCTTGCATCTATTTTCTGCTCATTGAAAAGAGCACTCAAAACTTACTTTTTTAAACTTGCCTACCTGTCTTCTTCTGTTCTTTGAAACCGTCACTACTTCCCACCACTACATATCTCCCCTCCTATTGTGTGTTAATTCTCCTACCTACTAGATTGTAAGCTCTTTGGGCCAAGGTCCTCTCCTGTATTGTCTTGTCTGTATTGTATGTCTGTATTCGTCTGTCATTTGCAACTCCTATTTATTGTACAGTGCTGCGTATTATATTGGCGCTATATAAATCCTGTTTATTATTATTATTAATAATAATAATAATAATAATATTAGAAATTATTCTATACCCTCCATCAAGTGCATATAACGTGCATATAATGCAATTTTATTGTGCATATATAGCAAGTGCATATTAATGTGCTTTTTGCGCTCGTGAGAAAGCATTAGTAGTCTTTTGCGAACTGTGTATTTGAATATTCATGGCAGTGCAATCTTTCCCACTGTAAGTTCCAAATGGTCTAAAATGTATAAAGTAGACCTGTCTCTTTATAAAGTGGTGTGAAGATTATGCATAGTTAGTCAGGTTGAAAATATACATAAGTCCATCAAGTTCAACCACAAGGGAAAAATACAAATCCCAGATATAAAACCCTATGGACATACCCAGTATTATTCTGTACTTCAAGAAAAGCATGTAGCTTTTTCTTAATGCAATCTATATTAGTTGATGAAACTATTTCCTGAGGAAGCCTATTCCACATTTTCACAGACCTTCCAGTGAAGAATCCCTTCCTTATCTGGAGCTTAAACTTCTTTTCCTCCAGACGCAAAGAGTGTCCTCTTGTCCTTAGTAATGATCTTAAAGTGAATAGTTGGGAAGAGAGTTGTTTTTATGGACCATTTATATATTTATAGAGGGCGATCATATCCCCTCCCCTTAATTGTCTCTTCTCAAGAAAGTGAAGGGTTTAGTTCAGCAAATCTCTCCTTAGAGCGGAGTTCCTCTATTCCTTTTATTAGTTCAGTTGCACTCTCTCCAATTCCACAATGTCTTTTTTGTGAACTGGTGCCAAAAACTGGACTGCATATTTCAGATGTGGTCTGACCAATGCTTTGTACAGGGGCAGGATTTTGTCTCTGCAGCCTATGCCTCTTTTTAATACACATTCTGTATGGCCTTAATTCCATTACATAGTTTGGTGTCATCTGCAAACACAGAAATGGTGCTTTAATCCCAATCGTGTTGCATTGTGCATTAATTTGGAGTAGAGTTGCGTATAGAAAGGATACCAGACCTGGGGTGCCAGAGTTTCTAAGACAACACGATTTAAAACTCGTCATACGAAGAGGTAAGCCAACTGAGTTTCTAAGGAGAGTGTGAAGAGAAATGGTACTTTTAATCCCAAACATTTATAAAGATATTAAACAGTAAAGGTCCAAAAAACTGAACCCTGGGATACACCACTAATAACCTTAGACCCTTCAGAGTATGAATCAATAATTACAACTCTCTGGATGCGGTCTTTAGGCCAGTTCTCTATGCATTTACAGATTGACTTTTCTAAACCTATTCACCCTAACTTGCATATTACCGTCTGTGGGGTACTGTGTTAAATGCTTAAGGAAGTCCAAGTACATAATATATAAACTGCTACTCCACTGTCTACATGTTTACATACTTCCTCATAAATTTAAATATTCGGAAATGTCAATGGTGGTTGGTATGTGGTAAAAATAATCACGGAGTTAAGTGCCAACCCTTATCTAATGAGTAAGGAATAGAAACAAAGAGAGAAAGCAGGGTCTTTCTAGGCACAAAATAGTATATTATATTGGTGAGTACAATAAACAATAACCAATATATAAACAAAAAACATACCAATTTTAAGAAAATCAATCACAGTCCTTTCTTGTAATCCATATAAATATTACAGTAGCCCCAAAGGGGCGACTAAATTACTGCAAGTGCCAAGGATTTGTTGATAAATCGATACACCTGAGAAACCCTATTAAAGCCAAACGCGTCGGGTACAGCAATCATCACAAACAATATGATTAGAGATTGGAATTTGTGTATGGCAAGAAATTTACTTGCTTGGTTAGATGTCTGATGTCTAGAGCCCTTTTGGGCAAAATTGAAAAACACTCACACCAACAAACCTCTTTTTGGTTGTGAGTTGAGTTTTTCCAGTGTGTACAAAACGCCCCTCTGGGGCTACTGTAATATTATATGGATCACAAGAAAGGACTGTGATCGATTTCCTTGAAACTATTATGTTTTTTGTTTATATATTGGTTATTGTTTATTGTACTCACCAATATAATATACTATTTTGTGCCTAGAAAGACCCTGCTTTCTCACTTTATTTCTATTCCTTACTTCCTCATAAAAAGAGAATAAATTTGTTTGACAACTTCGGTCTTTTTTGAATCCATGCTGACTATCACGTATTATATTTTTTTCTAGCAGAAACTCCTTCATGTGGTTCTTTATTAAATTCTCTAGGACCTTTCCAACTATGGACATTAAACTTACAGATCTGTAGTTACTTGGAAATTACTTTGCTTCCTTTTTGAATATAGAAAAAACATACAAACACATAGGAAACAATTACGCTAATTTATTGGTATCATGCCAGTGCTGTAAAAATTACACACAACTGGCTTTGAAATAACTGAGTTCAACTCTTTGGAGAGACATGGATGTAATGAATCAGGTCCTGGTGCTTAATTATCCTTAATTTTTTCCAACTGTTTCTCAATCATATCAATTTTGAGTCATTGTGGCTTGATTAAGACAAGGAAATTGCTATTACCATTTTGGACTTTAGCTCTGCCTTTCGTACACAAAGCCAAAAAATGTGTTTAGTAAATGTGTCTTTTCTTTATCCCCAGAGACATTATTTAAGGGCCCTACATGCTCAGATCTGATCTTTTTGCTGTTAACATATTAAAAAAAAGGTTTGGGGGGTTGCCCTACTTTTTTTTGCAATCTGTCTTTCATTTTTTTTCATTTTATATTTATAAGTAATCAACAAAAACATACAAATACAGTATTAAACTATACAGGAGGTGTAAAAACAGCACGTAGAAAAACATACAATACAAATAGTAAGACATAACAATACACTTTACCATCGCGGTAACAACCTCCTGAAGAAATACAGCAGTTTCAATTTCGTCCTGTTGGTCACCAGTTTTTTTTTAAACAATTTAAAGTAATTGGAAAAGAAAAGAAGAAAAAGAAGAAAGGAATAGAATAAAAGAAGAGATAGAGTGAGACTATAGAAGAGGGAGGGGGGGTAGGGAACAAGGGCAGAAAAGGGAGGGTAGGCAAGGTGGGGAGGGAAAAGGGGGGAGGAGCATGGATATGGCCATAGAGCATTAGAATCCTAAGCATGAGGGTGAAGTAGCCGTATATATTCTGCCGAGCACTTAAAATCATCCTAATAAAACCAGGTACAGACCGGTCTATGAGGAAGCTGATATCCTGATTTCATAAGCTCTTTCATATATAGGGGGATAAGTGGGTGGAGGAGATTGTCTCCATGGTGGTGAGATACATGCCTTGGCTGCGTTTAACGTTAGCATAGCAAAGAGGTTTTACAACTTTTCCTTGACAGCGTCATCACATGAAGCAGGGCAAGCTACGGATTATCAGTTCTGGAGATTCCTGTTAATCTCAATACAATCTCTGCCACACCTGACTAGAACAAGGTCAAGGTAGGACAGCTCCAAAAGATGTGTAGTAAAGTGCCAGTGTGTTGCCCACAACTTCAACACACCGGGTTTGTTTGCGGATACATTTTTGCCAACCAGTCCGGGGTCCTATACCATCTAGTAAGAAATTTGTAATTAGTATCCTGATATTGGTTACTAATCGATACTAATACCTTATGCCCATAGTATAATATGCTGTCTTTTTGGTCATTTGAAAACTAAATGTTGAGGTCCCTTTCCCATTTAGCTAGGAAGGAAGGTTCAGGTGTATCGCAGGACATCAGCTGCAATTTATATACATATCATATTATGTACATGAGAATTGGTTCCTTCCTACTGGTAGGAACTTTAGGGTGTCCCAGTATGGGAGACACTGGGGAGGGGAATGTCACAATCCCTTCTGTACATAAGTATCTGGCTGTTACTCTAAGGGTCTCACCTATCAAAAGGTGATGGGGAAGAGTAGTTCAGGCGGAGACCATGCTGCTGCACTTAGTAATATGGGGGAAATTGAATCCTCCAGTCTCACCCACCCCTTAAAACTAGCATGTCTGCACCAGTCCACCAATTGAGTTAAATGGACTGCCCTGTGATATAGGATCGGGTCTAGGAAGGCCATCCCTCCCTTATCCTTCGTTAACCGAAGAAGAAATTTGTTCAGGCGGGGGATATCAACGTTCCAAATAAATCTTAGGAATTCAAATTTAAATTTGTGTAGCACATGGGGGGGGAATATGGATTGGCAGAGTAGATAGAGGAGGCGTGGCATGATATCCATTTTTAGAATATTGCAACGACCAAACCACAAAAAAACTTGCTGGCGCCAACGCTGGAGGTCTCTACGTATCGTGTTAAGAAGAGGCATGAAATATAACTCAACTACCTTACACATATCAGCCGGGATATTGGTACCTATATTTGGAATACAGCCCAGAGCACATTTATAAGGGAATGAGGGGGACAAAGTTTTCCTCAGCTCCACAGGTAGGTTAATGTCTAGTACTTCTGACTAGGGATAAGTGAAAATGCCTTTCTTGCGAAAATTTCTGTCGAACTTCCGATGGGTCTGCCCTCATTTAACCTCTAGTGCCCAGGGATCGCGCACAGGAGGATTCCCACGGCTGCGTTCATGAATGCAGTCCCGGAACTTCTTCTGTCAGCATGAGTACCACGGCTGTGCTCATCAATGAATGCAGCCGTGGGAGTCATCACAGGATGATTCCCATGGCTGCATTCATTTATGATGAGCACAGCTGCGGAACTCCTGTGTTCTTAGATAGAGAATCTCTATCCAAGAACACATACTACAGGGCTGCAAGAGCAATCAGGGGAGCGGAGCTGTCAGCTGGGTTGAATATACCTAGGCCACCCTCTCTTCTGGATAGGTAGGTAACATTCCTCTTCACCAGGTTTATCCTGTTTGCCCAAAGCATCTGGTGGAAGCAGCTGTATATACTGGAGTACATGGAATCTGGCAAAAGACGGACAAATCTGACATACAAGAAAATTGAAACCAGATATGTTTTGAGCATTTTAGCATTGGCAATCTCCAGCTTGTTTTCCCAGTTTAGCCGGTTCTATTCACCTGGCCCAAATCAAATTCCCCAAACTTTAAATTCTGAGGTTGTGGGAAGGTACTTGGGAGGTCAAAACTCTCACCTTCCCTACCCATCCAGAAAACTTCACACTTGTCACGGTGGATCTTAGAACCTGAGGCCTTAGCATACTGTTTATTCAACCTGCACCTCATCCGTCTCAGAGATAATGACAGATACATTATTGGCATACGCAACTACTCTCAAAGGGGGCTTATCAGCAATACCCAAAGAAACCAATGCACAAAGGTCCACTCTCTATCCTTCAAATGAAGGGGTCTGTAGGCATCCCTGACACACTTCTGGGCTTACTTTAAAAGATTTACCAATCTAGCCATTTACAAATGGGAAGCTTTCTGCCACCTCATAGTGAGGACTTTTAGCCAATCAATAAATTTACAACAACGCAACAAAGCAACAACCAGAGACAATCATGATTCCCCTGATAAAAAGCTTTCACATAATCCAATGGCATAATCCAATGGAATTTTCTGCAACCAATATTCCTGCATCTCTCTAAAGCCTCCTCGATTGCTAACACTGTTGAGAATGTACTTCTACCTTAAATTGAGTCATGCTGATAACTGGACATTAAAAAGGCTAGGGCATCAGTTCTCAATTCTTGATTAATGCTTCCCTTTTGACAGGAATTGAGAACAAGCACCTACACATAGGCTAGGGCACCAGTTCTCAATTCTCGAAGAATCCTTCCCCTTTGACAGGGGAGTTACAGTGGATTGCCTCATCAAGGGAGTGAACCCTCTTTCAGACAGCCACTGAAAGCCTCTGCTCACCCAGGGGCTAAACTGTATTTAAAACATTTATAAAACTGTCAATCTATCTGGCCCAGGTGATTCATAGGTTGCCTGACACGCCTCAACTACTGTGATTGGTCAAATCCACAGCAAAATGTGAAACATTTCCCACACCTGGTGTGAAGACAAGTTGGTCAAGTCTTCTGTGCAATCTGATAGTTTTCATATTTATCACAGTGTTTCTTTTTACTAAGGGATCTAAAAAAAAATGCTGCTTAAAAAGCCCCCACTACTCAAACCTACTGCAACACAGGTCCTGGGCTGTAACCTGTGCCTAAAAAAATTCCTCAACGAATTGTCTAACACTCTTGTCTTTCTACAATTCAGAAGTTTCCATATACCCTAACCTCAGAGTGACATTTTTGAAGCATTCAGGGTCACAGATAGCAAAAATAGTCTCCACCGCACAAAGCTCAGGACTCCAAAAAGTAAAGATCTTCTTTTTAAAAAAAAACTACCTATCCTGCTTTCACTAGTCCACCTCCTAAACCTGTGTTGTTTGGGTGTTGTCTAATGTGCGTATTCATCAACCCTGCCCGTCTCTATTAAAAAAGACTATCACATCCCAGCTTGTCTCTAAAACCTTTCCTGTCAGGCCTAATAATGGTGGTAAAATCTCTAAAGACAATCTGCTGAGAAGTAAAAAGAAAGGGTTTAACCTTGATGAAGGGTCATTTTCTGTCCCATTTGGTCTGAGGGCCATAGATGTTTATAAGGTGCAGGTTTTGCCCCTCCGCCAAGGAATCTGGCAAGGAATCTATGACCATACATCTCCCCATTTCTAGTTCAATATTCTGCCAAGTTATCTTATTGGTTTTAAAAAGAACTGCAACTCCACTGTAAGTCTTAGCAACAAGAGACCACAAGGATGGTCCGCACCACCCTTTTTGCTAGATTAATATTGTCCAGAGAACTGAGCTGGGTCTCCTGAAAAAAATAAAATGGCAGCGTTAGGCTTACTGTGCAAAAATAGTCACACACACTTTCAAATCTGATGCTAGTGACATTAATGGTCACCACCTTCAGTGGTGGTCAGTAATGGTCACCACCTTCAGTGGCGGCCACTGCCATTAGTATGATTGGAGTAGGTGCTTATTGACCTTACTTATACACAAGCTACCTGATTGTGAAGAAAATTATGATCTTTGTATATACTGGTATTGTTTTACTTAGACCAGTGTCCCCACCTTGACTAGCAGCACAGAAAAATTGTAACTGCAAGTAGGGAATTCAGACAAATCATCAACTAGGCTATTGCTTGTATGTAATGCTTTTGTCTCCTCGCTGCAAGTAAAGATAGTCTTGACTTGAACCTGACGTGAGTTGCCCAGTGGTGGAATTCTTTCACAATTTGGTCCTTTGAGCCGGAAACCAATCTCATCGTGGATCAGGAGACCGACGACTAGACCGTACGGGGGAGAATCGTCAATACTTGATTCTTCTGAAAGTAAGCCCTCCGACTGAATTGTCGTCAAACAGAGACCGGTTGTCGTCTGGTCCACGGAGTGACGGTTTTCCTGAAACGACTATGTCAGATTAAGGTAAGACTAATAAGTAATATTATTTCTAGAGAATTAAGACCAGGTGGAATACTCTGTATGGCTAAGACCTTTTAAGTAAGTGAAGTCAATTGTGATCATATACTGTGAAATTCTTGAGTTAACGGAATAATATTAGGTCTGTCATTGTGAGAAGACAGTATAACAAACTCAGTGCACAATAAATAAAGGACAGATCTAATTAAATAGAAAACTGTTGTGTGCAATTGCGCAATAATTGTGTGGGATGTTGTATGGGATGTTGTGTAAGTGAAGGAGAGAAGATTTTGAATATATGAAACAATTTCGTAAGGATAACGTAAAATTTGAAAAGTTATGGCAAAACAAACATGATTTTGATGTTAGTCTAAAAAAGGAGTCAAGCTGTAAATTAAGAAATATTGTACATAAGATATGTTTGTCTACTAATCTGGTTGCCAAGGTGAGGTTGGGTCAATCCTCACTGCTGTGATAGCCTCGGGCAAGCAGTAACGTGACCTAAGCTGTGTTTTGGTAAGCAGTCCTGGGAACAGGATGTCAGCGAGCACTGCAGCTACCTGCTGAACTAACTGAAATAACTGAACTAACAATAACTGTGTACAACCGTCTGATATTTATACTGTATATATATTGTAGTATATATATAGTAATTTATACTATAGGGAATTCCCAAGGTAAGGGGAAATCCACAAAGGAGGAACAGCTCCCAGATCCACATAAAAAACATGTAAAGAACGCATTTAAATCAGACAGAAACTAAAACTCACAGCTATGTCACCCAGTGATGAGGATATTCCTTATATTATTCCAGGGAAAACTGTTGATTTTGTAAATCGCAGAGCAGGAGATTACATTTGAAAATGGTACAAGCAGGTGCTAAAGGAAAAGGGGATAAGAAAGGTGACCGGAGACCCCGTATGAAAGATTACGAGAGAAGGAAGGAGCGAGCTGAGTGTTTTAAATCTGGTAAGAAGAGACATATAGCAAGAGATTGCAAAAGCAGAAAGGAAGAGGAAGTAGATGAGAAAGATGAAGATTGACTAGATATACCTGTCTGCAAAAGCCCAAAAAACATTAGTCTGACAATTAAATTACCTAAAGAAAGTGAAGATGAAATTTAAAATTTAGAACACCTTGGTGAAATTTTTTATGCTGATACATGCCTAGAAGTTACTTTAGTAATTGAGGGCAAGGAAGTTATCTTTTTGTGTGATTCAGGAGCTTGCTCTACAGCAATCGATCCTCTGGATCTTCCGGATGGAGCAGAGACCTCTGACTATATATCTATGTAAAACAGAGGACTCCTCAAGGATGTCCAGTTAACCTTTTAGGGTGAGATTTAATATGTGCCCTGGGAATTGCAGCAATACCCACTGTAAAAGGCATAGAAGCTCAAAGAATGTGCAATATAGGGGTAGTCCAAGCAGTTGACACGCCGAAGTATTGGTACAGTGAGAAATTGGTGACCACCGGACCAGGGTCCGTCATCCAGGCCCTAACTGGCTTAGCCATTAAAGGTACCAGGACAAAACAGAGATTTGATATACAAGGTCATTTACACTGTACTATGTTTTTTAAACATATGACTAGTCCAGATAAAATATATGAGGAAAAGTTGTTCAAAGAACTTGTGACCAGGTTGACACCAAACAAGATTTATTGGGACAACTATGGCAATTGTGCTAACCGCAATTGTGCTAACCGTGTTGCACCCTACCGAATGAAATTAAGAAATTGTTTAGATCCTGTCAAGTTCCTCATGTTTCCATAACTAAACAAGCCCAGTCAACATGGGCAGATGTAGGTAAGTTAACTCCCTAGCGTTCTAATTCTGTCAGTTTTTTGATGCAAAAAGTGATCCTATTTTTTTTGCATAGAAATTTTTGTTTATATTGTGGGCCTGTAGTTCTTAGGATTAACTCCCGGGTATAATAATTATATTTATTTATTATATTATAATCATAAATTATAATATAATACATAATTATAAATCATTATTATAAAAAATAATGAAATATTAGACCACAACAATGTAATTTATCAAAAAAAAAATTTTTATCAAAAATTTCTCACTGAAATTTTCCAAACAAGGGTGCAATATTATTGATAAATATTAATATAAATTAAATGCAGATTTTAGAAAAAAAAATATTTACATTTTTAGTAGACATCCCGGGTATTGTAGAATTTGAAGCAGGGTGCTGCACAAAGCCCAACATCAGGACAGTAGAACCTGGTTTCCTTGCGTTTCTTCCTTCCTCTGTCATCGGTCTTTGAGCAGCAAACCACGCACATCCTTGTAGGTGCTGCCTTTTTCTGGGTTGGTGGGATGTATTCAACAAAGTGACGACCGGTCAGGCGTTCTGGGATGACAACGGTGAAAGCAAGACGTCCAGGTCTATTTATAGACACTGATGATGTTTGGTGGTTCTTGACTATGGATTCCGAAACTTTCAAAATGAAGTATGAATGATTCACAGGCCTCTGACTATTTTTTTGTACAGAACGTTGGCATTTTATAGGCACTGTTTAACAAGATGCCTGAAAACCTTCTTGTAGTACTTCCTTTGCTGTTTCCTCATCGCTGGGTAGAATGTCATGGCTTGGTCAGCTCTGTCAACACCTCCCATGGTGTTGTTGTAGTGAATCACCACCTGTGGCTTCATCACTTCTTTCCCACATTTTGTGTGTACCGGAATGGTGGAGGCATCATGAACAGTACTCATCAGGCACACATCTTTCTTGTCACACCATCTCAGGGCCATCATCTTTCTCCTGTCTTCAGCTTCTCTTTTGCAAACAGTGATGGCAGGTTGCACCGGTTAGCCCTAACGGTTCCATGCGCATCTGTTCTGTGTTGCAGAAGGAACTCATAAAGCTCAGGAGAGGTGTAGAAATTGTCAGATGTGACACAATAGCCCTGACCTAGCAATGGCTCAATGAGGGATAGCACTGAAGATGTTGCCAATCCATAATGGCTGTATCTGGGGTTGAACTGTGTCCCTTTTCCAGTGTACAGTACCGTATTCCAGATGTAGCCAGATGAAGATTCGCACAGCATATAGGTCTTCACGCCAAATCGTGCCCTCTTTGATGCAATGTACTGCACCCAGCTGAGCCTCCCCTTGTAAGCCATTAGACTTTCGTCAATGCTGACATCTCTTTCTGGCACATAGGTTTGCTGGAAATTTTGTAGAACCATCTGAGACACTTCCCAAATTTTCTTGAGTTTTGGTGCAGGATGGGTAGTCTCATCAAATGCTTCACTATTTGCGAAGTGCAGGTACTTCATGATGAGGGAAAAGCGGTATTCTGGCATGACTGTGCCAAAGAATGGAGTGGCAATCGTTTTGTTCTTGGACCAGTACCACTTCTGTATGGGTTTGCCCACAATTGCCCGTAATATCACCAAGCTCAAAAACTGCCAAAGGTCATCCTTGGTCACAGGTTCCTACTTTCTGCTTTATGCAAACCTCAGCTGTGGAGCACCTTGTTGTTGTCCAGCGTACCTGCATAAAACAAAATAAAAATGTATTTTAGGATATGTTTTTTTTAGTGTGAAGGTTGCAAATAATATGTTAGCAAACACAAAGCAGCATATATGTTTGCATAAAAAAAAATAAAAATTAGCAAAAAATTTCAAAAAGTTAGCAAACACAGAGCAGCATACATGTTGGCATAAATTTTTTTTAAAAAAGTTAGCACAGAGCAGCATACATGTTTGCATAAAAAAATTTGCAAAAAAATTCAAAAAGTTAGCAAACACAAGAGCAGCACACATTTGCATAAAAAAATTTAGTAAAACATTTTAAAAAGTTAGCAAACACAGACCAGCACACATTTGCATAAAAAATTTAGCAAAAAAATTAAAAAAGTTAGCAGACACAAGAGCGGCTTACCTGTTTGTCTCCGCAACAATATTTTTGATAACTTCATCGGTCAAAAACAACTTCAGGCATGCCAGGGGGTCGTCTCATTCAGCCTCAATTTTCATCCCAGGTGCACCGTAAATGGAAATCTTGGCGGTGCTGCCTGGTCCGCCTCAAGGTCAATAGGACACCATGTGCGCACAGCACTGACCTCAGGTTCAGAATTGTCGCTCAGTTCACTTTCGCTGTCCGATGACAAATTTCCTGGTGAATCACTATCGCTCGATTCCACAAGGGACTGCAAATTGCTATCGCTGCGTTGAAATTCCTCCAAAACAGCGCTTGCGCCGGCGAGATGCCTTTTGGATGCCATGCAGTCTCCAGCAATCAGTCAGGAACAATCAAGGTCAAAGACAAAGTGATGAAATGATACATTCAGGAAGTGATTTATAAGTCATCAAAAGGTCAGATCAAAGTCAGGACTAATAGTGGCCAAAATGTAAAATCAGGGCACTGGGCAATGATGCTTGGTGCACTAAAATGTGTTTTTATACTTTTATTTTATGGTATTGTGTGTATTTTACTGTAAAAAAAATTTAAAAGCAGATTACATAGTAATCTGCTTTTAAATTTCCCGCCCCCAGAATTCATCGCATCACCTGGAAGATGTCACACATCTTGCCGGGTGATGCGGCGGGGATGTCCCCGCCCTGCTCACTCCCCTGCTGGCATCACCCCGAGGCTGATCTCCGGGCATCCGGGGTGATGCCAGCGGGAAATCGCCGCTGGCATCACCCCCGGAATTTACTATTGGTGATCGCATCTGCAGTTAGATGTGATGCACCGTGCAGAAATCCTGCATGGTGCATCGCATCTAACTGCAGATGAGTGCAGCGGGGTGGCGGGGACCCGTATTTAAAAAGCAGATTACTCTGTAATCTGCTTTTAAATTTCCCGCCCGGCCACGCCCCCGACAGGGAAGCACCCCGGCATCACAGCGGGATCGTCCGATCGCCGCTGGAGCGGGGGGCTAAAATGAGGGGGACCTCCAAAGTTACCCCGAGTGTGACTCGGGGTTACCGCTTTTTGCATAGTTTTCCCACCCCGAGTAACACTCAGGATTACTGCTAGGGGGGTTAATTACAAATTGGAGCGAATGGACTGAGGCTGAACGGAAAAAGAATGGGGTCATAGTTCAGGACCTAAATTGGGTCACTCAGGCAAAACCCACAGTACATCTGTCTGGGTCCAAGGCACAGAAAGCCTGACAAATTTTGTTAACACAGGAGGAAGAGGAAGAACTGGTTAGTATTCTTCTACACCTGTGGTCAACAAGGAAAACAAATGTAGGACTGATTAAAACAGCTGCTCCAGCTACCATAAGTCTGAAATCTACATTCAGACCACATAAAAAGCAGTACCCACTTAGGAAGGACGCGGAGGAAGGGATTGAGTTATTAGTGCAAGGACTACTGGGATCAGGAGTACTGATAGAATGCCCAGATTCTCCATGTAACACTCCCCTTTCCAGTCAAAAAGGCAGATGGAGGCTGGTGCATGGTGCAAGACTTACAAGCAATAAATGAGGCAGTAATACCCAGAGCACCCACAGTACCAGACCCTCACATACTGCTAAATGATTTGAAGCCAGTTGGTATTTTTCAGTAGTAGATATCAGCAAGGGTAAGCGGTACACATATACCAGGCTGCCACAGGGGTACTGTGAAAGTCCCACAATATTTTCACAAGAAATGTCGAACAATATGGCACAGATTGACCCACCATGTGGTAGCCAAATATCGTTATATGTAGATGATATTCTGCTTGCTTCCCCAGATTTAGAAATCTGTAAGCAGGATACCCTAGCTCTGCTAAAATTTCTGGCAGAACAGGGACACAAGGTAAGCAAGGACAAGTTACAACTGTGGAAAGAGGAAATCCGATATCTGGGATATACCCTCTCATATGAAGGAAGAATCCTAGATAAAAAACAGAAAGAGACAATACTTCAGGCATCTAAGCCTATGACAAAGAAAGGTATGATGTCTTTTCTAGGAACAGCTAATTTTGTAGGAGCTGGATCCCAAACTAGTCGGCACTGGTCTCACCTTTGACCAAGCTTATCTATGACCAGCCATTGGCAGCACAGGACAAAATAAGTTGGACACAGGACGCTGAAGAGACCTTTGTGGAGGTAAAACAGTTGATTGTGGGGTCATCGGTGTTGGGTTTGCCAAACTACAACAAAATGGTTTTTTTTTAGACTGTAGATTGCAGGGATGGTTATATGACTTCTGTACTGATCCAACTGCATGGCACAAAACACAGACCAATAGCTTTTTATTCTACACAACTGGATCCTGTGGCTAGAAGCCTTCCTCATTGTGTACAAGCTGTGGTAGCGCCAGCCTTGGCAGTACAGTCCTCATATTCAGTGGTCCTATTCCACCCTCTGAGTCTACGAGTCCCTCATGCAGTATCTGTGATCCTGCTGCAGGATAAAATAGCTTATTTGTCACCGGCTAGACATCTGGCCTGTATGACAGTGTTGCTAAGCCAACCACACCTAATTATTAAAAGATGTACTACACACAACCCGTCCACATTGTTACCAATCTCAACAGACAGTCAACCACATGACTGCCTTGAGGAAATTGAGCATAAGATCCTTCCTAGGAAAGACCTTACTGACATACCTTATGACAAACCAGATGTGACTTACTATGTTGATGGCTCTTGTAAGAAAGACAAGACAGGGGTAAATCAGACAGCATATGCTGTGGTTACTAATGATGAAATAAATGAAGCTAAAGCATTACCACAACATTTCTCTGCACAAGCAGCTGAATTGGTAGCGCTAACTAGAGCATGTGAATTAGCAGCAAATAAAACAGTCAATATAGATACAGATAAATAAGATATATATATATATATAAATATATATATATATATATATATATATATATATATACACAGATATATAAATACAGATAGCCAATATGCTTTTTCAATAATACATGTTTTTGCTCAACAATGGAAAACAGAGGCATGATCACCTCTACAGGTAAAGCTTTTACCATAAGACTTAATACTACAATTACTTGATGCTGTTCAGTTGCCAAAGAAAGAAGCTGTTTGTAAATGTGCAGCACATACTAAAGGCACGTGTGTGGTAAAGCTGACAAAGCTGCAAAAGAAGCAGCTGCATTTCTGATGGCCTATTCTGGTAAGGAACTAGGACCAACAGAGATATTAGACAGACACTTTACAACATATGCAGGCAATATCACCCCAGACTGAACAAAACCTATGGCTAAAGAAAGGGGCTGTCTTAAACAATGGAAATTATAAGTCAACAGAGAATAAACTGATTCTCCCTACAAATTTGTTTGGATATGTGTCGTTATTGAGTCATGGGCAAAGCCATGTCTCAACAGGGGAAATTGTACAAATGGTAAATAAGGTATTTACTACGTATGGATTTACTAAATATGCAAAAAAATGTTTTGTTTATCATGTCATGTCTGCAACAAATTTCATAAGCAAGAAGCCCTACGGCCAACAAAGGGTGGATTTCCAATTCCCCCATATCCTTTTCACAGGATTTGTATGGATTTTATAGAATTAACTAAATGTGACAACAAGAAGTTTTGCCTAGTCATTGTGGACATGTTATCTAAATAGGTCCAAGCTTTTCCAGTCACACACCCAGATGCAATCAGTGTGGCCAAGGCCATTACAAAAGAGATCATTCCGAGATTTGGAATTCCAAATATTTTACATAGTGACAATGGGACCCGCTTTGTGAATCAGGTTGTACAAGAACTGGGCAAACACTTTAATTTTTCTTTGAAAAATCATTGTGTCTACCACCCGCAGTCAGCAGGGTTAGTAGAAAGACATAATGGAATACTTAAAAGTAAATTAAGGAAATTGATGTCAGAAACAGGAAAGAAATGGCTTTACTGCCTGCCCCTTGCCCTACTAAGTATGAGGATCACTCCCGCCTCACGGGGACTAACCTCATATGAGATTTTGTATGGGCAACCATACCATCTTCCTCAGTTACAACCTTTTTTCCGAACCGAGGAAGAGGTAGACCTTGGCAGACTATATGAAGAGAATGTTATTGTCAAAAGAAATGTTGTTGGTTAATCTAATTCCAGGTAATACCGATACCCAAGACCAGACCGCATTGGTGAAACCAGGAGACTGGGTTTGGTTTAAAATTATGAAAAAAAAAACAGGACCTCACCCAGGTGGGAAGGGAACTAAGTGCTAATAACCACTCCAACTGCAGTGAAGATAGCTGAATGAGTTCCGTGGATACACTTGTCCCACTGCAAACTGGTAAAAAAGGTCGAGCTGGGAGGAGAGCTAGGGAACTTCCCACCGGATCCCTGAACACAAAGTCTGGCTACAAAAGGAGGTTGGCCTAATAGGGGCTAGCTTGTCTCAACCCCAGTGAAGCAATCAACGATGTGAAGGGTCCACAGGGGAAGGGGTAAAAGGTGTAGAATGCTTAAACCAGGGTTTTATATGGGTCTTCCTATGGGAAGGTCAATCATAGCTGCATGGATTTAGGGAGTAGTAATCATACTTATAATTTGAGTAATTGAACACCAGAGTCAGATTGAGGGAGTAAGGGAAAATGATCTTCAGAAAAGGAGATTGCGAGATTGTGGTTCATTCAGACTATCAGACACTTGAGAGAATCCAGGGAGTGTGTAGCCTGTGCTAGCGCCCGACCCCAATTGGCTACAGTACCTATACTCCCAGACCAAGTAAATGTAACTTGTCTTTTGAAATTATTTATTAACACAACAATCCCCTTAGAGTGTGAGAAAGTAGTGTTGGTCGAATAGCTCACCATTCGATTCGGCAGCTATTCGCTCGAATATAGCAAAAAAATTTGGGTGGTCGAACATCGAATTCGAACACCATTAAAGTCAATGGGAGGAAAAATTAGGGTTTTTTTTCAGCACTGTGTAGAGCTTCTACAGCCTCCAAACAGGTGTAAAAAGATACATTATAAAAGGATATATGAAAAGATACATTGTAAAAAGATACATTGTAAAAGGATACCAAAAAGATACATTATAAAAAGATACATAACACTATTACATACCCCTGGACTTCACATGAAGATTAAAGAGCACATGTCAAATGTATTTTAAGCTAAAGCTAGGTACACACTTCCAATAATTATTGTTAGAAAATGAACGATTACGACCGATCAACGATTATGCACGATTCTACTTGAACAATCATATTGTGCACAATTCTGTACATGCTGTAACAATATGATCATTCAAATATAATCCACTAACAGTGTTCACACACGAGATACAATCGTTTGAACGATGCAGGGAGGGACATGTAAAGGAGAAAGTGTACCGCAGAAACATGCACAATCACTGAACGACACGATACTGTACACACGACAGATAGTGAAAGATTGTCGGCCAATTAGATCCACCGTGGCGGCCGTTCATTTCCAACGACAATCCTCGTTCCTGGGCGTCCTTGGTCACTTTTTTGGCCAATCGGTTGTTCATCGGTCGTTTCTAACGATAATTATTAGACGTGTGTATGCAGCTTTAGTCTACACGGACTGCATTCCCATGGGCTAATCTACACCAGGACGTTTCCTTCAGGCACGTTTTTGAGCGTTA